>NC_060207.1:40870833-41227500 GCF_021130785.1 Homalodisca vitripennis
AATTTAAAAATAATGTTTGTGAATATCAATATAACAACTGAGCCCACATACTGTACTCCACCCACAAAACGGAAATCTAAAGTTTACTGCACATCAATTAACCTAGTCTAATGTGGGTTCCCTGTTTCGAAATACCAAATTAATCAATTGTGTTACCCGAAATAGACTAACTATAGTTGCATTAACAATTTAAAATTAAAAACTATATTTAAATGAATAAAAGTATCTACCTTCAATTCATGTACTAACTGAAAATGTAACTAATCCAAAATATTTTAACTCTAGCATAGGCCTAGGTTTAATTAATTTTGAATGAGATGTCAAAAAGTCCCGTGTTATCACGGGAATTTCTATGCTACAAATAAATAAAACTTACATTGTAACTCTAATAAATTCTAAATAATGAACTATGAAACTGTTAAAATACAAAATTCTTGATATAAATAAATAATAGTAACAATAATAATTGTATGCTTTTCAAATTGTAGGTTATAATCGTTAACTTGACTCTGGAGCAGCCGAAGTCAAATTATTGATCGCCTTAACACCTGTTAGTTCAGTTGTCATCTCTGTCACTGCCTTTTATATTACTTTGTTCAATTGGAATCACATGGTCGTATACAAGTAGTAAAAATGAAACACCAATCTTATACAGAGTAGATTAATGAACGAAAATAGGAATTTATATATCTCTACAGATCTATAACGAAGTGTACCCTCCTTCAATCTCTAAGTATCATCACCAGGACAACTAGTACAATCTAGCGCCAACAACGTTACTTTAGTGGGGAAGGGCACCATTATATTGCAACTAAATTTTAAGATATAATAAAGAACCTTATGTGATTTTGCTGACTAATTCTAAGAATTTAAGGATGATATCAAACTCAGTACCAAAGGCCAAGCTTAACAGAACACTCCTTATTCTATTAACCAGTGTATCATGAAGTCATTTTTGTGAATTAAATAAATAATTAAAAATAATTTATTCTGAAAGAATTACAATGTAGTAAAAACTGGTATGATTTTGATATAATAATCTGCTGAAAGTAGATAATTATGATATTAATTACATTGGAAATTTGAGCGGTATAATCAGGATACAATAGCTCTCACCTTTCTTGTAAAAAAACAACCGGAGCTGGAACCACGATCACACATAATCTCAAACCACTAATACGAACACATTTTAATAAACAATTCATAAAAATAAACGTGGTAATTAAACACTAAAATTGTCGGCATTTTCACCGATTATGAAGGAAAACGGCCATGACTGAACGGAGGTCGCGGGCGGGGAGCTACTGCTCCGAGCATGCGCTTTTCCACCCCAGTTTACTCCCGTAGTATCTGTCCACTCCAGTTTTGATTTTCCCAGACCTGGATTGTGCTTAGGTGGGGAAGGAGCAGGAGGAGACAACACGTACAACTGGAGTAAATGAATTGATTGGCAGTTAAAATATTGCTGTAATAGGGCAATTTTAAAAGCTCTGTATAATTATTACAGGGAAGGAACTAATCAATACTGTACGTGCGTGTACTGCTTAAATGGAAACTCGAAAACAGTTTATAAGGACAATATGAAAAATAATTTAAACTATTTTAGGTGATTTGTATCTACTCCTTTGCTATATTTACCCAAAAAAGAATCTGGGTGTTTGTAAATTTTTTCGTTTATTTTCATTGATACCGTATTTACTACTACGTGAATAATAATACTGTGCCTCTAGCATGAATTTTGGTTTTCTGTTATAATTATGGACGATGTCAGTAATTACAAAATTAATTGAAATAGCTATTATTGAATTATTATGTGTATTAACGTTATTTTTAAAATAAGAATTATAATACATTTAAATGACCAAACGCTCTTAAACTACGATTTTAGGTATCCTGATCACTAATTAATTCGAATAACATTGATTCATTTCAAGCAAGTAGGTTTAACCTTTTTATTTGAGTTAAATATTTTGTGTTGAGGTAAACCAACTCGTTTAACATTTATTATAAAAAACTGTAATTTATTTCTAACCAATGGGCAATATTTATGGTTGAGATTTCAACATATTGATTTTATGTCAATAAATATTTTCTAGTTTATTTCATGCGAAGCAAGAACATTGTTGCAAATCGTAGATTTTTCTCACACAATATTGGATTGCTTTTAAGAAGGAAACATCTACATCGAAAAATACACGATAACGATGATGGGTCTTATGATTGGACCTGAAGCTTGGTTTCCGGAAGCTGCCAATCCGTATCCTTCTGGTACAGGATCTATGTTGGATGGAATTAAGTTAACCTAGGTCTTTTATTTGTCTGAAGTAATTAATTTAACGAAAGCTTTACAATCAAGAAAATGAGACTTACATTTATCAAGTCAGTTAAAGTCAATTAAAGCGCTTCCAATATATCAATCCCACCATCCAACTTTATTCCCATCTGCTGTATATTGGAATAGTGCAAACAAAACAAGAATTTTCTAGACATTCTCTTCCTTTCAAAACTTCCCAGACTTCATGCACAAACTTGCAAACTTCTCCTTGTTCTCCAATATTTCATAAAACTCTTAAAAGAAAAGGAGTATTGGTTAAATGTACACATACTTTTAAGATATAATCAACACATAATTATAATTTTATTTTGTAGAATATTTAGAAAATGTACTATTGACCTAGGAGCAATATTGTGACGTGACTTGCCACCAGTGACGTTGCGAAACTAATTACCACTGTCAACTCTGCAAATCAATAACTAACTAGTACCTCAACCATAAATGTATTTGATTGGCAAAGGGTAGATGAACTTTTCAAATCTATTTACTAAGCAGAGAAAGATAAGCGAATACACGTGTTATATATTAAAACTAATGGTATAGGGAAAATTCAGCTATAAATAGTTATATACTACTGTTTCAGGTAACAACAATATAGTAATATCTTTTTTAGTTTACGCACATTGTCTCACAATGCATATAGGCAATAATTATTACAAATAATTTACATTCAGATGTAAGAGATTGTAAATGTAAATAACATTTTATTTCCTCAAGTCAAACTGTTTAGTTAAACTATTGACTTGCTAAAACAAATTTAGTTAAAACAGTCTGGTATTTTTAATTATTTGTATATTAAAATGTTCTAAGTTAACATTAATTACCTCGATTAGCTACTTAAGAGATAGCTTTATTTCTTATGACATATTATTAAATAAAAATCTCGAGTTACGATATTTGTTTCCGCTAATTTCCGAAAACAATGAACCGATTTCAATGAAATTTGGTAGATATGACGTATTGTTTAGCCCATCTTAAAAGATAAAAAATAGTTTTTATCTCAGTTAATAAACGTCAATATTTGATTGTGAATTTAAGGTTTTTTACAATATATTTTCCAATTTGTATAAATTTATAGTCTTGAACTCATAGAGTAAACTTAATAGTAACATCACTTCTTGCATCAACCAGTTTTGCAATGACTGTTGAGCATAGAGTAAGAAAATAATCAGATAAGAAAATTTAAAATGTTAACTAAAAATATACTTGTAACTGTACATTTTACCAAGTGTTAAGTATGCAACGCTTGGTTAGTACTGTAATGTTGGTAAGACAAAGTTACTATCGAACTTTTACTATATACTTTAAGTATGTTATAAAACCTATCTTAGTTGTATTTTGGCAGAAGTAGGCTTCCCTGTCGTGTGTGTATAGTATAAATATTTGTTTTGTTGATCGGGAAATCAAACTTCCAAATACAGCAGTTGCTACTGTGTGATCTGATGTCTTTTTAAGTCAATTGAAAGTGTTGTTGATGAAGACGAAGCCGTAAATTATCCAACAGAAATTTTAAATTATGTGGATATACCAAAAATGCCACCATACAATCTCCGGTTGAAAACTTGTTCAACAATTATTCGTCTTCGTAATTTTAGTCCACATAGACTATGCAACGGCACATGGTCGGGTCTATTACATTTCTTATATTATGTAATAAAACCTTAACATCACATGTTTTACCAATTAAATACGGTATGTACGTAACTCATGAAATTAAACCAGTTGAATAATTTTTAATTTAATACAATTCTTTATTGGGATTTTAAAATTATAGAAGAATGCTTAATCACATTAAGAACATTACTTGTAAAAATAAAAAAATAAAACAGGTTCGAAGACGGACCGCTGCCTTTTTATTGTTGGTATTGCCCTTTACAACATCATACTCTTTTTCTGTGCTTCGATCATATAGTAAAAAAAATAAAACCTTCAATAACTTTAAATATGGGTTTTAACGAGATTTACATAGTAGCCTACATTTAAGTTATTTATCATGTATACGAATGAATGACCATGCTATTTAAAATACAACATTAGTTTTGGAAAACAGGAGAGGAAAATTTTACCCTAAGAAACCCAGATTTAGAAAGTATTAGTTGTTTTTAAAATTATTCAGAAGCCTCTTAGCAACTATGCACCATGTTATATAACAAATAAGCACCCTATACCACAACCATAATTTACAACATTCTATTACTCCTCTTAAATATGTTATTGAACGGCACTCCACCATTTTGTAATTATTTATTACTACCTAAATAGGAATACGAACGTGTAATATTGGAGTGCATATATCATTTTTCATATGAAATAGTTGTGCATTTGGATATTTAAAAATACCCACAAAGTACATTAGTTTGTCCAATAGTTTGACAAGAACGTAGATTTAACAGGGATAACATCTTCTTAATAAAACTGTTCCAAAATCACGTACATCAACCGTAGTAGTCAAATATATACTCAGTGGCGTTTCAATGGTGATTTGTTATAACCTTTCCCTGAGGGGTGAAATTATATGGGGCTCCAAATTTGACCAAAGGGAAAAAGTATTTGAAAATGCACTCGTTAGCAATGGCTAAAAATCCACAAATGTGCTAGATGGATAATTTGTTTTGTACTTGATAACTTATAGTTTACAAACACTGTTTTTCCTAGAAGGATTCATTGTCATTTTTCTGTAAATGTACGATAAATAAATACACTCTTGAAAATGTGTTCCTGGGTGGACTACCATTGCTTATAGAAATCTTTCAAACGAAATACCATACCGTGTCCTAGATCTAGTTAAGGTTTTATTTTGATTTCTTACGCTAGAACAATTAATCATACATTAATTTAAAGGAAAACATGGAAAAATGTATACGATATTATAATAAATAATTATAAATGTAATAAATATAAATATCCTGCGTAGTCTTGTTAGAATATTAGATCAACCGATTGTTGACAAGGGTAATTAATAAGAGGGGAGTGACTGAATAACTAATGAATCTGCTGTTTATTGAAGACCCAGAGTCAATACGGTCTAACTAACAGACTTCTGTAGTTGTGTAAGTATTGACCAAGAAGGATACATAAGACATTACAGCCTAAACTATCGTACTAAAATCTTATCAACTCAGTTATATGCCTATAATACATTTTTATTGGAGTTAATTTTTCCACAGTTATATAGAAATACTGTAATATACGTAGAACATGGATTTTAACATTATAGTTATTGTTTCACAACATAAAATCCGAGCGTTATCAAAGTAATCCGAAAATTGTAATTTATTCAACAAATTGCATATTTTTTTAAATGCGTCAGCGTATTTCGCAGGTGAGTGAGACATGCACCCACTAAAAACTTTTCTTCTTGAAGTGTTATAAGCTTACAGAAAGCTTTTACACTGTCAGGTCATCGATTGGGCAACACCGAGGCTGTATTACATTTCTTTTTCAAATTTCTTGTTATTCAGCATCCTTTCTACATATGCAGACACTGTCTAAAACCTGTATGTCAGAGTTCATTTTCCGAATAATGGTGTCCGGTGAGTGTTATCCTACCTCGATCCCCAGTTTCTTTTAGTTTTCTCACTGTTTGGAATATAAGAACGTCGTCGGGATCCGCGTCCCTATAGGGACACTACGAGCTCTCAAAATTGCCCATCTTGAACAGGCACGCTCGAAACCATATCCTGCGAGGAACTGGGCTAGGTAAAAGTTTACCTACCCATGTTTTCGCTCCATTTATTCTCTCAGGTCTCCGACCTACCAACGTTCTCTGCTTTCCATCTGCCATCATTCCTGCCAGTCCATCATAGTGTGAACTTGGGCCATAAAGACAAAACCGAGGCCCTAGATTTAATTTTATTTTAAATTTTTGGACGTGATATGAATTGGACATTTTAGTTTTTTCAATATTTAAGATTAATTATGATCACGGAAACCCAAGTAAGGGCTGAGAAATTAGCATCCATTTTCACGTATGTTAGATAAAATAGAAGGTAGGATTGCAGTCACAGTTACGGATCATTACTTTTTGAACACCAGATACGTGACACAGGATACCAGTTACACACTTCGTCTAGTGTAACAGTTACTCGCACGCATACAAAGACTGCAACAATCGAGTGGCCTAGCTTGTTGAAATTGAAGCTCACAGATGTTTCTTTTTAGCGCAATAATTCAGGTGTACTACGACGAAAAAATGCACCAATCATTCAAAAACAAAAATAATCCTAATCGTTTTAGAATTGAGACAGTTATGTGAGAACAATTGGACAATACAAATCACAGATCTATCTGCTGAATTTATAACTTGTAAATACTTCTTTGCTTCTTTTTTTATTCAGTTCACAATCTTGCATTTTATATAACTATTTTTATTTCAGTATTAATCAATTTTATTTTTATTGTATCTACTCCTTTTTTTATATCTCCACGGGGAGAAAATAAATGTTTCAGAGGTTATATAGGGTAGAGTGCAATACATACATTTTGCATACGTTGTCTTTATAAATTATGGCACAGGTGGTTATGTCCCTTGTTACTAAAAATTTTTGATGCTCTTCCGTTTAATGCTAAATCGTTAGAAAGCAATGCATGTTTTTAAAATAGACTCTGAACATATTTTATAATAAAATAATTTTACAAATTAAGATTGTTATTCGATTGAAGAAATTTTTGTGATCGGCTATAGTCAATAATATTGAACAGCTTTATTTCACTTTAATGTTATGACAGTATATCTAGATATAATTATGTTCCTTGCAAAATTGCTCTGTATCAATGAACAATAAACCTTCATTGATTGTTTCGAGTATTAAACTGTGTGGGTTTTTCAAACTCTTTAAAGAATCCTAACTATCCAATTATTATCGAATTCCTCATAGAGGTTTAAATGATAGCAAATCCAAACAAAAGTGAGAAATGTACTCTATGTTGTCGTTTACTGTATGTTCAATTGTAGAGGTGCTTTCAGCCGTCGCGCGAGACACTCGCAGAGACAGCTGTCGTCTGCACCCCTGTGTTCTGTCGTTAATGGCTTTATATTAATGGAACAGAACCTCGACACACTCAGCGCAACGCCACTCAACACACCGTTTTCCGAAGGGAATGTCTAGTATTACGTTTCCATTGTTATAATGTTAACTTACGGTCTATACAGGTTATAGATTCTACGGCCGCGTGCTTGTTTGTACTTGCCTACATTAGCCGAGGACAGCATGTACGGTTAGTAGTGTGTTAATGTCATGTACATTTATATTTACTCCACTAATGCAATTTTAAAATATTTCATTACCTTGCCTACTTCAATTTTATATCACTGTAGAGCTTGAAAAGTACGTCTGTCTGTCCGTACGACATGACGAGAACGAACAAACCTATAGATTTGAGATTTGGCACGAAGCTTCATTTGTATACCAGCAATATCGAGTTCGATAATAGTACATATTGCTCCATAGGATTTAAGTGAGTGTTAGTGGACAGTTTTAAATTGTTTTCATGGTTAGAAATGATGGTGAGAAGAAAATCATAGGATAAATATGAAAATCATATGACATTTAACATGCCATAGTAACAAATGTAAGCCTAACCTAATGGAATGAGCTATAGGCTACACCTGAATTGTGCATGCGATCTCAGCGAAGTCTGTTACACAACACGTAGTGTAGCATACTTCTTCTTTGAAATTAATATAGTAAAGTGTTACGTGCATTATAGTTAAATTAAATGGAACTTAATAATAATAATTTTTACTTTGTTGACAAAAATATCAGTTATAATCCCATTAATATTATAAATGCGAAAGTGCCTTTGTTTGTGTGTTGTTCACGCGTAAATTATTTAACCTATTGTACCTAAATTTTACATGGACATTCTTACAGCCCCTGGGATGAAAATAGGCATATTCTTATTTCGAAAATTCCCCTGGGCTACGTTCTACTGGTCTTTAAATTAGAGACAAATCTCATTTTGGTATCTAAAGTTGTGAAATAATGCCTATGGAAACAGTTTATTATTTTCAATTTGTTTACATTTATAGTGAGTACATTCTAATATTATTAATTTCTAATAATAGAGGGAATAACCATTATTTTTAAAGCAGGTTTAGACTTCAGCAATTAGGTAAGTACTCATCTACCTAACAAAATGTCCTAAAACATAAGATAGTAGGTAACAATTTAACTTTGAAAACTCCCTTTGAAACAGTCGGCTAGATGAAAAATCGCTGGAATGTGCTCATTTATGTACTAATGTACCAATTCCAGTCCTAAATGTACTAAAATGTTAACACTACTTTTTAGTTTATAACGATACAAACATGTAGTGTCATTGCTGTAGATGGAGCTTACATTGGTTACTGTTAACTTACAGACACATCACCTGAAGAAGATAGCCTCGATATCGAAAGGCCTCACAAAAAATAAAAGTATTAAATATTGGTTTTATGTTTTAATGTAAGTTACGTAGTGTTATTGTTAATATAGTTTTAAATATCTATTTTTATCAAATATTAAGTACTGGATCTAAAAGAAAATGTTATTATCTAACTTTTACTAAATAAACTCATCTAAGTTCACTTTTGACAGAAGTGGGCTTCCCTGATCTGTGATATATATTTTCTTTATGGGAAATAAGGCAAAATCAAGTATGGAACAAATAAATTACAATTGCTATAACTAAAAACTTGTTGACGTATTTTCTTGATCGTGGCAACAAGGCACACTCAAAATTTGCCGGAAATATAACTCACTGGAACCAGCAGTGGTCATACAGGTGCTGCTAAATTGTGTGCAAAGGGCGGGTAACTCCTAGCAGTGCAGATATGAGATGTGTGTGTGTGTGTGTATTTTTTCTTGATCGGGAAAGAGGCAAAATCAGCTATAGAACAAAAATACTAAAATCGAAGTAGACTGCAATCACCATAAATGTAAATTTTGTAACATATTTTCTTCATCGCGGGAAGAAGGCAAACCCAACATTGGTCAAAAATAAAATTCACCCGAACCAAAACATACAGGTGCAAAACCTTCGAAATTGCATGTGAAGCAGGTATAATATAAGTACTAGTAATATTATAATCGTAAAATATAATCAATGTAAGACTACAAAGAATTTATTTAACGTGAACAACAAACCTGACCTTCACCGTAGCGTAAAGGCGGAGCTGTAACTCTCCAACAGAGAGGGCATGGATTCGGTTCTCTGGGAGGTCAATAAAAATTTAAAAGTGGGTTTGAAAGTTTTCTGTTTAGTGTGATCAATTAAAATAACGCTGCGTAGGAAGAAATTCCTTAACATCACTAATTGGGTCTAATATACTACCATAGTCGAAATACAAAATTGTATATTTGTTAATTTAAAAAGTACATAGATTTAGTTTATAAATTCATTAATAGTTTAATAATCACATTGAATGAAATAAATTTTAAAACGCAATTTATATCATTACAAAACTTGAATATTTGAAATATTATGACAAAAGTTTATTTATTTTAGGTTTACCAGGTTATAATGGTAAATTTTCATACACTGTAAGTTTGTGTAAATTATTTTCTGTCTAGAGTGTGATAGTAAGAAATATAAGAGTGTAAAGCAAGTAACCTACTGGAAATTCTTCGAACGTAGACTTTGATATGATAAATCACTCACTCAACACAAAAAAAAGCAACAACGACAAGATATTGACAGCTGCCTCAGTATCAAAGAAAACGGCCGTTAACATGAATCCGTAAAATATTGGCGTGGGTAAAACAGCAGAACAGTGACAGCTGCCACAGCATCTATGTTAACGGCCGTCGACATGGATCCGATAATCTTAGTGTAATAAACGACAAGATATTGACAGCTGCCGCAGTATCAAAGAAAACGGCCGTTAACATGAATCCGTAAATATTGGCGTGCGTAAAACAGCAGAACAGTGACAGCTGCCACAGCATCTAAGGTAACGGCCGTCGACATGGATCCGATAATCTTAGTGTAACAAACGACAAGATATTGACAGCTGTAGCAGTATCAAAGAAAACGGCCGTTAATACGAATCTGGTAAATCTTAGTGTAACAAACGGCAGGATATTGAAAGGTGGCGGAGTATCAAAGTCGGCGACCTTTAATACGAATTTGGTAAATCTTAGTGTAATAAACGGCAGGATATTGAAAGGTGGCGGAGTATCAACGACGGCGACCGTTAATACGAATCTGGTAAATCTTAATGTACGAACGGCAGGATATTGAAAGGTGGCGGAGTATCAACGACGGCGACCATTAATGCGAATCTGGTAAATCTTAGTATAACAAACGGCAGGATATTGAAATGTGGCGGAGTATCAAAGACGGCGACCGTTAATACGAATCTGGTAAATCTTAGTGTAACAAACGGCAGGATATTGAAAGGTGGCGGAGTATCAAAGACGGCGACCGTTAATAGGAATTCGGTAAATCTTAGCTTAAAAAACGATAAAATATTGACAGCTGCCGCAGTATCAAAGACAACGGCCGTTAACATGAATCCGGTAAATCTGAGTAGTGATGGTAAGCTGATTACTTTAACCAGATCTGGATGATAAAGCTGATTTAGTGGACAAACTTCTCTGTTCTAACTATTAAAGACCAATCAGCAGTAGCCATGCACTACACGCGCTGTTCTTGTTTAAATCATTTTCTCTCTGTCCTCTTGTCCCGCTACAAATCCTCATTTTTAATTTTTGAATTTAGCACTACGATTCTTATTCAAGAAAAAATCATCAATTTAAAAGTTAAGTTCGAAACATACCATTGTAAAGTTGTTTTAAAAATTTGTTACTCCATTGACAATGTTTTTGCAATTTATTCCAGTAATTTGAAGTATTATTTTAAATAATGAATAGTAAAAAAAAAAAAAAAAAAAAAAAAAAAAAAAAAAAAAAAAAAAAAAAAAAAAACCAGTTTTCATATCGAATGTGGGTTAGATATAGGACTTTTGTGATGTTTGGTCTAACGCAAGCCAGCAAAGAATCGTAAAAGGCGTGCTGGAAAAATGTATGATTGGAAAGACGCATTGGAGTATGTCAGGCCTTTAATCCGATTTAACCCACACCACCGATTTCTGGTGAACGTCCCACTTAGCAGCCAATAAGGAATTCCATCTGCCTAGAATTAGCAAGAAGTCTCACGAAGGCATCAGCTGGGAAACTCAGTAAAGCTCCTCTGACAATCGACGTGTGGCGTTCCATTGCAATACAGTAAACCTGATATTTATAAACAGGCTGTCAAAAGATTACTGAGCCAGACAGCAAGACGTTCTTTAGCAAGTGAGCATTATGTTCTTATAATTCTCAAGACATACATTCAAAGACCAATCCGCCCGTCAGTCAGAAGAAAACACCAACCGAAACAGTCTCGTACATATTATGAGTACACCAGCTCGATTAGGGCGTTCAAAAACCTTCTTCAAGGAAAGGATTCTTCAAGTCATCATTGAAGAGTTGGAGATTTTATGAACTTGGGGATAAGCAAACAAGGATAAGAATAATAATTTTGTTTACTTTGGATTTAAAAGTTGTCTATTTCTGGTTCAATGGCATGTCTACTACGTTTACAGCGTTTGTTCACCGAACGATAACAATTAGTCAGGTTTGCACATTGAAAATGCATAATCTTCCTGATAGGAAATCACCTCATCATTTTGATACAGTGAATTGCAAGGTAACGCCCTAATCTAAATGTTTTGTAGAAAAATAAATAGATAATTTTTCAAAATAAGGTTTGTGCGGGTCATACAAAGCTCTCTGACTCCCAAGGTAATAAGGCACGACCGCGACGTTAGCTGAAGAATGGGCGTGCGTGCGCAGCCACCCGTCCATTGTCCTGACCCCCGTATACGTGACGATTGATTCACTACCACCACACTACACTACACTTGACAATGCACGGCCAATTGGGCCAATCCTAGGCGGCATTGTTCCTTCACAGACACAGACGACTCAATAAGTACCTCGTCTCCTCTTCCCTTCTATCTTTGTTGGTCGTCTGTCGAGAATTAGTGTTGCAATTAACGAACATTGTGCCCATATGTCTTTAGCAAACATCTTGATTCGGGTAGATAACTCCTTGCAATTTCTATTTAACAAGTAAAACTCTGTATACATCTAAAAATCTTTAAATAGTTAAAATGTCTTAAATGAACATATTTATACTCATTGCCATGGTCCGCCAGAAGTAACTGAAAATCTAAAATGTGAGCGTATGCCAAGTTGTGCATAATCTTACAAGCTTAGTGAGATTATAGCATTTATATAAAACATAAACTCTGGCCGAGTATGAAGAGAGCTCTTCCTTTATAGTTTCCAAAATTTAAACTTTAAGAGATGTCATGTCGTTTGCCATGTTATTTTCATGCGCCATTGTTTTTTACTCTTTGTAATGTATCTTATGTTTATGCGCTTTTTATAAGCAATGTCGTTTTTAAACGAGAGGTTTTAGTTAATTTTAAACTATAGCTGCTTGAATAGGAAATGTAATATAAATATGGAGAATACTGAGAAAACTGGAATGCTTGTTGCCAGTAAAGGACAAAAATAAAAACAATATATACTAAAATATGTCGCGATATCAGAGTAGGAAGGATACACAGAATTTATGAAAGCCGATTGGGAGAGAATATCGAGGTTCTACTTGACACTTGTTTGTTTTATTGATTGAATCTAAAGCGCATCAGCTGTTTCAGTCCGAGGTCTCAGTTTTAACAGCTTTTTACTCCGTTGCTCTGGACTTGTCCACAAACAATATCGATGAATTGGTGGCATCAGTTTCCACTTAGTAAATTTGCATACGCGTATAAGAGTTTGAAAATGAAGGGCTGACACAACACGTATGTATTATGAAAATTATTTGTAGTTTATACAATATTCACAATGAACGCAATAGTGTGTGTAAATTTATCCGAAGTGAAAATAACGTGACCCATTACTCTCACAGTTTAAAAATAATACTATCATATACGTTTATATAGTTCAGGAATTGAGACTTAATTTTAATTACTGTATTGTATAAGTACACAATATAATTTTTTTAGAAATGCCCCGCAATAAATCGATCGTCAATCACACTAGTTTTGGCGGACGTCGAAGTGGGAGGATATTAAAAGAGCTTATTGTTTATAACAAACAATACTTTTTCTCGAGTAAAAGTTTTCCGCCAGACACATTTGAAACCAACCAATAGGCACGTAATAAAAATTCTATATAACATAAATTTTAATTACTTTTTGAGTCGATTTTGTGAATTGAGCAAAATGATTTTACTCCAACAAAACACAGTTCCATATTTTTAAACATTTCAATATCTTCCCATTTCAACCGTGACCAAAACTAGCGTGTTGATGATCGATTTGAAAAAAACCAGGTTGTGTTATTATACAATAATAAAAATTTGCTCTCGGCTCCTCGACTGTATAATATTGTGGCTGACGTTAGATTTATTTCTGATTTTTTAAGGAGACATTTCTCAGTGCATATTACGAAAAACTTGGTTGCGTGCTTTTGAAATTGTAAAAACTGGCTCTCGGCTCCACTAACGTTTTTAAGTTTTTCCTAATGTATTTTAATTAAATTTTAAATTTAAATTATTATTAAATGTTCGTTAATATTAGTGTTACATTAATTAATACATTTCGTTCGTTCTTAAATTAAATGAAATAAAACATTACTTTATTAAGAGGACTATAGAGTATTTTCTACCGCTTAACTTTAATTTTTAATGTTATTTCGTATGATAGTTTACAAAGTCGGAATATCTATTTTTACACTTAGACCTTTCACATATTTTGGTAAAGGGGTTTTTGCACCACTGAACAATGCTTCCACTGTCCTGTTGTCTCGTAAATATTATTTATACTTTATACCGTATAGCCAACATATATTTTTAACAGGCAGATGACTCATCCCATTGCTTTTAATGCCACATTACAGTGAACTTCAGTAGTTTCCTGCAATACTTCACATCCTTACTCTTGTGCTTTTTGTTGTTCATTTTATTAAAATATGTCCCTTGACACGTTTGTGCACGTTTTCTCTGCTTTACACCGTACAATATACTTATAAAATATTAGGTTAAATTAATTTTGTTACTTAGGTAAGATTAATTAAAGCGAAAATGGTTGATATCAACTGCTTGTTTGAGTCAATGTAGTTAGTAACAAGGAGGGTGTTGGATAGGATCAAATCGCTTGCATTAAATGTGTCAACAGACTGGCTACACATCACTGACGTTGTTTTGAATCCACAAACTTGAATAGTGGACTCAACGAACTAGAAATGACAAAAAATGGTGATTGTGTAATTGCAATTTGCGGTGCAATTCTGTGCAAGTAACGTGTATTTTGTTCACTGCGGCGTGAAGATTAATTATTTACTAAAACATGCAGTAAAATGACCTTACTCTAAATTCCTTAGAGAACGGTATTCATAATTTGTGCCATGGGTGCAGACATAAGTAGTTTTAATAACGTAAATGGTTTAAATGAGTATAAGGGTTTACAATTTAAAATACTTTAGATCAATTCCACGGGGAGCAGAAGAGCCTCATTTGGAATTTTCGACCCTTCAAACTTCTACATCTCACAACGGATTTTAATCAGACCAATCCGTGCAGAAAGATATCACAAGTGTGTGAACATAGCTATATCAACGGCCGATGCATATGGTCTAAACAATACTCACAGTTAATACAATACGGATAAGATAAACATGAAAGATTTCGAATCGGAAACTGAGAAGTGAGATAAACTCTAGTGATTCCCCATAGTTTTGAGATATGTTTATATATTCTTGTTTTATTGGTTTCTGGAATAAGCTATATTTTTCTTTTGGGTTGCAGCTCATGGCAAATGAAATACATGCGGCATCCGCTTGCAGTTGGCTGTTTAATATTCTACAAACGTTGTTAAGTTATAGAACAAATAAGAGAGAGGGTTGACAGTTTTAACTTAAAAGTGCCGACATGGAATTTCCAGTTTGAAAAGAGTTTTAAAATGGATAGGCGAGAGCAAGCGCTTGTGTATTCCCCCAAACGGCTCGTAAACAACGTGGCGAGGATTACTGAGTTGGTTAGTATTCACGTTAAGGCTCATATGGGCTCGTGACGAGCTTTTAAACGTGCTGACTGAGACACGACCAGCAATACAGCTTACCTGCACTTGCCTCGAAAACAGCTCTAGACTTTACACGTACTGACTGAGACACGACCAGCAATACAGCTTACCTGCACTTGCCTCAAAAACAGCTCTAGACTTTACACGTACTGACTGAGACACGACCAGCAATACAGCTTACCTGCACTTGCCTCAAAAACAGCTCTAGACTTTACACGTACTGACTGAGACACGACCAGCAATACATCTTACCTGCATTTGTCTCAAATACAGCTCTAGACTTTACAGGTACTGAAGGAGTGACGACCAGCAATACAGCTTACCTGCACTTGCCTCAAAAACAGCTCTAGACTTTAGACGTACTGAACGAGACACGATCAGCAATACAGCTTACGTGCACTTGCCTCAAATACAGTTCTTGACTTTACACGTACTGACTGAGACACGACCAGCAATACATCTTACCTGCATTTGTCTCAAATACAGCTCTAGACTTTACAGGTACTGAAGGAGTGACGACCAGCAATACAGCTTACCTGCATTTGTCTCAAATACAGCTCTAGACTTTACACGTACCGATTGAGACACGACCAGCAATACATCTTACCTGCATTTGTCTCAAACACAGCTCTAAACTTTACAGGTACTGAAGGAGTAACGACCAGCAATACAGCTTACCTGCATTTGTCTCAAATACAGCTCTAGACTTTACAGGTACTGAAGGAGTGACGACCAGCAATACAGCTTACCTGCATTTTCCTCAAAAGCAGCTCTAGACTTTACACGTACTGACTGAGACACGACCAGCAATACATCTTACCTGCATTTGTCTCAAATACAGCTCTAGACTTTACAGGTACTGAAGAAGTGACGACCAGTAATACAGCTTACCTGCACTTGCCTCAAATACAGCTCTAGACTTTACACGTACTGAACGAGACACGATCAGCAATACAGCTTACCTGCACTTGCCTCAAATACAGCTCTTGACTTTACACGTACTGACTGAGACACGACCAGCAATACATCTTACCTGCATTTGTCTCAAACACAGCTCTAGACTTTACAGGTACTGAAGGAGTGACGACCAGCAATACAGCTTACCTGCACTTGCCTCGAAAACAGCTCTAGACTTTACACGTACTGACTGAGACACGACCAGCAATACAGCTTACCTGCACTTGCCTCAAAAACAGCTCTTGACTTTACACGTACTGACTGAGACACGACCAGCAATACATCTTACCTGCATTTGTCTCAAATACAGCTCTAGACTTTACAGGTACTGAAGGAGTGACGACCAGCAATACAGCTTACCTGCATTTGTCTCAAATACAGCTCTAGACTTTACACGTACTGACTGAGACACGACCAGCAATACAGCTTACCTGCACTCGTTCAAATACAGCTCTAGACTACACGTACTGATTGAGACACGACCAGCAATACATCTTACCTGCATTTGTCTCAAATACAGCTCTAGACTTTACAGGTACTGAAGGAGTGACGACCAGTAATACAGCTTACCTGCACTTGCCTCAAATACAGCTCTAGACTTTAGACGTACTGAACGAGACACGATCAGCAATACAGCTTACGTGCACTTGCCTCAAATACAGTTCTTGACTTTACACGTACTGACTGAGACACGACCAGCAATACATCTTACCTGCATTTGTCTCAAACACAGCTCTAAACTTTACAGGTACTGAAGGAGTGACGACCAGCAATACAGCTTACCTGCATTTTCCTCAAAAGCAGCTCTAGACTTTACACGTACTGACTGAGACACGACCAGCAATACATCTTACCTGCATTTGTCTCAAATACAGCTCTAGACTTTACAGGTACTGAAGAAGTGACGACCAGTAATACAGCTTACCTGCACTTGCCTCAAATACAGCTCTAGACTTTAGACGTACTGAACGAGACACGATCAGCAATACAGCTTACGTGCACTTGCCTCAAATACAGTTCTTGACTTTACACGTACTGACTGAGACACGACCAGCAATACATCTTACCTGCATTTGTCTCAAACACAGCTCTAAACTGTACAGGTACTGAAGGAGTGACGACCAGCAATACAGCTTACCTGCACTTGCCTCAAAAACAGCTCTAGACTTTAGACGTACTGAACGAGACACGATCAGCAATACAGCTTACGTGCACTTGCCTCAAATACAGTTCTTGACTTTACACGTACTGACTGAGACACGACCAGCAATACATCTTACCTGCATTTGTCTCAAATACAGCTCTAGACTTTACAGGTACTGAAGGAGTGACGACCAGCAATACAGCTTACCTGGATTTGTCTCAAATACAGCTCTAGATTACAGGTACTGACTGTGATACGACCTGCAATACAGCTTACCTGCACTTGTCTCAAACAAAGCTCTAAATAAAAAGAGTGTTGATTTCTGTATTCCATGTCTTTGCATCTGAATTTGAAGTTTCATGGCATCCAGCAATTGGCACGTCGTAACGGTCTTTACATGGATGGCTGTAGAAGTTCAGTTGAGCCTGAGGTAATCATAACAAATTTCTATACATGCTTTCAATATCGCATGGCATAACGAAAATGGAAAACAGAATTAACAATGGATAATCTGTTAAAAGTGCGATACCACGACCAGACATAGGCGTCTCACTGAAGTAGTAACATAAATATTTAGTGTTACGATGGATTTTGGCAATAGTAGTACTAGGTTTAGCCAACGTATCGCGCAGCGAACAGTTGGTCTAGTGAGACTTGTTTTTGTGAGTCTATGGTTTTAGGTTCTTCTCTAATAGTTCAAATTTCAATTTCTTATAATTGTATTCGTGCTATTTCATCCAAATATTTATGTATATTGTTATAGTTTTATTACATTGTTAAATCACTAAATTGATCAGGATTATATGATAAAAATGTTCTGTATCTTTAGAAATTTAACATTTATTCTAGTAATGGAAGATGCAATTCCTAGGACAAGAGAGCAAAGTAAATTCATTGATGAATCGTTATTTTAAAACGCATAATTTTTGAATGTTGGTGGAAATTGAAATTATGTATATTAATTGATGATTGGTTTATTTTTATATATTAGCACATACGTTAATATGAAGCAAAATACTTTGTTTGTACTATAACGTTATTCAAATATCATCATTGGAAAGAACTGACGTTTCTCAACAGTTTGTAATATTGTACAGGTATCCACAACATGCAAAGGTTACTTTACTATTTCAAATAGTTGAGGTGGAGCTTTAATGCCGGAGAACAAAAGCATTTCTTACATTTATAAAAATATGCAATGTATTATAGTGCATGAAATGGTTGATGGATGGAAAATGGCGTAACCTTTATGACTGCTCTTTTCGTTGTATTTTATACGGATAGCAATTGAAAGAAGTCCAGAGCAAAGCCGCAAATACTTAACTTTTAATGTTGTTGGTAAAAATGTAAGATTACAACATGCAAACTAAATATTCTGTGCTTCAAGGCATGTTATAGTGTTAAGGTATAAAAGCAAGAGGAGGAGCATAATAGAACGCAGTGTGCAGGTTTCGAGGAGAAACAGGAATGTAAATAGCCATCGAGAGGATCAAACATCCCTTACCCTAAATAAGCAAAGGGTGAGTTTAGGGCCTTCTATTGGGAGGCTGCTTCCTTCACGTTACTCCTTAAACATTTATTTTTACATTATGATAGAAAAATGTACTTACTCCCTGCTTATTTTATAAATGAAATATGTGTAATCTTCATTAAGTATAAAAACATGTCTGACAGTTTTAAAGTATATAATTCTTTAAATATATTTTATTATTATTATTAACATAATTTTTATATTATGATAACTACTAAAGATTATATACTTAATAATGACATTAAACTTATTGGAGAGCATTTACAATTAAAACATTCTATGTATGTACAACGCCAACCCCTTAGTCAAGAACTTTTCTGCACCACTGAGGGTCAGGACTTTAAAATTTGTTACCCATGTACGTGTATTAAAATAATGTATACGAGTCCTAAGTATTTACTAAGAAATATGTTTTACAAGTTTACTATGTATTCTAGTATTATTCGTGAAAACCCATGGCAAGTGTTAATCACGAAATATATCAAACTGTTAGGAACGGATACTGGAAATTTGTAATTTAGTTTACATTTAGAAGAATAGCACTCTATTTTTTACGTCTAACCCCGAGAATTTAGGAATATTGGAACACATTTTATAAAATAATGTCATCTTATTAATGACCTTCGGGAACAAGTGCCATATTTGACCACAACATATTGACGGATGTTCAAAAATAATAGCATTACTTGTCATCATAGCCTTCGTTGCACTATTACATCATACACACAAATCGGCAGTAAGTATTTGTAATTAATATAATTTCTTCTTCTGCTCATAAAAAAATTGTTATAATCCACAAAATAGGAAAGTACAATCATAACAAATGTAAAAACTCCAAAAACTGCAAAAGACAAAAACGACTGACGTAAAAACAACTAGGCTATCTTAGATATAACTAAATAATTCAACATTCATATTTAGGTATCGATAAATTTATTTATTCAAGGTGTATCTAACAACTTAAAATATATTTTTTATATTGATATGTAATCGGACATATTTACGATTTCGAGTAATGATAGATAATTATATTTAGGACATAAATTAAATTAGAAATTAAGGGACAAGAAACATAGTTTTGAAAATCCATTCGGAAATCCAAAAACAACCGTGACAAGCTCATATCTCATTATAATCTTTTCATCCACGATGATACTTTGAATCTTAAACATTGTGAAATATTGTCGATTTTAGTGTTTTTGACGAAATGACAAGACAAGAATTGTGTATAATGATTCTATAATAATTATTTTCGAATTAAATAAGTCAATATTGAAATAAAATACGTCTTACAACATAACATTTAATAAGGTAATTCTCAAAATGAGTATTTACTACCAAGGGATTTCAAAAACCAGGTGATATAGCTAACATGTCAAATAGACATAATTTTGTTATGAATCAATTCAAATCAGTTTTATGAATTTGTACAATTCGTATGAAAATAATTTTATTGATTGAACAATAGATGTTCGAATTAAATAATCTAAAAAGAAAATAAATGTGACATAAATCTACATAGGTTTAAAAGGGGATCGGCCATATACAAAATAGTGTAGCTGTGAATTATTTTGCTAGAGTATTAAAACTTTATAGCCTACCTAACATTCCTGATTAAGATTGGTGAAATAGTTGACAGCACATCATCATATAGAGCAAAGAGGACTGTTACCCCCACTAGTGGAGAAAGGACTTTATCGTACAAAAATATATGGGAGAGGAAGTGATACCGGAAGGAAACAAGCTGAGATGGTTATGTTCTTCAAAGCGAAGAGCCCTTTTAGGCCAAGGCAATAGCGTGGAAATCTTGTGGTGTTATTTGATATGTTTTGGTGAAAAAGGTATCAATATTTCACGTTGAATGACTTAGTAATGACTATTAGTGATATTCAAGAACTATCATTTTATGGATATCTATAAAGTACAAACCTGGTTACGTGATAACCAGGTTTAAAACTTAAAGCCTTGTTTTGAAGTTTATATTATCGATTATAATGTATTCATCAATCTGAAGATAAATAGTAAAACAGGTGCGCGAGTTCAAGAAGGGGCGTTTGTTCTTCGTGGATTTCTTTTAAACATAGTCAAATATAGTTTAAAGAGAGGGAATTAACTAAAACTAGACGAATTATTCAAGAACCTAATACCTTAACAAGAAATTGAGAATGATTCAATTGCATGAACATGTGGAGGTTTCCCTTCCATTTATTAAAAATTAAGAGGACGACAAAACAATTTCTTGAGTTTATTGATAATTATTTATGTAAATAAATATACTTACCATTTCCCGACTGGGCTTCTTAAGAATTTATCTAAAAAGCCGCTCGATGAACTCAATAGTTACTGTCTTCCTACTAGGACTCTAGAACCAGATATAGATAAAGTATTTACAATCATTAAAGGTTCTAATAAAGCATTATTCGGAATTCATTCATTACTGAATATCTACTTCTGTTATCATTCGGAAGAGACTAATCGAATTTTCCAGCCTAACATTTTAAAATTCAACGAATCATGACAGACCTCACATGGACTCAGCCTTTTACTTCCTGAGCTCTTCATTACTAAATGCTACTAAATGTTCTTCGCAACCGATCATACGTGTGTAGGTCGAACGCACTTCTCGAAGCTCATATAGCGATTTGGAAGCGCTTGGTTATAAATGTCAAGGTTTATTAATTATTAAAAATGTCAAACCAAAACCATTGATATATTTTCACAGTTGAATATTTAATCTTACCCAGTACGTAGCAATCAAAACTATAAATTAAGGTTACTAATTACTCTGTCTTAATTTCAAACGATTTACGCAGTGCCTACCATCAGGTCTCAATCTCAGAGTGCACTAGGAATCAGCGGGACAATTGACCAATTGACGAGAGTTCCCTTCATGATAACTAAGATTGGATTACACAACTGAAATTGACGGGCTGAAATATAATTGTGAATTTTGGAAGACGGGACTAATCTGAAACAGGACACAAGGAGACAATAATTTAAAACAATTTATGGGCTTGCTAGATAACATGACTTAATGCTTGGTGTAGTAAATAAAACTGCAGTTTGTTCAGAATTTCATCAATATTTAGGATATTTTGCTATAGTAGGCATTTTAACGTGATTAAAATACAATTAAATCTATTTCAGAACAACCAGTCGTGAACAATCTCCCTATGAGTTTGGAGTACGTTAGAAATACTCACTACTCCAAATACATGAATAAATTTTCAGAACATTGTATTCACTTGTCACAAACAGTAAACATTCTTTTTCTAGTAAATAATTAGAAGATTTTGAGCTGCCAAAGAAGCAGAATGTAGTGATAGCAATAGATAACAAGGGAGCGATAACATTTCTAACGGATAATCGGTTGTAACATGCTATCGTTGTAATACTTTCCTAACTTTGTAAACAGCTTGCACTTACACCCCAATAATCCGACTAATCGCGACATTGGGATAAAAAAATTGAGAAACACTCTTACGCTTTCACTTATAACAAAATAACAGTCAGTCGAAAAGATATGTTTGACTTAAATCATCGTGGGAAAACCCAGAAAGATTGAACGCTGATTTCTTCGACTAGTTGCTTATTTTGATCATCACTTTATCTATTGGTCTGGAAAAGAGAGCGTCGTAGCTGACACATACATGACAGCTGATCTTCTACCAAGAACCTGCCCTGTCAGACATTTATAAACTAAAACAGCGGCACAACTCAATCTCTTATCCTGTGACTACTAGCATATCTGTATTTCATTTCTCCCGATAAATATGATATCCAGTAACAGACAAGATGAGTAGCCTACAACCTTGTGATGTGAAATTAAATATGTGAGCTGTTCTGAAATAAAATCAAAATTTGTAATGCCTGAAAAACCGTTGAAACACTACGGTTACGCTCTGTTAAACTACAGTCACGGCGAGTGTTTACATCGCGTCACGTAGCGTTGCCACCGAAGGCGGAGCGTTACTTCGCGGAATAGTTAGATATGGTTCGCAGTACACAACTGCAACCCAAATTTGATTTGTAATTACTGCATAAAGTAAACTCGCAATGCGTTAGGTAATCTATTTTTAAAAGCTAATAAATAGGACGTTTTATATATATATATATATATATATATATATATATATATATATATATATATATATAACGTCCTATTTATTATATATAAAAAAACCTTAAACGTTTATTTATTTATATATATATATATATATATGTATTATACGAATATTGTAACTAGACAATTATTGTAAAGTATATATATATATATATAATATAATTAATAATATATATAAGGCTATATATATATATATAATTGTGATTTATGATTTAAATAAATCAAAATATCATTGCATGAACTAAGCGCAGCTCAGCCAACACTGGCCCGAGATCCCCCAATAGGTGAGAAAGAAAACTATTTCCATAAGGCTTCTTGTGGAGAGAAACAAATTTTGTTTTTACGTAGTATTATGAATACATTTCTGGTTCTACACACGAAGAAATAATAGTACAAGAAAATTAAAAATAGGCTACAAGTATCCGGCAAAATGGCTACTAGCGAGTCCTTCAAAACCTGTTGACAGTTGAAAACTCAGAGCCTGCCTGCAACCGCACCAAAGACGAGGCCTTCTAAAGATACGTATCTGGATGTGGAAGTTTGTGACTTAATCTTTGACCAAGGGGACTGATGAACCATTGAGAAAACCATTTACCAGAATATAACTCACGAGTTTTAATAGATATGAATATATTTTGTGATAGTTTGTATTTTACACTTTATGAATAATTTTAAAATGATTTTTTGAAACAAATTGCACTTTGCTATAACTAACGGTTCGATGTATGACACTATTTATTATGGTTAAGTGACTATTAATAGGAAATGATTTATACAATGTTCTCAATATGCGTGAAGAGCTAGTACGAGGCAGTCCACCCCACGTTCTAGAGTGTTCCCGTGTTTTATCACAAGTTGGGCAGTTACTGGCCGCAATAATGCGATCTCCAGATCTCACTTGTTCTCCAACTGCAATAACCCAGTTTACCTCTGGTCTGTCTGGGCCGGGAACTATTACACTATAGACTTCTATCATGCTGACCTATAGTTCAACATCTCATTATACGTATCGCCCCTACCACGGTGTCAATACTATTTATATAGCAAAGCTCATGTTTGGATCTATTTAGAATAAGTAATTTATTATTTGATTTTCTTTTGAAATTCAAATGGTTTTTTTTTTTAAAAAAAGGAAGTACAAAAATCTTTTGTTTAGTTTTTTAAGTACCATTTAGTTTGAGGAGTTTAAAATAATCTTTATTGTTTGAAGTGATCGTGCATAGTGTGATCGTAATACTAATGCAATTATGAAGGAAACATGATTTTTCCGGACATTTTGCCATCGTTCAGTGAAACAAGAAATCAGTAACACTACGTTTCGAGATCTGCAATCTGATCTCTTCTTCAGGTAAAGAACTAACCTTATACATAATTACAAACTAGGTTAAAATAAACAAATCTTACCAAAGCGTTGTGGCACAAGTCAGGAAATACTAAGTCAGGAATCACAACTACCATGTTGTTTGTCAACTTCACTCAATAAACATGCACTTAATAAGAAACTATACACAACATTAATCATTAAAACTGAAATACGGGATACAGGTCACAATACGTCTTCATTCGTCTACTAACCACCTAAGACTGACCAGAGGGCACTAGACAATGGTAATCGTCACGGCGGACAAAAACAAGATGGCAAATGTCCGGAAAAATCCTGTTTCCTTCACAATCCTCCCATCGTCAAAAATAACCTTCAAACAAGGAATGCAATTATATAGTTCACTAGATCAGCAGTGAAGGTATTGGCAGTTATTTTTCACTCCTAAAATAGACAGTATCGCATTTACCTCGGTTATAAGGTCAATTATGACAAATTTTGACTTTATAAGATCTAATTTTTCTGAACTAACTATTTGTAAATGGAATTTATTTACCCTTATGTTGCTAAGCACAAGGGTTTCTCAAACGTAATATAACACTTCACTACTATATGTAGTAGATATTTTACATTAGCCATAGCAGTTATTGCTAAACCATAATGTTCGTTTTCATACGCGTACTACACGATCTAGAAGCATGTTTACAGTGAATCAGTGAGAGTGGAAGGACTATGTGACATATTACTACTAAATATTGCAGACAGCATCTATAACATTTGTTACAAGTTATACCTTTAGAACTACTGCGGTCTGGTCTGGTGACTGTAGGTCTAGAAGTAGGTGTATTTACAGCGAACATATTAACGAACATAAGAGAGGAAGGACTATGTGACATGTTACTACTACATATAGTAGACATGGAATTCGCCTTGTGTACATAAAGTAAATGTACACTCGTGTATTACCGAAGGTGGTAGTTTAAGGATTATATAAAATCTCATTACTTGACATAGTAGAGAATGTTGATATACATAAATTACTCTCAGAACCCGGTTACTGTACGGTTTATAGATGGGTACATTTACAGTGAATCCATTTCCCGACGGGCGTGTAAGGATTATGCTTCGAAAATTCCTTATTTTACATGGAATTGAATTTATAGAACTTTTACAGCTTTAAAAACTCAAGTTTTAAATGAATATCTTTCTGAAGACAAAGCTAACACATGAAAGTTACTACGACTACCGCGATTACAGTGCACAGTTCAGTGTGTTATCCAACAATAAAACACTAGAAGGAGAACGAGTTGTTAATAAATCTGGGAGCTGAGCCGGGATGGAGGCAGTGTTTTACAGCACAAAAAGTTAGACGGCAGAGACCGCTGCCACATCACTGGCTCGGGGTTTCATTTCACACAATTTGCGAACCGCTACAGTCGTCCCTCGTACACCGCGTCTACTGTACTTCTACCACGGGTTTCATCATCTCTATGTTACTGTCCTTCAGCTCTCGAGTCAAGTTAACCGACAAATTGCGAAACTCAGGCATAACGGCTGGCAAGTAAATGAGTTGTCAAATGCTACACCTCATATTACTTCTCATTATCTCAACAAATGGGTACGAGTTTTATTGAAGTTTGAAAAATTATATATGTAAAGGGAACAAATTTACTATTTTACGATCTACTTTTAAATACACAGACGACAATTTAAAAATGGAAAAACGACCGTGCCGATTAGAGGTGTCAATAGCTAAAAGCTTAACTACTAGGTTAGTCATCTAGCCAAAAAATCACGGATGCTATAAAAACTCTTCTTTCATAGGCCAAATATTATTTTGACAAACAAGGAGTGTACCAAGTTTGTTCAAGATTCTAGTACCTTCACTAACAAAGCACCAAGAAGAGTGTTAGTCTACCCTCGGGTTCTGCCCTTAGAACTCCAAACGTGTCCAATATCGATATTGGGTATGAAATTAGCCATAGAATATCCAAGCCAAATTTGGCTAAGATCCGTTCAATAAAATATATCCAGACCGGACGCTAGATTCATTGCTTCTATTCCCATCAACCTATAGTCTCAAGTCAAATGTACAATTAGGGCAGAATTAAGATCGCCCATACTCGTGTAATAATTGGTTTTATCTTGGGCATCTGCTCCCTTGGGTTAGATGTGGGCTGTACCTTACAACGTACTTTGCTTGTATACTTACAGAAGATTATGATTTGGGTAAAATTTGACGAAAATGCGCGTCTAAGAATGATTCTGGTTTGAATGAGTTATATTTAAGATGTCATAGTAGACAATGCCTTGTTGTCACGATCAAAAAAATACAAATACAATATATATGAAAACCATTCAGCCAAAAAGCGTCTACAAGGTACATTTGGTGCAGCAGTAGCTTTTGGATTCATGATGGATATAATGTCCCATGCCTACATCGGTCATCTACTTCCGGTCCTGTGATCTTCGGTCAAAAAGCGTTTACTTCCATTCATAATAATCTACTTCTGGTCTCACGTATTTTCGTCTCACGTAGAAACGTTTGTATTGTTGCCCTGATAAAGAAATTATGTACATATATAGGTCTACAAAGTCTGCTTTGGTTAAAAGCATCTACTTCCATTAATAATAATCTATTTCCAGTTAAAGGTATTTCCGGGCCACAATATCGTTTGCCTTGTTGTTCTGATCAAAAAAGTATATGCATATGAAAATTCTTCTTCGGTAAAAAAAACGTGACTACTTGTGACCACTGTAAAATAATCTTTCTCTATTTAAGTGATGCATATGACATTTGAAATTTAATGTTTATAGGTTAGCAGGGAGTTGAAAATCTAGTTCTTCTAGGGTGGTTGAGCAGCATGAGAAATCTGTTTTTTCTGTTGAGAGTACGAGGGATATCTAATGGGGAGGGAGGTTCTTCTAGAGCCTGTTTACCCAAATTTAACCAACTATGAGTGGTTGTCATTGAAATTGTATTCGTCTAATGAGAACATAAGATACATTTCAAATATCATCATTCTAGGACTTTGAGAAGTTGAAAACCAAACTATAGCTCTTCTTATATGAATATTTGATCTTTATAAAAACATTGCAGTTTTTCTGTTTAAGTCATGATGCCATACGTGTGCCAAAGCTCAACTTCCTGAGATATCGTGAAGTTGGAGAATGAAATAGTGAAATTTATTCCTTTAAAAGTATATTTAGTGGTGAGTGTGTGAATAAGCGAAGGCATTGCTTTTTATATAGAGATAATGTATAGTCTAATAAGTTTGTTTGACATTTTTAAAGAGGGATTTAGTTAAATACTGATTAATGGATTAACACTTACTAATCCTTTTAAGTTATTACACATGCAATTTTCATATTCTTCACAGTATGTAATAGATAATGCTTTGGCTGTTCAATAAAATAAATCAATTCAATTTAGTTGTAAAACATCGAAATATATTTATTGTTTAAATATGTAATTGTTGGGTTCTTGTATATAATATTGAACAGTATTTTGTTCAAATGGAATTTTATGTTGTGCGCTCATTTTATGTTATGTAACGGATGATTTACAATAATATTTAAAGTGTTAAACATAAATTAGGTTAACAATTTCCTCGTTTATGTTAGAATGTGTTTGTTACTATAAGATAACGTAATGGCCGTCCTCAACAAAAACTGTTCTAACTGCTGAAGGGAAAACTTCAACACTCCGACTGCTTGTTTCATGGAGCTTCAGGCCGCGGACAGTAGTTTGTTTGACCCCTTTCGCTAAACATTTTGAAATGGAATATTAAGTGTAAAGTTTATGCAAAAGGGCTCGGAACGCCATTTTATCAACTCCCTTGCTTCGGTATCTTTAGAGATAAACTTAAGAATATAAGGACCCTCTGTAATTCATTGTAGATCTACAATATATCAATTTTGTGATTAACCTGTGATTAATTAAATTGCAGTAATACCAATTGCAGTAATACTACTAGTTGTTACCCGCACCTTCACACGTAAGTTTTAAAATGTAAATTTACATTTATAAAAGTAGATTTACATTTTATAGCTACTTGAATAAAGCACTTAGCCGACTTGGATGTAATATGATGGTGTCCTATTATATTTTTAAAATGAGAATAAGCATACATAATATATTATGTAAAAGTATTATTTCATTGTTCATAGTCCAGCCGATTAGAGGTTAAGGGACTGACTCATATATCAGATTTTACACGTATTTTTGGTTCGAATGAATTACATTACCGACGTCACAGCTGAGTTTACCAGGTTTTCCCGATCAAGAAAATGTAAGCATAGGCTAACAAACCCACTTCGGTAAAAAAGCCCGTTTATTTCCAGCCCTTCCAGTCTAAGATACGTACAGTGTCATAGTTTCTCGGTGAAGAAAATACATGTAGATATCTAGGTCTCAGAAACTTACTTACTTCGGTCAAAAAGGGTCTACTTCCGGCTCACAATCTTCTTTCGGCCTAAGATATTTCCCGTGCCATAGCATAGCGTGTGTGTTTATGCGACACGTGGGACTGAGAAGCCTACCTCGGTAAAAAAGCGTCTACTTCAGGCAGTTCCAATTCACCTCCAGCCTAATTTATTTGCTTACGGTGTTAAATTTGGATTTGCCTTATTATTCCGATGACGAAAATAAACATATGTACTTGGGACTGAGAAGTCTACTACAGCAAAAAAAAAAAAAAAAAAAAAAAAAAAAATATTTACTCCTGAAATAAGGATATACTTACTAAGTTCAAGCTATTAAATATAAATATTTCAAAATAATAGTATGATAGGCGTCTGGAATCTGACGATGTTACAGACTTCACTCCTGGAACCTGGAGGATCGATTCCAGACGCTGCACTAAGAGGAAGGCGAACTATAGCTAAACTCAACATTCACTTGAATCAATCCTTCTCATCATAGCTACGTTATGTGCGTACTTAAGTATTGTTTTCATATCCCAAAAAATTCATCGCTTTTATTACAAAAAATCACACACTAAGAAAACTATACTATATATATATATATATATATATATATATATATATATATATATATATATATATAAGTAAAATTCAAAATTTTTGGTATCTATCTTAGTTTTTTTTAGAAACGGTGGTCTACAACAAAAAACAATATAATGTAGACTAATGTGGAATTGTACATTTTCAACATATATCATCTAGGGAATTTTGAAGATGTGTTCAAGCGGGAAAATACAAATTTTCTTTGTTTTTTTTTCTTCCTGGTTCTACCCAAAGACCCTCATGTACAATTCGTTTAGGATGTAGTATTTATAAAAGCAATCTCTATAGTCACAGCATTTAAAATGCTTAAGATAAGAAAATTAAAACAATCTTTTTATCTCTATATGAAGAACCATAGGCATTTTAAGTAGAAAGTTTTACAATTTTATAACCTGGCTCATGGGGAAATGAAGGATATGGAATTTTTATAGTACGAATATGAATTACGACTTACGGGAATGTCTTTAAAAATAAAATTCTACTTGAAAGAATGACATTTAAAATAAAACTATGAGTTAGTAACAAGTTTTACGTGAAATATAACTTAAAATACATTAGAAAATTACAGTCTATATGTAGAAATCATGAAATTTATTTCCTTCATATTTCGTAAATACATTAAAAACTGTATTTGGCCGTCTATCTTTGAACATGATTTTTCAAGGTGATGAATTTAAACGCTTTCAATTTGTTATAAAATAAAATAATTAAAGGATGTTTGTATTTATACTGCTTTTAGAGAAGTAGTGATAACGGGATTTGGTAGTAAAATTAAAAGATAAAAACTAAGTAAATTCAAAACCGATTGCGCCAAAGGAGTGGATTAAAACTCCACAACCAAATCTCCACAACTTTCATAATTTGTCACTTCAATATTGACTCTGACATCTACTTTTTATTATCAATATCGCCGCTGTAAAGGGTTGCCACCAATTTCTGAGTATTCATGAATATTGGACTATGCCATATTTTTACTAATTCTTCACTTTGCACAAGTGTAGTAAATAATGTAGTATTATAATTAATTATAATACAATAAGTATTTTGTGTTATAATTAATAGCCTTAGTATTATTTGGTGAAGCGTACAAGAAATGTTGTATTAGGTCATATTTGTGATGTAGCCTAGAGAGGCACAGTGAGGCTGTGACTGGCAGCGACAAGGATTGTGGGGAACCAGAAGCCTGTAGCGCGATCTCGCGGTTTGTGTCGCCAACTTGTGTCAAACAGCGGTAACTGTGAAACTGACGTGCTATATATTACTTTAGAGCAAACGACAGTCGTTACCGAGACATAACTCGAGGCGACGTGTAATGAATTTTGGTGGTGAGGAAAAGTAAAATTAGAGATAATGGAAAGTTATATTAGGTGGGAATAGACGATTAAATATGGATTAGAGAAACGTCCTGTTATAAATATTCTTGTTTAGAATACAGGATAGTTACTATTGTTACTGAATATATATTGACATAAAACAACCCGTGAGGATTGCCACCTCAAACTCATGTTCCCGAACAAGCTGTAAATTATTGACATTACTTTGTAAGATATTTTCTTGAGAACTTATATCTTTCTAATAATCTTCAGAGTTTGTTAAGAGACGGAATAGCCTTTCCTCACGATAATGTTACTCGTACATACGCCCCATCTTAGGATACCTTCTGTCCCAAGCACAGACAAAATCTGGATTTCGCTTGACAAACTGTGTACTTGTATCTATCTATCTCTCTGCAGCCTTGACATAATTTATCTGGTCTTTTGCAATCCGTCTGAAGGCAAATAGAACTGAAGCACTTAAAGGGCTTCGTGACGTTCATTCTCCAGTGAATTCTGTAGTTGTACTAGTACTATTTTTATACATACATGACGGAATATTTATGGTATCCATCAGGTTCGCATGAAAAGAAACAATCCCATGGTACATTCTTGAAGTTCTTTTCTTATTGGAAAATATATATTAATTTAAACAAACTCCAATAATATAAGTTTTTATTTTTGTGAGGCCTTTCGTACTCAATAAGAACATCTTCGGACCCACACAGTCCGAATAAGTTATTACTTTTATTCAGTTGTGTGGGTCCGAAGATGTTCTCATTGAGTACGAAAGGCCTCACAAAAATAAAAACTTATATTATTGGAGAGTTTGTTTGAATTAATATATAATCCCATGGTATTTTTATACCAGAATCTAAATATTTGGATCAATACTTTCAGCGGAAAAGGGAGTACCATATTAAGTAGGCTAGTTATGTTAAAGCATCTCTTTAAGCAATAACTTAATTTCAGCACCTACTTCAAGCTTATGTCTCTAGTTCATATGCGGGGTATCCCACTACTGTAGATGCTTTGAGATCCTCGACCAGATTTAATGCAAATTTCAAGAGAAAATGAGGTAGGCTCAAATTGATTGCTATGAGGAATGCTGATTTATTGGAACCCTCAATTTCTTTTCTTTGCTTTAAACAAGGACAATCTCGCAAGTTTATCGCCTTTTAACAGACCGCTAAGCTATTGCCTATGTCAAAAGCTGTGTAGACAGGAGGCACATTATACCGACGCGTTCCTTGCATGACAGAGGAGCTGTCGTGCAAGTAGGAGAAATTCTCCCACGTTGTAAACCTAGCAATGCTCTTCATAACTTCATGGTATGTACAACCCAGACTCTAAAATCGGGCAATAAAAGTGAAGAGAAATTTAATTAAAGGAGTCCTTCCTATCATTCATTATATTCAGAGAATGCCATTCAAAATACTAGAAAAATAAAATAAATATGCAATAATCTTAAATATATTAACAATAGCTTACCTATCACTTGTGGGACTGGAAAAATTGTATTTGTGGTGTCTGTCTGTCCGTACGATGTTCGAAAACGAACTAACCTGTAGATTTGAAATTGAGCATGAAACTTCATTTCTATATGAGGAAACTGAGTTCGATGATTGTGCCTGTCACCTACATGAGATTTGGCTGAGCCTTAGCGAACTTAATACTGACTTGGTGAGTGGACTTTTGTTGTAATGTATATCCTATTTTATTATTTATGCATAAAAACTGATGTGAGACACAATTTGAAGAACAAATATCTAAATGTATGATGTCACAAGATATGTCGAGAAAAATGTCGTATGTATGTAGACTTTAAATTTGGCATGACACTCCATTTCTACAAGAACGACCTCTAAAATACATAATTTTTGTGTAAGCTTCATCATTTTACGATTGTCTCTCTGTCTATCTATTCGCAAAACATCTCGAGATTGAAATGAGCTATAGATTTGAAGCTTTGCATGGAACCTTAGTGACGCCTGTTACATCACGTGGTGTGGCGTACTTATACTTTGTAAGTAAGAGGAAGAAGCAGCGACAATTTTCGAATCCACAACAATAGGCTGACAGTCACTCTGTTATTACTGCAACAAGTCGGTATCGGTCTAATCAGTAAACTTCTGAAAGTATAACAAATCCAAGAACAAGAGAGTGTTGATTCAGTACTCGCTTCAAACGAGTAATGTATTAATGAGTTTTGTGTGTAAGGAGTTTGTTTTACTCTGCAGATTTCATAATAAGCTGCTAGAATATTTAATTGGCTGGGCTTTAGTAAAGCCTATCGCTCAAGAGGCTGAAAAATTGTATTTATTTCTGTCTGTCTTCCAGCACGATATCTCGAAAAAGAAAAACTAACCTATAGACTTAAAAGTTTGAAAGAAGCTTCATTTCTATAAAGGAAACACTGAGATCAATGATGGTGGGATTTACTACATGTGTTTTGGCTGAGTGTTAGCCATGTACATTGTTCTTCTTATGATGAAATCGAGAAAATCGCACAATAAATAAGTTTTTAAAAACATTGAGTGCAGTAATATGCCATTTCTACATGTGACGTATTAAAATATGTAGCAAGCTACACCAAATACGCTAAGCACCATGTGGTGTGGTGTACTCCTTGCGTTTTACATGTTTTATATTATTTATGAAAAACTTTTTAAATGTCACCTGAATCCCCCGCGATAAGAAAGGGAGAAATACGAAATAGAGGGAAAGAAACCAGAACACTTCAATATTTGTAAACCAGAAGAATTATATCTGTTTACAAATATAGACCAGGAGATAACACAAGTTTTCATCTAGTTTAATTCATATCTCACGATACACAATGGTTATATCAGAAGTATTATCTCATCCTGCTTGTACGTACATAAGGGGAGGTAATCATTATTATAAAAAATACCACAACAATGATATCTAACTTATTACGTTAGGTTCAATATCAATATGTTTCTAATTGTACCAAAATAAACAGGGAATAACAAAATCTGTTTTGAGTATATCATACAGTATATAGCTGCAGTGAAGGCCTTGACTATAAATCTTATACACACAGAATAGATTCCAACAGAATATAAGTATAAAAATACCACAACAATGATATCTAACTTATTACGTTAGGTTCAATATCAATATGTTTCTAATTGTACCAAAATAAACAGGGAATAGAAAAATCAGTTTTGAGTATATCGTACAGTATATAGCTGCAGTGAAGGCCTTGACTATAAATCTTATACACACAGAATAGATTCCAACAGAATATAAGTATAAAAATACCACAACAATGATATCTAACTTATTACGTTAGGTTCAATATCAATATGTTTCTAATTGTACCAAAATAAACAGGGAATAGAAAAATCAGTTTTTGAGTATATCGTACAGTATATAGCTGCAGTGAAGGCCTTGACTATAAATCTTATACACACAGAATAGATTCCAACAGAATATAAGTATAAAAATACCACAACAATGATATCTAACTTATTACGTTAGGTTCAATATCAATATGTTTCTAATTGTACCAAAATAAACAGGGAATAGAAAAAATCAGTTTTGAGTATATCGTACAGTATATAGCTGCAGTGAAGGCCTTGACTATAAATCTTATACACACAGAATAGATTCCAACAGAATATAAGTATAAAAATACCACAACAATGATATCTAACTTATTACGTTAGGTTCAATATCAATATGTTTCTAATTGTACCAAAATAAACAGGGAATAGAAAAATCAGTTTTGAGTATATCGTACAGTATATAGCTGCAGTGAAGGCCTTGACTATAAATCTTATACACACAGAATAGATTCCAACAGAATATAAGTATAAAAATACCACAACAATGATATCTAACTTATTACGTTAGGTTCAATATCAATATGTTTCTAATTGTACCAAAATAAACAGGGAATAGAAAAATCAGTTTTGAGTATATCGTACAGTATATAGCTGCAGTGAAGGCCTTGACTATAAATCTTATACACACAGAATAGATTCCAACAGAATATAAGTATAAAAATACCACAACAATGATATCTAACTTATTACGTTAGGTTCAATATCAATATGTTTCTAATTGTACCAAAATAAACAGGGAATAGAAAAAATCAGTTTTGAGTATATCGTACAGTATATAGCTGCAGTGAAGGCCTTGACTATAAATCTTATACACACAGAATAGATTCCAACAGAATATAAGTATAAAAATACCACAACAATGATATCTAACTTATTACGTTAGGTTCAATATCAATATGTTTCTAATTGTACCAAAATAAACAGGGAATAGAAAAATCAGTTTTGAGTATATCGTACAGTATATAGCTGCAGTGAAGGCCTTGACTATAAATCTTATACACACAGAATAGATTCCAACAGAATATAAGTATAAAAATACCAGCTCAGCTGAAAGAAAAAATATTGCTAAATTCAAATAAAGCCCTTTTAAATGATCAAAATCGTATTATTAGGCAAATAGTTACACAATATTTAGTTTACAATATGCTAGTAAGTTATAGGTTAATTTTAAAAACCAAATTCTATGATATATTAACTGAAAATGCATATACATAATATGTTATCAAAATACAACTTTAGTGAAATACACAATTTTTAATAATAAAATACAACATGTGTTGTTTACCAAATTCGAGGCTCCGATCACTATGACAACTGATCTAAATTCTTAATTTGATTGTCTGGGGTCTTAAATACAGGCTTATCTATTTCCGAAAGGAACGCATAGTAAGGCAGCTCTTCCGGTCTTAAATGTGTAATGGCCGATACTGTTGCTGGAGGATTTTATTATTCAGTATAGAAGAAAGATAAAAGAAAGTTTGCAGGTAAAGATCTGCGTGTCGGATTCCATACAATCGGCCAAGTATATATAGCTCTACTGAAACAGCTCATTCTACCGCTAGTTGTAGTAAGGGGTTCATTCACGAATTCTATTCATTCATAAAGATTATGTGAACATTGTAATGGAAACTAGTCACGCAGGGTGGCGGTGTATGCTCCGCCCGGTGATGTAACAGTTAACACGGTTTAGTACGTGATCTAGAGAAGAAATTATTTATTCTCTAACTACATACAAATGGATCGATTAGAGAGTGATAACCTTCTACTTGTATCTAGAGTTATAAATTGAATACACATATAAATTAGTAAAGTTGTGGATTATAATGTAATTAAGTGATGTATTTGTATACAAGGTTAAAGGTGTATAAATGTGTAATTTCAATTATCTACGCGATAACTTATTTATTTTGTTGCGTTTTGATTTGATACACCACAATAAGATACATTTTCACATTCTAGTTAATTTTACCTGTATTAGAAACCCAAAAATGTTTTGAATATAGTAAAATTATAAATATATTCATAATACGTTTAAAGCACATAAAAATGTTTAAGTTAAACTGATGTTTCAATAATGACGACCTAATTAAAAAGTTGGCTGCAGTAAAAATTCTTGAGTTTTACCTCATAAGAACAATGTTAAAACTAGAAAATTTCTAAGTCCTTATTTTTTTTCAAGGAGAATTATGAAAAGTCTCATTTTAAGGATGTGGTCAGTATCCATACAAAAGATTTTTTGTTTTTCTTTTAACATGTACACGCCTATTAAAGTTTCATTGAACGTTTAGCAACATTTGATGAGAAAACCAATAAATAAATTCAAAAAATATAAAACTCGTTTGGAGGCTCATGAATTGAATTTCTTAAATCAAACATCTCCATAAATGTATAATCAGGACAAAAATAGGGGAATATAGGTAATTAAGGTTTGAGATTATTGTTATAAGCCCAAAATTAAGATGGCTGCCATTAAAGCCGATTCTTGAGGAATTCGTTAAATTAGTTATTAAAATAAAAATAGCGAATACAATTAGGTTTAACTCTCTTAATTTGCTGAGTGGATTGTTACATTAAAAGTTTCTTTAAATGTAGCTTAAGCTGCAAGGTTTAATTTTGCATGGATTTCAACAAATATAATATAATTCATTAAAACAAACACTATTGAACATAGAAGACATTAACTTGAAGGAAGAAAAGAAAACCGAAATTAAACTTATCGTTTTTTTAAAGTTCCTATAGAGTTTTGCTATAACAGCGAAGTAAAATCCATCGTATTCCAATTTTTTCAGTTGAATATTATCACGAGTTATAGCGATTCTAGATATTTAGTCACAATTTGTTATGTTACTTAATGATTTATTTAAAATTGTAATCTTTTTTTAAAGTTCCTATAGATTTTTGCTATAACAGCGAAGTAAAATCCATCGTATTCCAATTTTTTCAGTTGAATATTATCACGAGTTATAGCGATTCTAGATATTTAGTCACAATTTGTTATGTTACTTAATGATTTATTTAAAATTGTAATCGTTTTTTTTAAAGTTCCTATAGATTTTTGCTATAACAGCGAAGTAAAATCCATCGTATTCCAATTTTTTCAGTTGAATATTATCACGAGTTATAGCGATTCTAGATATTTAGTCACAATTTGTTATGTTACTTAATGATTTATTTAAAATTGTAATCGTTTTTTTAAAGTTCCTATAGATTTTTGCTATAACAGCGAAGTAAAATCCATCGTATTCCAATTTTTTCAGTTGAATATTATCATGAGTTATAGCGATTCTAGATATTTAGTCACAATTTGTTATGTTACTTAATGATTTATTTAAAATTGTACTTCCGGTATAAAAATGTTTGTTTTTGTGAAAATTGAAGAAAATATTAAAAATGCTTCTTTTATAAAATTCTGTTAATTTTGTTTCTTTATGTTTCTCCTATAACTTCTGTTATTTCTGCTGATAATCTTTAACACAATTATCTTTTTTAATAACAATATAAAAACAAAGTAAACATAATATTAGAACAAAGCGTCCTCATCGGGAGTCCACATCTACGATAGAAGATACGTCCACAACACTAACACAAGCCACTTATTTAAGCAGGGAACAGAACGTTGTTTTGGGGCTTAAATTCAGTATATAAGTAGTTATTTTTCTACAACAATAATAATAAAGAAAAATCTCATTTCTCCTTCTTCCTTATATCGAAGAAAGGTGAAATACATGTAGCTTATGGAATAAATATCAAAACTAAGGCATTATAACTATGCTACTAAGGGTTTAAAATAATAGTTCTGTAACATAACGTTTTCTGCATCGTATTACCAATTTAATAAGCTTTAAAAATTGTAGAATGTATTTATTTTGAACCTCGTGGGAAATTTGATTTTTTGAATGGTGATGTAAAAGTTGTACCCATAAGGTGTGCATAGTGTTGGAAATGCTGAGAAATAGCCGTGATTTTGAATTTCTGTACCAAATTATCATTGTGATTTCAAGGCTACTTACGGGTTCTCCAATATCCAAGGCAAGGATTTACGAAGAAAATCCTCCTAAAAACCCGTAGAAAAGGGTGGAGGGAGGTGCAGCTATATGCGAATAGGTTGTCTGAAGTATGCGAGATACCTGAAGTATGACGAGAACATGCTTCTGATCCTGAAACGCCGCAACAGGATTGACTATTAAGATACAATCTTTTACCTACCTTTCGTACGTTTTGATCAACGAATACTTCCGAAATATGTGTTGTCTTGAATTTTTGAAGGGGAGGAATTCATATTTAGAGCTTCTTTGGAAGTATCTAAATACTTGTTAAATGACAATCTTATTAGTTAAAGATGTTCTTTTTTTGTACTATGAAATAAAAGAAGAGGAATAATTAACCACGATTTTATAATACATAATATATTAAATCGTGGTGGCATTTGTCGGAAATATGTGATAGTAAAGTACATTACAATTAGGTATGTAACATAGTTAGAGTTAACCTTAAATTAATTAAATTTAATCATTAAATTAACATAAAACCAGTACAGTAAATACTGCGTTCGTATAGTAAATATCTCCAAACCGCACATCCTCATCATTTTGAACGGTTGAACATTTTAAAATCTCCTTTGTTGATGTATAAACAAATTGCCTGAGCATTTTTGGGCGGGTTTAACAAATACCTCCTATCCCCAAAATGGTAGTAGAAGGCGATTAAATAAAACTTAATCGGGCACCAACGAGTGATAACTCAAATTAAAAGTCTTAGTGAGATAAAACCAACAATACCAAGAAATAAAATTGTTGACCAGTCGGTAAAAATCCCATCTAACCCATCTAATAAATGTTACATCCAAAGTTTTGATGGATGTCATAGGTCCCGTTTTAAGGTAGTGGATTTCCCGGGACACCCAGTTTACTAATGCATGTTTAGTTAGAATTGTAACACAATAACACACGAAATGTCATGTTCCAAATAATAAAAAATTCAAAAGGTCAAAAATCAATCTGTCTGTCTGACCGATCGTTCGTCTGTGCGATAATTCTTGATATGCAGGTCCTAGAGACTTGGAACTTAATACATACGTGCCACTTATTTGAGGAAGAATGCTATTGATTTGGGAGTCAAAAGGTCCAAAGTTAATCCATTTTGCTTTTGTCTGTATGACCGATCGTTCGTCTGTTGATAATTCTTGATATGCAGGTCCTAGAGACTTGGAACTTAATACATACATGCCACTTATTTGAGGAAGAATGCTATTGATTTGGGAGTCAAAAGGTCCAAAGTTAATCCATTTTGCTTTTGTCTGTCTGACCGATCGTTCGTCTGTCGATAATTCTTGATATAAAGGTGCCATTGACTTGAAAATTGGTATATAGCTCCCTCTCGGTCCTAGGATAAGATGTCAAATGGAAGTTTGACCGTTAGTATGATAACTTTTTTTCTGTTCATTACGTTTATCGGGTTCTCATATTATAAAACGATACTCCGTTAACAGGTGTATATCACTGTCAAATGATCGCCATTGTTCATAAGCTACAACAATATACGTTTGATGACTTCAATACTATTGAATTCGATAATTCCTGGAAAGAGATGTGTAAAAAGGATGAAAAAGTGTCTCTAATAAGAATACGTGTCTTTAAAAATTAACTCTTTAATTACGGATCTATAAGGCGTAGCAAATATAGCTTCCTATTCCAGTGGCGATGGCCAAAGCTACAAGAACTCAATTTAGCAGTTAAAGTAAATGTAATTAACTGAAAGAGTGAAGTCAAACAAAGTTTCAACGGAGACAGATGGACAAGACACTCTGTTCAGACTGCTTGAAATGTTGTCATCCCGAGCTAACTCTTTATCCAAAATTGATATAGGTTTAAAATATGTAGCATCTGATGTAAAACGTAAAGAAAGTATTTTTAGATATCTGTAAAAATAAACTGCAATAGAGATACATTACCCTGGATATTATTACATACTCTGCGTTATAAACAGTTTAGATAACTTAAATATAAGCTATAATTTGGGGATATTTTTAACGATTGTTGATTGAGCAATAGATATAACCCTACGCGCTTCAACAGCAGCCAGCCCTGGTTCGCTGTGCCCAGTGTTCCCCTTCAGATTTAACATTGCAGAGCCTTAATTAATAAACGAGACTGGCCTGAAACCTTTACTGTGAAGCACCAGCGCCATAAACATGTGAGAGAAGAAATTACATTTTCAAGAATTGGACTACATACTTGAGTCTAAAGCTGCTTAGATTGTTGACAACAGTTGTTTGAATGAAGTTAAAATAGTTAAAATACTACATTAATTAATGAAGCTTGAAATCCATAAATAAGTAATTTTCATTATAATAAGATCACAACAAATTCACCAGATGTATCTTACAAAGGTTTTAAAAATAAGTTTTTCAAATGTTTATGTAAACTAATTATTGATTTTTTTAAATCATAGGGTGTATTCATCGTACACAAGCTCAGGATGTATTTTTGTACATAAGCAATCATATAAGTAGTAACCTTACTACAAACTGTCAAAGATTGTATCAGTAATAATGTTGAGGAGAATGGAAGGATTGCTCAATTCATCCCCTGCTATATTACGCGTGCATTGTTATGGCTAGGCTGCACGCAGTAGGGGTGATCATTACACGCCAGTATCGCCAACAAGTGTACGTATAAACTGCATTGGCCATTATTATGCCGGCAATAACGGTGAGTGAAAATGGAAGGTTTGCTTACTTGACCTTAATCATTACGCGTACATTGTTATGGCTAGGCTGCACGCAGTAGGGGTGATCATTACACGCCAGTATCGCCAACAAGTGTACGTATAAACTGCATTGGCCATTATTATGCCGGCAATAACGGTGAGTGAAAATGGAAGGTTTGCTTAATTGACCTTAATCATTACACGTACATTGTTATAGCTGGGCTGCACGCAGTAGGGATGATCATTACACGCCAGTATCACCAACAAGTGTACGTATAAACTGCATTGGCCATTATTATGCCGGCAATAACGGTGAGTGAAAATGGAAGGTTTGCTTACTTGACCTTAATCATTACACGTACATTGTTATAGCTAGGCTGCACGCAGTAGGGATCATCATTACACGCCAGTATCACCAACAAGTGTACGTATAAACTGCATTGGCCATTATTATGCCGGCAATAACGGTGAGTGAAAATGGAAGGTTTGCTTACTTGACCTTAATCATTACACGTACATTGTTATAGCTGGGCTGCACGCAGTAGGGATGATCATTACACGCCAGTATCACCAACAAGTGTACGTATAAACTGCATTGGCCATTATTATGCCGGCAATAACGGTGAGTGAAAATGGAAGGTTTGCTTACTTGACCTTAATCATTACACGTACATTGTTATAGCTAGGCTGCACGCAGTAGGGATCATCATTACACGCCAGTATCACCAACAAGTGTACGTATAAACTGCATTGGCCATTATTATGCCGGCAATAACGGTGAGTGAAAATGGAAGGTTTGCTTACTTGACCTTAATCATTACACGTACATTGTTATAGCTAGGCTGCACGCAGTAGGGGTGATCATTACACGCCAGTATCGCCAACAAGTGTACGTATAAACTGCATTGGCCATTATTATGCCGGCAATAACGGTGAGTGAAAATGGGAAGGTTTGCTTACTTGACCTTAATCATTACACGTACATTGTTATAGCTAGGCTGCACGCAGTAGGGATCATCATTACACGCCAGTATCACCAACAAGTGTACGTATAAACTGCATTGGCCATTATTATGCCGGCAATAACGGTGAGTGAAAATGGAAGGTTTGCTTAACTTGACCTTAATCATTACACGTACATTGTTATAGCTAGGCTGCACGCAGTAGGGATCATTCATTACACGCCAGTATCACCAACAAAGTGTACGTATAAAACTGCATTGGCCATTATTATGCCGGCAATAAAACGGTGAGTGAAAATGGAAGGTTTGCTTAATTGACCTTAATCATTACACGTACATTGTTATAGATGGGCTGCACGCAGTAGGGGTGATCATTACACGCCAGTATCACCAACAAGTGTACGTATAAACTGCATTGGCCATTATCATGCCGGTAATAACGGTTGAGTGAAAAATGGAAGGTTTGCTTACTTGACCTTAATCATTACACGTACATTGTTATAGCTAGGCTGCACGCAGTAGGGATCATCATTACACGCCAGTATCGCCAACAAGTGTACGTATAAACTGCATTGGCCATTATCATGCCGGTAATAACGTTGAGTGAAAATGGAAGGTTTTGCTTACTTGACCTTAATCATTACACGTACATTGTTATAGCTGGGCTGCACGCAGTAGGGGTGATCATTACACGCCAGTATCACCAACAAGTGTACGTATAAACTGCATTGGCCATTATTATGCCGGCAATAACGGTGAGTGAAAATGGAAGGTTTGCTTACTTGACCTTAATCATTACACGTACATTGTTTATAGCTAGGCTGCACGCAGTAGGGATCAATCATTACACGCCAGTATCACCAACAAGTGTACGTATAAAACTGCATTGGCCATTATTATGCCGGCAATAACGGTGAGTGAAAAATGGAAGGTTTGCTTTACTTGACCTTTAATTCATTACACGTACATTGTTTATAGCTAGGCTGCACGCAGTAGGGATAATCATTACACGCCAGTATCACCAACAAGTGTACGTATAAACTGCATTGGCCATTATTATGCCGGCAATAACGGTGAGTGAAAATGGAAGGTTTGCTTACTTGACCTTAAATCATTACACGTACATTGTTATAGCTAGGCTGCACGCACGTAGGGGTGATTTTACACGCCAGTATCGCCAACAAGTGTACGTATAAACTGCATTGGCCATTATTATGCCGGCAATAACGGTGAGTGAAAATGGAAGGTTTTGCTTACTTGACCTTAATCATTACACGTACATTGTTATAGCTAGGCTGCACGCAGTAGGGATCATCATTACACGCCAGTATCACCAACAAGTGTACGTATAAACTGCATTGGCCATTATTATGGCCGGCAATAACGGTGAGTGAAAATGGAAGGTTTGCTTACTTGACCTTAATTCATTACACGTACATTGTTATAGCTAGGCTGCACGCAGTAGGGATCATCATTACACGCCAGTATCACCAACAAGTGTACGTATAAAACTGCATTGGCCATTATTATGCGGCAATAAAACGGTGAGTGAAAATGGAAGGTTTGCTTAATTGACCTTAATCATTACACGTACATTGTTATAGCTGGGCTGCACGCAGTAGGGGTGATCATTACACGCCAGTATCACCAACAAGTGTACGTATAAACTGCATTGGCCATTATCATGCCGGTAATAAACGTTGAGTGAAAATGGAAGGTTTGCTTACTTGACCTTAATCATTACACGTACATTGTTATAGCTAGGCTGCACGCAGTAGGGATCATCATTACACGCCAGTATCGCCAACAAGTGTACGTATAAACTGCATTGGCCATTATCATGCCGGTAATAACGTTGAGTGAAAATGGAAGGTTTGCTTACTTGACCTTAATCATTACACGTACATTGTTATAGCTGGGCTGCACGCAGTAGGGGTGATCATTACACGCCAGTATCACCAACAAGTGTACGTATAAACTGCATTGGCCATTATTATGCCGGCAAATAACGGTGAGTGAAAATGGAAGGTTTGCTTACTTGACCTTAATCATTACACGTACATTGTTATAGCTAGGGCTGCACGCAGTAGGGATCATCATTACACGCCAGTATCACCAACAAGTGTACGTATAAACTGCATTGGCCATTATTATGCCGGCAATAAACGGTGAGTGAAAATGGAAGGTTTGCTTACTTGACCTTAATCATTACACGTACATTGTTATAGCTAGGCTGCACGCAGTAGGGATCATCATTACACGCCAGTATCACCAACAAGTGTACGTATAAACTGCATTGGCCATTATCATGCCGGTAATAACGTTGAGTGAAAATAGAAGGATTGCTTAGTTGGCCTTCATCATTACATGTGCATGTGATCGCTAGGTGATCGCACAAGTGTTTAAATTAAATTGGCCATTATCATGCCGGTAATAACGTTGAGTGAAAATAGAAGGATTGCTTAGTTGGCCTTCATCATTACATGTGCATGTGATCGCTAGGTGATCGCACAAGTGTTTAAATTAAATTGGCCATTATCATGCCGGTAATAACGTTGAGTGAAAATAGAAGGATTGCTTAGTTGGCCTTCATCATTACATGTGAAGTGTTATAGCTGTAGTGCACGGTTTTAAAGTTAATACCATTAAAGTTCAATATTACGAGCAAGAATAACTCATAAATTGCATTGTCCTATGCCACACCGGTAATAACGAAAAGATTGTTTAATTGATACATTATCATTGCACGAGCAGTGTTGGCGCTAGGTGGCACGCAGTGGAGGTTGATCAGTGGTATCCATATAGCCTAATCTTTATTTTGCACGGACGTTATAGATTGGTAGATAGGAACAGTAATAATGTGGAGGGAGAAAGAAAGGATTTATCGAGTGGCTACACGAGCAGTGTTATGACTAGGCGGCACGCGTGGGGTTATAATAAAATATGCGATGAAACTTAATGATATTTTGGTGTAGCTAACACATTTATACAGTCTAATATACACATTGTAATGTTGCTGCGCTTGTAACGGTAATAACGTAGTGTGAGATGACCGCATTCTGAAGTGGCTCACTATCATTACACGTGCTGCATTATTGCTAGGCGGCACGCAGCAGAGGTACTAATGATTGTGTAATGACCTCTGTTAGAGTAGCTAATACATGTGTATAGCTACATTGATACTTTGTCATATTGTTACAGATTGTCCAAGATTGTTACTGTCATATAGTAGAGTAAGAAGAGAAATTGCACGAGTTGCTCACTGTCATTACATGTGTATTATGGCTAGAAGGCACACAACAGGGGTTTAATGATTATGTAATAACTTGTGTTAGTGTAACTAATTAGTGAATAGTATAATATTTATACTTTTTTGTGTTGTTGCAGATTGTCCAAGATGGTGGTGGTGGGGGGGGGGGGGGGGGGGGGGGTGGAGGGATTTGGCTCTGTTCGTTGATACAGAAATGTTCGTCAAGTGCTACCGCGAGGGCGATTGCAATAAGCTGATTTCGTATACAAGATCTACCTAAAACCAAAACGCGAAGCTTGGAGAGACTCGCGCTATATTAGTACGGGAAGCAACAGCTCGCCCCATTCAATGAAGGCTAAGTTCGCCCACTCGTCTTATTCAGGTATCAAAGCTGACTCACGGCCACTCCGAAAATCTGGAGCACCAATTAGTTTCTTCTCGATCTCTCCACCGTCAAGGCTTACACACTGAATGTCAGAACTTTAAAGTTTACCGAGGCTCCATGTTTTGTACCATTAGATAAATCTGTGTACACTCGTAATAACAAATCAAGCAGAACTAAATTGAATTTTGATGTGGTGATTTTAGTCCTTTCGCGTTAACATTGTTACTATATTTAGAGCATTTAAAAACATATATTCAAACAAATGTTATGGAATTCTCGCTTGCTAAATTACTGTATCATTGTACTTAACCTTTTAAACCTAACATCTGTGAACCGCGGATACAAAAAAGGCTTTGATTGGTTGGTTCAAGGAACTCAAGCCTGGTATTCCTTATCTTTGTTAACCGATCACCGTGGTTTGAGTCTCACATTAACCTAAAAACCGATATCAAGTTATTTGTTCATCTTAGCTTTCTTATAAAATCACAGAAGAAGATCTGTAGACAAGAGTTTTTAAAATTAACTTACCTAGATAGAAACACACCACATATAAGTATTCTATTCTAGAATAAAGCAATGTAACTTGTGTTAAAACCAAGAGTTTACAGTTAAAAGCCGTTTAGTTAGAACTACAATTAAAATATCTACGGATGAGATATGATTTAAATTTTGCACGTTTGAAATTTATCAGTTGATTGTAATGGGAATATAAAAGATATAAAATTGGATTTTCTGGAGGTAACAAAATTACCATTAGATAGTTTCAGATGTCGCGTATTTCTGGTAACAAACATCCTTTGTAATCTATTCAATTCTTCGTTCAAGGATTATAGATTTTAAAGACCTAAATCAATGAAAAGTGATGTTATACAGTTAGTAGTTGTTTACAGTATTGTGATAGGCGGAATCACTAACATGAATTCAACCCCTGTATTCAACCCCATACCTAACAATAAGAAAATAATATTAAAAATGCAACACATGAGAAGCATACTACAGAGGTTAATTTACTGTAATTGAATCGGTAAATTGGTAGATCCCAAGAGCTATGGTTCAAAGTTGGATGTAAAAATATTAGATCGAAGTGAATTAGTTAATTATGGCTTTTCCTCACTAGCTAGACTGCATCAAAGGACTAGAACATTATTAGAGACTTGGACTTTCCAGTGCGAGTGTGAGAGGGGGGGGGACGTTTAACTCGCTGTTAATGCTCTGGAAGTCTTGATGATAATTACGTCACCCTTGCCGATCCCTGATCTTATCACCGTCGTCTCCGCTACATTTAGTTTTGACTTAATTTAACTAATTACTCTTTTTCCCCCAAGAAAATCTGCGCAGGAAACAAAATGAAATTTTGTCACAACGGCAAAATCTGTTATAGTGTTTGGCAAAGATAATACCATCTTACGCGTTATAGACATAAAGAAGCTTTTATTCCGATAAAATCCTCCAATATACTTTCAAGATGTCTGCTCAGAGAGAATGACTAACTTTTAAGTTCGCGTTGGTTAACACTCCATCAAATACATTTGAAATGAGTAAAACAAAGTAAAACATTTACTATTGTTCACAAAGAAACCGCAAAAAACGGTCGAATTGTTGTAACTAAACCTAATTTTCACGTTTCAATACATTTGAATATTTTATTGTACTCTTTCTCGGTGCTTGGATGGCAATTGTAACTTCGTTGAATCGAGAGTTTTCATTGTTTTTAAATAAACAAAATGACTTCATAACAATGCACACGTTTGATTTCTCCTAACAAAGAACGGATTGTCGATGGTCTCTGACTACAGACAATAATCACATTACTTTTTGTTCAGACTGAAAGTAATAAGTATATTATATATTACACATATCAAGGACAGTATCGTTAGGATATAATTACATCTAATAATTGTCCACGATGTATGTAGTTATACACAGAATAGTGTAATTTTTAATTTGCTGCTGTAATTTTGTTTGAAGAACCACTATTCTAAGTAGATTATAGTATAACATTTGGATCAGGACAGGGAGATGTGAATTAATTCGTATAGATATTGGAATAATGCTGTCACTGATAAAATATACTAGCATTTATTGATCAGAATTTAAAAAGAATTATAAAAAACGGTTTGACCTCAGTAGCTATTCTAAGTAATTTATTTAGTTAGTCTAAACTAGGTATGTGTAATGTGATTTACTATGCATAATGAATTAGAATACAGGGCCAAACGCTCATATTTGTAATGTTTATTAAAAGTAAGAGGGCAAAATTGTGAGTGCACCGCAGGTCGAAAGTACCTTATTACCCTTGACAGAACTGCCACCTTCGGATCAGCTTTAATCATAGCAAACTTTCGTTTAAATCCTTCCTACACAAATAACACGACTAATTGATTGAGGTTAAAACAAATAATGTACATAATTATCATCTCATTATAATTTTTTTTAAATCTTAAACAGTATATTTGTTTCGATTCTCGAAAATATTGGAAAACGTGATTTTGAGACATTACCACCTTTGGGGAGCTTATATCAATATAGTACTTAGATAGGTCAACTCTTTTATATCTCATAAATGTTGTTTATGACTGCCACATTTGAAAAATTTTAATGAGTTCTTTTCTGTAATATTAGGCGTACAATAGTATTTAAAATATGTAAACCGAAACCTATTCTTTATTACAATTAATGAAATAAAGATTTGCTTGTTCTTTCGGTTTAATATATACTTAAAAAAAGGGAATTTAAAACATTTTCTGCACACTTAATCTGTGGTTTGTGGGGGAGGGGGAAAAGTAATCAGTTCATTTATTGTTTTTTAACTTTTAGGCAACTTAAGTAATCCAATTAGTCGATACGTCTACTGTGTTCTGAAAGTTTTCGCAAGGTATAGAAAGTAAAGAAAGCAGTTTTAACAGGAAGTTACTCCAAAAAAGAGAGAACTATACGTAAATCTATCTCCTGGGCCACTGACTGAAATTATCGGCTCTGCAAGATTACGGAGACATATTCGAAGTTCGTTTAATTGCTGCAAAAACTGTTTGAAGCTACAAGGCCATTACTGTAGTGTTAGTGTGATTAGAGTATTAACTTACATCTTTTTAAAAATATCAGAGACTTAATATGTTGATTATCACACTCGACTTGACAACCCAATAACCAACTCATTAACTCAAGATAAGTTTTAGAGCTAGTAGTGAAGTTTGAACTACTCAGGTTTATAGGAATCTTAATATCTCCGAATAGAAACAAGTTGTTATATTAATTGTATTTACTGTCCATACAGTTTATATTCACAAATGCACTTCAACTTCCAGTACACTTAAATACTACAGATGTTCTTTAGAAATTGATAATCACATATATGGGAATGATTTTACAAATTTATAAATTAATTTGATTCACTATAACGGCAATACTTAAAAATGATCAATCTGAGAGATCTCTTAGTGATTGTTCAAGTAAGGATTTGATAACACCAAACCGGTGACAAAAATGACCACCTCACTTAAAATAACAGCTATTTAATCTAATGACGGAAATAATTATGGATTGGAAATAATTTAAAAAATGTTCTGGGCAGTAACTCGTAGAAAAAACCTTTTAGACAAGCAATAAAATTGTTGTATCTCGTCGTGTTAAATATTTCCTTTGAAATAATTCAGATTCATTTACAGATCTTTGGGCATCAGTAAATAAAATTCTGTCTTTTAATATAGCGTATTGGAATTTTAGACAGGTGCCTAATTTTAAGAAAATTAATTTTGAATTCAATAAAAGTTACTGGTAAGATAGTTTCCATTTCCGAAGGGATTTAACAGATAACTTATAATCTCATATGCATATTACATACGCATACTAGGTGCACCCAGTATAATGGAAATGCTAAGTTCAGGCAGATTCACAAATTTCTTTGTGACCAATCTTGAAAGGATTTACAGGAAAACTTTTCTCCAAGAATTTCATTGAAAACCCCGTTCAGATTTAGATTACTTCAAGATTCTGCGTCGATTTCATTTCCTCCACTTGAATGCTCTCCTTATTGGCAACCGGCGATGAAGCTGTGACTGCAAATGTGATGCGATTTGCAGAGAGCGCCAGATTAGATGAATACTTGATAATATCATATCTGCAGGGCGACTAAGTTTCAATTGCCATCTGATCGTCATCGAGGGGGAAAGTCGAAAAGTTAGGGAATAGTGGCAGGGAAAAGGAAGTAATAAACTGATTTGGCGTGGTACTCGGGGTGGGGAGCCAAGAGCACTGTTGCCAAGCTCTTCACCGTTCACCCCGACCCGGGCTCCTTCATCCCCCCCACGTCCGCCACCAAATGAAATTTCTTTTGGTTACTTTAAAAGCTCTTTTAAGCATAATCTTATAAGGACTTTTATCACTAACGTTTTGAAAGGTTTATTCTAGAAATCTGTCAAGGAAAGCGGACAATGAACTTGCAGAGATGATTCAAATTATGTAAGTTTGAAAAAAATGTTTGAATTCATGAAAATACTATACAGGAACAGGAAGAGAAAACTGTTTATTGTATTTACGATTGGTGTTCCAATAGGAAAATTCTATTTATACTGAAAGTGTTTAAACTTAAACGTTACTCAAAAAAATAGTTCAGTGGAAAACTTTAATGGGATGGCGTTGACACCCAAATTAGTTGAAATACAGTATCATCTAGCGTTTAGAAACACCAGGAATATTTTTCTCTAAAGTTTGACATAAAGGTAAGTGGGGATAAATAGCAAGAGTACGGATGCGTGCGGGGGAGGAAAGTGCACTGCTGGCGCCAGTTTATGGGCTGAGTGCCTCCTCCTTGGGATTTGCGCTGCAAGTTATAAAACCACGTGAAACTTACTGCTCAGTCAATATCTTCATTACTTCTCCTAACTTTTCTCTGAATGTGAGAGAAGGTTTGGTTTGATGTTTCTGGAATGATCTCTCTGAGCCGTAATTTTCAAGAAGATTTTAAATCAATGGTGGGTTTCGTGTATTAATTATTTTTAGTCTTCGTGTATCTTCATCGATTAAAAGCAAACATCTTTCGAGAGTTGAGTACTTATTTGTAAATGTTAAACAATTTGAATAAGTTATTTTGCGCTCAAAAAAATGTGCTGCTTTTTATTTGTTAATTAATAATATTTATGTATTTTAGACGCGTACTTAAATACGTGTCTTTGTATGCTTTATTTAACTAATTTACGCTACAAATATAAATATTACAATATTCTAATATTTAGCTGTTTGATTTCCATGCATCTTCATCAGCTGTCTATGGTGTCTGAAGTAAATATGGTGCTCATGTTGGATCTTATATAAATATTACAATATTCTAATATTTAGCTGTTTGATTTCCATGCATCTTAATCAGCTGTCTATGGTGTCTGAAGTAAATATGGTGCTCATGTTGGATCTTATATAAATATTACAATATTCTAATATTTAGCTGTTTGATTTCCATGCATCTTAATCAGCTGTCTATGGTGTCTGAAGTAAATATGGTGCTCATGTTGGATCTTATATAAATATTACAATATTCTAATATTTAGCTGTTTGATTTCCATGCATCTTAATCAGCTGCCTATGGTGTCTGAGGTAAATATGGTGCTCATGTTGGATCTTATATAAATATTACAATATTCTAATATTTAGCTGTTTGATTTCCATGCATCTTAATCAGCTGTCTATGGTGTCTGAAGTAAATATGGTGCTCATGTTGGATCTTATATAAATATTACAATATTCTAATATTTAGCTGTTTGATTTCCATGCATCTTAATCAGCTGTCTATGGTGTCTGAAGTAAATATGGTGCTCATGTTGGATCTTAAATAATATCTAAATTACTAAATTTATCGTAGAAACTTAATACTGCAAGTTAATAGTTAAGGATGCTTAAATACGTTGGATGCTTATATATTACAGTTATTTTATAGTTTAAATAAGGATTTCTTAGTTAAAGATGAAGTTCTGGGGTATATTATACTGGCATTATATGGTAATCTGCTTTGTTATTGTTGAGCTTGAAAAATAGCTAAGTTGTACTGAGAAAACTTTAGTTAATTTAGTTTGATTTTTTGAACAGATATGTTTTGAGCTTAACCTATGGTATAATTTTGAAATTTAATTTGAAATGCATATTTTGTAACTTAGGATGATACATTAAAATTGGGTATTGTTTTGTAAACTAGAATACTGAGTATATACCCATTACGACATTAAAGTACACAACTAAATTATGAATACTATGTTTACGTACTGTGTTACGAGAGAAAGGCATAATATTGAGGCCATAGCTTATCGTTACAAACTTCTGAATATATGTATAATAATTATCTTCATAATATTATCCTGGAGTTAGCGTTTTTATGATGATAATAATTATTTTATTTTTACAATAAAGATGTATGTGTTAATTTGAAAACAGCTTGGATTGATTTAAAGACTAAAAATTAAAAGTTATTAATACTCTAATAAGTTAATGAATATTTTCTGAAACCATTAATAAATGTGTCATAACTGCAGAATAATTGCAGATCGGGCGTGAAATGTATAAATTATTAGATATAAGCACGCTATATTGAATTGGTTTTAAAATCCCACTTATTTAGATATATTTTTAGGCGATGCCTTAAAACAAAAACAGTAAATAAATTAAACCCCATTGCTCATAACGATTAAAGACTGGTTAGAAGTGACAGTACGTGATTATAATAATTCAAGTAGTAAGGACAGAAAGGTTGAGAATGTAAAAAGAAAATTAAATGATGACGATTTAGATATTTAGAAGTAATCTAATAATTGTAGGGTAGGTTTAATTTAAGAAACAGAACTGCGGCAACTGGAATTTTTTTGCGATGTGGGAAGAATTCTTCATGTAATGGCGGATTCTTCTTGTTCATAAAGGTGCAAACTTTTCATGTGAAAAATAGACACTGGACGTATGCATCAACATAATTGGTTTCAACCTAAAACAAATTCTAACAACTAAATGAGTTGACAGGGCGGTTTGAGCTCAGATGAAGAAAACTGATGAGTTCTATAAAACATGCATGGAATGTAAAAAAAGTTAAAATGGGAAAAAACATTGTGTACTGTTTTAAAATTACACCCACATAAAAACTGAGCGTGGTAATACTGCGTCAAGGTAAATTACATATTAAACTGTGAAGAATCAAATTAGTAAACCCAAACTGTCATAAATAGCTTTTGAAAAGGCTGAGTCAAATATACACATGGCATGGAATGAGAGATGATTAATGTTACCGTTAAATGATACAAATAACCATATATTATAATTAACCGTCTCTAACTATAAACAATCCGCAATATGGAATGAATAATTTATTTCGGCTTAAACCCACAATTGTATAGCTCTTAGACGATAAACGACAATTCTTGTAACAAACAGAACATTTCTACAACATGCTTTTGTTTGTGGTAAAAGTTAAAACAGATAGAAATAGTTTTATACAGTTAAGTTGGTAGCTATAAAATTTCAATAAGGCTCTTATTTTAATTTAAATTACTACAAACCAAAATAATATACCATTCAAATACAAAATATAATAGTTAAGTTATAAACGTAACCCAGTTTTAAGTTGAAGCTAAACTTAAAACTTAATATGTGATACGGCATTACGAGTACGAGTACGAGTAAATCTTTATAACCAAGTATATACAGTATCGTACACCTACTAGTATCTTTATGACGACTTATCCATATCAAAAGTGTATCCTTTTGGAGGCCACCCTAAAAGCCGGATTCCCTAGAAATACGCAGAGACATTGCATTCTGATTTTGAAGGAGAATTGGCTACATTGGTTTATGAATGGTAAACATGCGGTGTCAATATATAAACAAAATGTAAAATTACAATTTCAAAGATGTAAATTACGCTTCCTGTGCACTGTCTATGTCACAGAACTAACACAATAGTATTTTGCTTACTGATACTCGGAAAAAAAGCAATTCAAGCTGAACCTATTCCCAAAAAAACATTAGTGAACTGCGCTTTTTTAGTTACTTAACTATGAGTTATTTAAGGTTCATTTCAAATTTACAATAAAAATCTGAAATTTATATAATTTTAAATAAAGGAGTAAAGTTACATTAAATAGTTGAAAACACAGACAAATTTCATGCAACGAAATGCCAGATAGCTATACAGAGCAAGTTTGATAAAGACATGGACCAAATGTATGAAGTTAAATGTAGCCCTTCTAAAACGTTTACTGATACTGCGTTTAACAGAATATTATTAAATTTAAATAATACAATGTTATGTGCAAGATTGAAGGTTTATTCTCAAATATACCAGTTTTCATGTGCCTATACTACATAGGTTTAAAGCTATGACGAAAAATAAATATTTCGTTTTTTATGGAGTTTTCGTCGCGTTAACATTGGTAGAGTGATCCTTGCGTCCATATGTTTTTCTACCGTCACTGTTAGCGCCACAATGTCAGGAGAGCCTATTCCGAATTCTTTACGCCCATACATTCACAGTTACGTTAAGTAAGTTGAAGTAATTTTTAAATAATATCTCCAAGAAATAGTTAAAATTCGTCACGAACATAAACAATCTGTAATAATAGTTTGCTAGTATGCTCATTAGTTTGCTGGATAGCAAATGGGATTTATATGAGACATTTAAATGTAAGTGGAGTGCAAACTATTATAGTTTGGAATTCAAATGGGCCTTTATTTTATTCCAGTGTTTGAGCAAAGACTAAAAAACTCAACACTCAGTAATCGACCCAGTATGTTGTTTCATGATAGAAAAACAAATTTATACCCATCCATAGATCCGAGATTTCAAATGTACATACAATATTACTAGGTTAAAAATTAAACACAATTATAACAGTAACAGCACCACCCACTCACTGACTCTAAAACTACTTAGTTCAACTCCATACACATTTGGACAGACATTACAGGTACATAAGAAATGAGTATCGTGTGAAGTTTTTGCTGTTCACCAGTTAGAAGTAAGCCCTTACTGCAAGTATAACCTACGCTAGTTACAGACAAATTGGTGTGAACTGTATAATGGGCATCGTAGTCTAGAACCAGTAACAGCAAATTTTGAGAATCTGAGCTAAATCAGTTGATCAATAGTCTATTTTATTGTGGATGACAGTTTTTGGCGTCGGAGGGGCTATCTTAGTAGTACATGTTTTTAAGGCTAAACGTGAGGAAGTACCTGCTCGCTTTTACATGAAGAGATTGGAGCTGAGCTAGCCACCCCTTCTTTTCTAAGGTGACATAACTGAAATAGCTCCCATTATCCTTTCTCTTGGGATCTTATCTGGAGGTGCCCCAAACCTCTGCCCTAGAATATCCTGTCACTTCAGAAGCACAGCTTCGAAATCCTTGTAAGTGCAACTGGATTTTTGTCCTAAAGATAAATATTTGTCCTAAATAAGGCCAGAGCAGGCTTAAACATTCAACACAAACGATTGAAATGTCACAAACTACTAAGCCAAACATCATGAAATGTCGCAGCAATTCCTGTCATCTCGTTCTCGTATTGCTGTCTTAGAAATGGCCGAGCTCTCCGACTTGAGATTTATGTCCCACTGACATTTTATTCTTCAATCGCAACTACTCTAACTGTAGTGACTGCTCTATCCAATGCCGTCCGTTTACATGGCCAACTTGTATGCATTAATTAAGAAAAGGATTTGCTCTATAATTTCAAGGATCTGCTCCAGTAACCTTAAAATTTAGGAAACTGAGAAAATGCTGACATAATAATCATGAAGTTTTACATTACATTTTCAGTTAATCTCAATGTTTATTTAAGATGTTTTACTCCGTGGGTATTCGCTCATTGGTGTTTAAATGAACGCCCTACGATTCAGAAATGATCCTGGACATAGTGATATCCATAACCATTGGAATGTTTACGCGATGCTGTTTGAATAATGATTATCATTTCATAATATTTATGAGCTACGGGGAAAAACTGGTGCGAGCCAGTAACAGCACAAATCAACTTCCAATCTCCATACGGCTTTTCATTTGAGATATTTCTCGATTAGGAAGTAAAGGCCTCTTAAAATACTATTCATTACTTTCATTTACCAATTGGATACCTATGTGTCCTTGTTTAACTGCAGTTGAAAATAGTTAAACCACACTTTTCAGTTCTTGCAATTTCTGAGTTCTGTGTTGTGTTAGCACAATCAGTTTATTATATTACTTTTTAAATAAATAAAAAAAAAAATACTCGTTAGTATTTAAAAAAATTAACTGTTATAATATTTTATTTACCTAATATAATATATTTTAATAAAGTAGACATTGATAAAGTCTCTGTACATAACATTAGAGAATATTTATGGACAATTCACGTTAAGGTTATGTGCTCGAGTGGAGGTAGGAAGCCAGTGGATGTTGCTTTGCTGTTGATAGCGAAATTATTCGGACCTGTGCGTGCGCCGATCCGGGCAATCTGGGACATTAGCATATCAGACTAAAGCAAGTCAAATAATTCCGTAGGACCGTCAGCGTCAGTAGCGCTACCAGCGACCTGAAATATTCATTTGCTGCTATCAAAGTTTGCGGTATCAGAGTCGCTCGGCGGCCGCTTAAAATGGCCGCCTTAATAACTTGGTAACAACTTAGAGAACTAATGATATTCAAGCGGTTTATTACGGCCATTCAGCCTCTCTCGGCATTAGGATTGGTAACACTGGAAATGTCAGTTCAACCTCAGGTCAAACGCGACGTCTGAAAATCTTATTCCTTTTATTATTTGAATTATGTTACGAAAGAAACAAATATGCAACACATCAAGTTGTTGTGTGTGTGTATTTTTAGCAGGAGAGCACATTAAAATAAATTCACTGTTTTGAAAGATTTATGGCTTGACCACATTTTATTATACCCTGGTTCGGAATGTAACTATCCAAGTTCGGAATGTAGAGGGCTGTTCAATAAATAATGATTATAATTTTTTTTATAACATACCTTTATTCATCATTATAATTTTCATAGCCCTTCTCAAAATAGTCTCCCTTGACTTCGATGTAATTGTTCCAGCGTTTCTACCAATCTTAAAATACATACCGGAAACAATTTTTTTAAAGTCGCCTCCGCATACATCATTACCAAATTGCTCATTTACTAATTCTGATGATGGATAATGTTTCCCAAAAAGGCGTATCTTCAAGTTAAGAAATAGAAAAAGTCACATGGGGCTACATGCGGACTATAGGGAGGATGAGGGATGCACTTCACGTTGTTTTTTGCCAGATATTCAACAACACTGGCAATGTGTGGCCGTGCATTATTGTGGCGCAGCATCCAGCCCGCTTCACGGAAATGTGATATTTTGTGCGTGATCCACATCAGGTCCACATTTGCAATGTCTTCAGGACATCCCTATAGTACTGCCCTGTTGCTGGTGTGTGTGTGTGTGTGTGCAGGTACGACATGTTGATAAACCATTACATGAATGTCAAACATGCAACCACTTTTGATTTTAGGAGTGTTGGTGATAGAGGAGTTTTCCACACCGAGCTTTACTGTTTGTTCTCAGGTTCAACATGATGTAATCAGGTTTTATCAGCAGTGACGACATTTGAAAGAAACTCCCTCTAACCTTAACGAACGTCCTTTTGTTCGGGAATCATCAGTCTTGGAACCCACCGCGCACAAACACGTCTCATGTGTAATTGTTCTATAATGAATATGTGGCACTCAGTGAAATGTTCAGTATTTCAGAAAGTGATATCAGCGTAATTCGTCGATCTTATCTCAAAATGATATCAGTAGTGTTTGTATTGTCTTCTGTAAGAGCAAGAACTGGAGCATCGGGTTCACCTTTCCTTTGCAATTGTTTGTCTCCCCTCTTTAAACATTTTAAACCACCTTCGAGCTATGCTGTAGGGAAGAGCATACTCTTCATATGCCTCCTGTACCATTTGACAGGCCTCATCTGAATAATTCTTAAGACAAAAGCAGAACTTCAAAGCCGCGTATAGCTTCTCGCGTGTTATCTCCATTGCTGCGGTAGGTGATACTGAACCTGCCTGAACTTGCCTGCCTCTCACAGGTAGGAACCGGGAACTCCACAATGAAACTAATAATGTGTGATTGCTTCACATTAAGCTAATGTAATATCGTAAGTTTAAGTTTATAACCGTTTATTTATAACCGTAAAGAATTATGATCATTCTGTATTGAAAAGTCCTCGTAACTCATACATAACCATAAGCAAATCGTTAGTTGTTACGAAATTGGAAGACCTCTTTTATTTCAGTAATAAATAAAGTTTACTACGGTTGAAAATTTAGTAATTCGATTTTTATCGGACAACACAGCTCAGCATAACCTTGGTACAAGGATCAACAACTTATCCCAAAAATGTACCGTACAAAATATTCAAAGAGTAAATGTCTTTGGGATTCTAAAACTCCTACAATCTCGAGGACAAGGAACAGTTTAAAGTGTATAATAAAACAATGAACTTGAAACTAAGGAGAATATGTATTATCACGAGTTTCGTACATCTATAAATGCACTAGAAATTCAGAAATGAATATATAGAAACAATTTTAAATTGTGAGACACAAAGTGAATGACGACCAAGAGTAACAAAGCCTATATTCCCATTAATTTTATCTTCAATTGGGTTTTTTAAACACGTAGTCAATACTCAGTGATTGTTCTCTAAAAATTATAGAATTTCCACAAAACCTTAAAAAGGAAAATTTAAAATTGGTTTGAAAGTCAAATAATGTACCAATACCCCTGAACAGTTTTTTTCAAATGTATATAACTTTCAGAATGATGAATTATTTTGATTTTATTCAGATTTCAATGAAAAGTTAGCATCTTTACAATTATTGTAATCTTCTACAATGTCACCAAAATTTTGATATAATTATGCCAATGACCACTAGACTATTCAAAAGTACATAAGCTGATATGTATACATGTACTCATACATATATACACACTACATTAAAACGTATTCTTTGGTTTGTCTAACGAATATTTGATAGGTATAACATGGTATTGTGGAAAAAAGCGTGTTAAAAATACATGAAGTTATAGTGATGCAACAGAAAGCTAAGATATATTGAATATTACTTTTCTCCCAACATGTCATGTTCTGCAAACCTGCTCTTATTCTGCGGAAGGATAGCAACAATGGCTAAGAAGGATCAGATTATAAAATGACAAAGCTCCTCTGGTCCAACATAAACATATGCAGTAAGCGCTTCTACACACTCTGGCGGCGTTTTTCTACACTTAGCATACGTTACATCTCTGCGTGATACTGTCTCCTAGTCTGTAACTACAATTTATGATATTGTGCACTTTCGGGTTTCTGTAGGATGTGAAAAATCAAATATATATTGATTCACTACATTAAACAAGGAAATACATTACCTATCGGATTAATAATCTAATAAGAATAAATAACATTAAAATATAGCACAAAATATTGTTATACAAAATTTATAGTTATTTATCACCTGTTATACTAAATTATAAAAACCACTATTAAAAGGCGATATTTTGTTGAATTTATTCACAAAGGGTTCGAAGAGAAAACTTTGCTGGGAGGTAATTTTTAGTGAGTAAGTCAGGTTTTAGACGTTTAATCCTTTTATTCTAAGCTCTAACATGACACTAACATTTCGTCATCGCAAAAGAAGTGTGAATAACTTGTTAATTCGCAGAGCGTTAGCGAAGCCTATTATTCGAAAAAATGGAAAACATTGAATCAGTCAGTCCACACGATATCTCGAAAAAGAACTTACCTATACAGGGTGTAGCAAAAATACAGACTCTATGTATTTTCAGAGTCTGTGTGGTTATAATTTAAAAACCAATAATAATTTTTTCCAATGTCCACTTCGTTTAACAGCTATACGCCATTTTGTTTTGTTCTTAATCAAAACAGTTTTATTTTTGTTATATTTACGATTGTTGCAAAAATTGGTAAGCAGGCCCATGTCAGTATGATTATATCAGAACAAAATATTTAAAAGTTATTTTAAACTATTTTCAAAATGGAGGCCTAATTTTAATTTAATTTAAATATATTTTAACTTATTTTTTTGTTTAGTAAAATATTTAATAAACTAATGTTTTCATCAACATTTTATGATTTAAAACGTTTTTAAACAATGTTTCCTTTCAATGATACCTCATTTGAAAAATTCGGTTAATAAAACTATTTTATGAAATTTTTAGTCTAATATTAAACATGCAAAGTAAATTATCCCAAAATTTGAACAGGTATTATTTAAATCAGTTGCTTCTATACTTAAATGCAACACTGAAACTGACAATTGAACCTTTAACAACTAATAAGTATAAACATAACAAAGTTAACTAAATTATTTCTTGTTAGTTAGTTAATAGTTTGTAAGATCGGTTTGCGATTTCATTTTCGCTTAAAATCACACATAGAATCTGAAAATGTATAGCTAGCTCAACCTTTTTGTTACACTTTGTATATATACACTTGAAATTGTACATGAAGCTTCAATTCTATATGAGGAACACTGAGTTAGTTAATAGCGCATATTACTCCATGGGGTTTGGCTGACCGTAAGCGAATATCTTTACATTGATTTTTGGATAACCACAATAGCAACGAGAAAATATTAGAGTAAACATTTATTATTTTTCATTTGTGAAAAACTCAGTACGCCCGTAGGAGATTATACATGTGACATATTAACACATGTAGCCCAACATATCCAAACACATCAAATATTACTTTTTCGTGATGGTGTGTGGAATTTTATTTTTTAAACAGTGATATAAAATCTAGTTTTATGAATAAAAATGTGAATGTATCAAATGTGGCAATATATATGAGAAAGATTTTACCAGTAGACATGGAACTTTTCAAGAAACTTCATTTCTATATCTCAGGCCATCTTTTTGCCAACTTATTTTGTTTCCTGACTTTGCAAGGCTCAACAAGAAACAGTTGTCAAAGTCAATACAACACTCTCGTACTGATAAATGCTTGATATTAGAATTAAATATTAATGCACATGTGTAGGTGAATACAGTCCTGACCCAATGTTTGTACAGGCTGGTGAGTGAATCAGTGCACTGGTACCTGACCTACTGTATAATAGATTCTTAGGGTAGCAACGTGAGTGTTTCTTACAACCCAATGGTGCAAACATGTATATAAACGTTTACTGAAGTGTATTACATTTTGTTCATTTAATGTTTACTTATATTGATCGCTGCATTAAGTTGTATAGTTCCCCTCTTACTTATGCCAAACAGTCCACAAAACTGTTATATGCATTAATGAAAGGTAAGAAATGACAAATAAAGCTTGCTTTATGTATAGCATTCAGTTATATAGGCTAAGAATAAACCAATGGCAAGGTTTTGCATTATCATTTGTTGTTTATTACGACACTACTTAAAGCCACCGTTATGAGCAAGACGCTAGACGAGCTCGGTAAAACGCAAATATTGTTTTTGTTTTTAAGTAAGAGACATTACATCTCGAGATTACTCGGGGACGACGTTTATTACTTATTAAATCTGGTTGTTTGGTTCCTGTATTACTCATTTTTATAGCAATCTATTCGGTTGGCTAAAGGGCACTTTATTATGAAATCCTAATCGTATTTTTATGAAAATAATACATATTTTACTATAACAATAAACCAAGTTCTACAACTTGTTAAAATGTTACTAAAAATAAAATAACTTTTAATATCATAAAGCAAAAGTTATTTTCATAACTGACACAACACATTTTTAAAACTTATTGTTTTTTCAAATGAAAATTATTTTGTGTTTTTTAGTTAATTGATTACTATCATTTACAGGTTTTTGATTAAATATATTTATATTATAAAACATAATATTAGTTTTACACTTCTAGTGTCTAATATTTTTAACGCGTATTAAGAATCTAGATGATTCCTGAAATGTTCAGGAACTAACACCTGACGTTTAGTACATGAATAAATATATTATTTTCTAAGATAAGTTTTACAAAATTAACTCATTTAATAAATATAATAAACCTTGACATTCCTTAATTTTTATCTATGTCACGTTAAAAATATTCTCTAATAATCGTCACCGAAATACATGACGTAAAGGAAAAATTTTCCTTTCAGTGTCACGAGTTTTGGGGTCATTAGAAGAAATCGCAATTACTGCATTCTATGAATTTCCCACTGCTCCATGAAATATATTCCACATGCACTTAAACTGAGGAGCCATCTCTAAAATTAAAAAAAGGAATTATTTCCCCCCACCAATCCTGTGTTAGATTGTAATTGATGAAACAAACCTCTTCTTCTCATACTAATTTATCTGATTTCTCCACATCTGGCAATGAGGGATTATTAGATCGGCAAAAAATCTCCTACGAACATTAAAAGCTGCAATTATAATTTTATACATTACAGTCTTTTCACTAAACTGTTTTTTACACTGACTCATTTGTTTACAGATAAATGTATCTTGGCGTCTACGAGGCAAGTGATTATGATTACTAGAAAATTACATTTAAGTGAGATATTATTTGACTTGCCCCTTATTATGTTTTAATATAAACAGGAAGATTTTTCATGGCATCGGGGGTAAGCCATTTTTATTTAGAAAATCCCAGTCTCTATGCGCTCTATCCTGTCACACTGCCTGGGGATTGGCTGCTATTGCTCTCAACGTTCACCAAACACCAAACGTTCCCTAACATTTGTTAGATAAGTGATGGTCATTGGGAGAAAACTACATTCCAGCAGAGATGCAGAATCTATAACCTAGATATGACTAATATATTTTCAATATAATATCAGAGTAGTTTCGTTAAGACCTCAGTCAGATATTTTGTATAGTGTAATCGTATCTGTGACTGAAGCATTCTTATCAGACATTTTTTTACAGTATCCCTATACTCTACCAACTGCTTCTCATTGTGCTTGATAAAAATGCTCAAACGGACAGTGGCCATGTGGGAACTGTATCATCTCTACTTCTTATTATGCTTGATAAAATTCTCGCAAAGGGCAGTGACTTGGAAATTGATTAATGCTTAGTTTGTCTTAATTATTATATATAACGCAGGTTTTAATCGTGTACTGCCGCAGGCTTGAATCATATTTGATAGTATCGACGACCCTATACTGAATCATCTTTACTTCTTATCTTGCTTGATAACATTCTCGCAAAGAGCAGTGACTTGGAATATTGATTAATGCTTAGTTTGACTTAATTATTATATATAACGCAGGTTTTAATCGTGTACTGCCGCAGGCTTGAATCATATTTGATAGTATCGACGACCCTATACTGAATCATCTTTACTTCTTATCTTGCTTGATAACATTCTCGCAAAGAGCAGTGACTTGGAAATTGATTAATGCTTAGTTTGACTTAATTATTATATATAACGCAGGTTTTAATCGTGTACTGCCGCAGGATTGAATAATATTTGATAGTATCGACGACTCTATACTGTATCATCTTTATTTCTTATTTTGCTTGATACAATTCTCGTAAAGGGAAGTGGCCCTGGGAGATTCATATTTAGTTGGTCTCAATTATATAGCGAAGGCTTTAATCGTGTACTGAATCACATTTCGTTATCATTGACGGCCTTTTATGTAACCTTCTGCTATCTCTTTTACTTGATAAGATATTCGAACAAATATGTGGTTCATGGGAACAGGCAGAACAGTTCGAGACCCGTATTTTCTTATATAAAAAGATTTTGACAAGACACGAGTTTCGATTTGAAACGTTTCAGGTTAGAACCGTTAGAAACTGAAATGGGGTGAGTTTAGTTTAGACCAAACCGTTCCTACGTATAAAAGGAACGGCTTCTTTCCAGAGTTTCATCCAGAATAGGCCCAATAATCACGTAAGATATTACATTAGCATTTATATTTATATGTAATCTTATACTTTCAACCTAGTTTTCTGATAGCACTACATCAGTTTTCTAAACAAAACGATGATATTTAATATCATCTCAAGTTTTAATTACAGAATGGGCTAAGATAACTTAAGTCAATGCCTAGTCTAAACAATGGTTTTATTTTTGATTAACACACAAAGTAAGAAAGGAAGTAAAAAGCTCCAATGGGTGTCATAGAACCGATGTGCATTTGATGGGTGTTCCAAGTTTCAGAGTCGGAACTTCAACCATTAGCGTACACCCCAGGACGTAAACTTTGCCAATTTGATGGCACAAAAAGACCAAAATATTTAGTATCTTTGGATAGTCCATTTTTAAATAGGTTTTATTACATCATAGCTATAATTTTGTCTTTCTGAAATTAAACTTGTACGGTTTCGAATAGATCTAGAAGAAAAATTGTGTATACATATTTTGTTCACTATTATTAAAAAAAAATTTCTCATTAAATATTAAAATTTTAACCGACTTTTGTAAAACTTAAAAGCACGAGTTAAAAAAGATATTTTATTTGACGAGGTTCTAGTTAATGAATTACACGGAGACGAAATATTGGGACTAATTACATATACTAAACATTGTCTATTTTAATTTACATAATATCCTTTGTTGAAACAAACGTGTGACTGGTGATACGTGAAATCTATAATCACTTGATTTCCTCAAGCGATTCATTTGGTATTATTTAGTTTATAATATGTCGACCTAACCCATACTGGTCCAGTGGGTAAGGTCCACTGCTGGTGCATGTATTTTGGCTCACTTTAACCCATGTGAGCCAAAAGATATACAACAACTAGAACAGTAAGCTAGAAACTGCCACAAAACTGTTATTTTCTAATATAGGTTAAAAATATCAAGATTCGATTACTTGCATCTTAGGGTAAAAAACAAATAGGAGCAAAAGACATCGATTTTAATTTTGAGTCTTTGTCCACCACCATCAAAATACTGGATGTGTTTAATCAGATTTTGTAAATATTAAATATTTTATTGCAATTTGATTTACTTGATGAAGCTATTCGAAATACATACTTGAGTAAAACCGGTAGTTCACTGATTGACACTGAATTTCAATTCATTATACATTAAAAGTATCAGAGTAGCGTGTAATCTCGGTATGGCGAAATGCTGAAACCTGGCACAAACGCGGAAAACAATGCTTCACAAATTATGAAAAATGTACAAAATAATAATAGTCTCAAACGTCACTTGATATAACTATAATAATGTGAACGAAAAGTTATATTACCTTCTGGTAAGTTTCCATTATTGAGTTCTGACTGCAGTTTATTGAGTTCTGAAGTAAAGAATAATTCCTTGAGGAACTGTGGTAACTAATATTTATACTGACGTACTCCATGGGTTAAAAAAATTATGGTTGCCTGTAAAGTCGGTTTTACGGGCGAAGATTTTACGTGACAACGTCTTTTTCTCGGTAGAATATTTATTGATATGAATATTATTAAATTGCACAATAGGAACAAGGAATTGAATGAAAATAAGAATTGCACAAATTTTAACTATATAAATATATTTTGTTTACTAAAACATTGTACATAATTTGAAATTAATTAAAATTTGTTATTGTAAATGGTAAAGTTGAATAAAACATTTACTAAAATTGGAATTTGAAATTCTTGCTAAACACAGTTAAATTCTAACTCCGCGCGTGGTGATTGGTCGGTTTAGTTCGTTTGTTTGGTCGCACTGTTATGACAGGTTAGAGGTTATAATTTGTTATTTTAAATTTTTGACTAGCAATACGCGCTGTTTCTTCTCAATCGACTGAATTACGATTGATTGCAGAGTGATTTAAACTAATAATTTACTTAACACTATCAACATTTGTCAATAGTATGACATAACCTATAAACTCAGTTTCTCAACTTTTGTGTCAATCTAACAATTAATCAATCAATTTACGTTTACGATAATGAAATATCAGTGTACAATTATTTACCTTTATTGTTGTAGTTGTTGTAAATGACGAATCTAAGCACTCCACATTTTCACGAATAAACATAGTTATCTGCTTTATCCCGTGCGGCGGACCCACAGTTATCTGCTTTATCCCGTGCGGATCCCGTGCGGCGGACCCACTGGACGGGCATCGTAACGTTACCGGGCGTTACACTTTTTCATGAGTGACTCCGAGCCGCAACCTAATTTAAGACGTTGTCACGTCAAAAACCGAACATATTAATTTAATAACTGTAGTAGTTTTCTATTGTTTAAAAATCAAACAAACTAATGATGCAGTAGATGTTATATTATTGTATTTAATAAATCTACAATCTTATTTATTTATTTATTTCAACGGTAAACCATTTTGTACAACATAACACAAAACATACATTACATTACATTTTGTAATCTTATTGTTTAATTTCAAATTAAAGAAGAACTATATATAATGCATTAGGAGCATCGATAAAATATTATAGTAGATGTTGTGTTATGTATTTCTGCTGCTATCGTATAGTTTTGAAAGTAGTGTACATTCTTGGTTTGGCGTAATCAGAGTGAGGCCTCGGAGGGTGGAGCTTACTCAAAAGCGTTTGAGAAAAACATAAAACTCTCCGACAATGAAATTATATGAAGTAGCTACGAAGAATAATGTTGATAATGTAAGGTGAGAGTATTTTCAGTAAGTAGGAAAGGACGGGCTTTTAGCCGTACTCTGTCTGTCATGATTGGGCATATGACTTTTGCACGGATGTTATAGACGAGAAGACGGCGTTGATTAGATTGATTGAATCCGTGGGCCTCTGACTGGAATCTAAACTATGTTTATAAATGTTAAATTACTAAACTTATAAAAATAAGAAATAAACTGTAATCTGCCATAACATTGAATTGTATTTTCAGAACCACATTTTTAAAACATAAACAAAAAACATCTGATGGATTAATTATAAAAGGCAAAATTAAATCAATTCATATTGTATCAATTTTCCCCCCCTAAACTTCACATTTCAATAGCTGGTCAACATGCCTCCTCCAAAACACTTCCCATCGTCCATTTTAACTTTGTACAGTAGCGAACTTTCTTTTTCCATAATTGTTCCAAAACTCCACTTGTATCTTGAGTTGGGTTAATCTCGAGCCTGTACTCTGTCTCCCACCTGAAATTGTCTGCGTATACGATTCGTGTAACTTCTTGTGCATTTTTGCTATCTGGTAGTAATAGGCTCAAGTGAGTTCGAACACTTCTTCCAAACATTAAGTTGTATGAGTTTGAGCCAGTTGTGTTTGGAGATTGTCGAAGTTGCATCAAAAGTCTATATAGTTTTAACTCAATCTTTCCCCCCCTCATCTTCCATTGCCCTCAGTGATTTTTTTACTGTTTGGACATAACGCTCAGCTTGTCCATTAGACGAAGGATGGTAGGGAGCTGTAGTTTTGTGTACAACACCATTAGCAGATAAGAACTGGCGAAATATTGTAGATGTAAATTGGCTTCCATTGTCCTGAAACTAAGACCAAAGGAAGGCCCGAATGTAGAAAACATTTTTCTTAGCTCCTTCATACACACCATTCTGCTGACGTGTTTTTAGTAGGGATTACTTCACCAACCCACTTGGTAAAGGCGTCCACAACAATGAAATACCACTGACCTTGTATCGGGCCAGCAAAATCTATGTGTAATCTCTCCCATGGTCCTTGAGGGGTCAGCCATGGATGATTCGGTTCTTTTGCAGGTTGATTTTGTTTTAGTCGACATTGTTTACATGTACGGTACAATTTGCTCAATATCTCTGTCAATACTTTTCCACGTGCAAAAACTTCTAGCAAGGATTTTCATCTTCTCCATGCCTAGATGTCCAACATGTAGTTCATTTAACACTGAGTGTTGTAAAGCTTCTGGAATCATTATCCTGTAGCCCTTGAATATGCAACCATTTTGTAGTGTTAGTTCGTTGTCGTGGAAACCAAAAGATTCGACCGTCTCTCCTGTTTCAAGGGCATGTAGTACTGGTTGTAAATATTTATCTTGAGCAGTTGTTCTGGATGGATATAAGCATACTGTCAATCTGCAATGAATCAAGTTGATTAAGTTGAAAAAGGCTGCAATCGTCCACATAACAAAGTTTGTAGTGCTATGTTCAGTAGGAAAGCGAGACAAAAAGTCAACGTTGGCATGGTCAGAGGTTCTTCTATATTCAATTGAGTAGTCAAAACCTGATAAAAAGGTGTGCATAATTGAACAGTCTTGTAGCAGATATTGTTGGAAGGGTTTTGGTGGGACTGAATATTGACACTAACGGTTTATGGTCAGTCACTAAAATGAACTTTCGCCCGTAGCAGTAAGGGAAAAATTTCTTGAGTCCCCAGTAAATACCTGTTGCTTCCTTATCAATTTGACTATATTTTTGTTCACATTTGGTCAAAGTGCGTGAGGCAAAACTAATTGGCCTCTCACTTCCATCGCTGTATCGATGTGAAAGACAGGCTCCAAGGCCCACTGGAGACGCATCGGTTGCAAGCACTAATGGGAGTTCTGGATTGTAGTGGACAAGTACATTGTTACTGGGTTATTTCCGACTTAAACCTTCTGAAAGCTTTCTTCACATTTTGAAGTCCACACATAACGGTTGCCTTTCTTCAGTAAATTATTGAGTGGGTGGAGGATTGTTGCTAAATCTTTGATGAACTTGTTGTAATAGTTTGCCAGACCGAGAAATGTTCTAAGTTCACTTATGTTTTCCTGGTCTTTTGCTGTTCATGATAGACAAGACTTTGTCTTTGGTTTTGTGAAGTCCTTGAGCATCAATGACATGCCCAAGATATTGGATACTCGTTTGAAAAAAACTTGCATTTATCTCGGTTCATCTTTAAGTTATTGTTTTCTTAATCGTTCTAGAACTTTACGTAATCTAGCCAATAATTCTTCAGCTGTTTTACCCTGAACGATAATATCGTCAAAGAAAACATTGTACACCAGAAGTCCCTGCCAAGGTTTTGTCCATGAATTGTTGCCAGAGAGATGGTGCTACCTTCACCCCAAACATCAAACGATTTACTTTTGTACATACCTTTATGGGTGCTGAAGTGTCTGCATGTGTGCACTTTCTTCGTCCATTTTCATGTGGAGGTAAGCATTAGAAAATATCCAAGGTACAAAATAATTTTCCTCCGTTCATTTGAGAGAAGATTTCTTCAATCCTGGGTAATGGATGGTTTTCGTCTTTGATCACTTTGTTTAAAGTCACTTTATAGTCAGCACAAATCCGTGTTTGACCGTTCGGCTTGACAACAGGTTACGATGGGTGTTCCCCAGTCTGAATGATCTACTTTTGTTATGATTCCCACATTCTTCTAGTCTCGTAAGTTCATTTTCTACTTTACTTCTTAGGGAAAACGGTACTTGTCTTGGTTTTAACAAATATTGGCGTCGCGCCATCAGTAAGTCTAAAATGTCCCAGATATTCAGGTATAACACCAATTTTTCCCATCAAATAAGTCACTAAATTCACTTAACAAGCTTCCTAGATTTGAAGTCTGACTCGTTGTAAGACTTTTAATCTCACCCCAAATCTAATTTAACTTCTCTCAACCAGTCCCTTCCGAATATGGCGTCAACGTTTTGATCAATTAGGTAAAGTTTTCCAACAAACTCTGAGTCTTGTACGTGCATTTAACAAATGTTACTCCTTTCGGTTTTTATGGTTTCTCCTGTATAAGTTCGAAGTTCAATGTACATCCAACTCAAGATACAAGTGGAGTTTTGGAACAATTATGGAAAAAGAAAGTTCCGCTACTGTACAAAGTTAAAATGGACGATGGAAGTGTTTGGAGGAGGCATGTTGACCAGCTATTGAAATGTGAAGTTTAGGGGGGGAAAAATTGATACATATGAATTGATTTAATTTTGCCTTTTTATAATTAATCCATCAGATGTTTTTTGTTTATGTTTTAAATAGTTTTCATCTGTCAAACAATCAATGTCATTCTGAACCTGCTTGTAACGTTCCCAGTATTCAGTCCACAGCCTTGATTTTTATATTTAGTTCGGTTAATGTAGGGTTACCTTCAGCAAGTCTTTTTGCCCTTTGAAAATTGGCCCTTAATAATAGATCGAGCTTTTTTTTTAGTTTTTGTAACTCTTCTTCTTCTTTAGTCATTTCTCCTTCTTTTTACCTCGTCGCCACTGTTAAATTACTAAACTTATAAAAATAAGAAATAAACTGTAATCTGCCATAACATTGAATTGTATTTTCAGAACCACATTTTTAAAACATAAACAAAAAACATCTGATGGATTAATTATAAAAGGCAAAATTAAATCAATCATATGTATCAATAAATAAAGTTTCTTATAAAAACTACCAATTCTCTGATATATTTATAGCTTATTATCTTTTACGAATCACATGTATCGGTTAAACTACAATGTTTTAAGATGTTGTACAAGAGATAAGCTCCATAAGAGAAGGTCCTCCGAAACGTAACGATGGGGTTGTTTCACAGACGGTCAGGTAAACGACCCTTTTATCATTTGACGCCAAAATTAATACTAATGTTTCTTAGATAAAGTTCCTAAGACTTTCTATCAAAAATTATCGCACAGACGGACGGACAACGAAGACCCATAATACATAAGTGCAATACAGTGAAATACAAAGGGAGTAAATACGTAGAATGTTTCATAAAACAATAACGATGAAGCGAGATACTCGTGTGAGTATGTTGACCCAGATCCAGACAGTAGCAGACAATATTGTGGCAGAAGCCGACCGTGTGTTGTGGTCTTGTGTTATTGTCGACGTCGCGTCGAGAGACGCCCAGCCAATATTTTCTTATTTCCGATTACATACAGCTCATGGCAAATTCAGTGCGTTGCCGGTTATGGGAACATCCATCAAACTATATCATGCAGTAAGTTACATTCAAATTGATCAACGGAAATGTTATTTAGGCCACTGAACTTTATGCACATTTTATATAATAACAGTTGACAGGTATATTTGGTCCTCTGATTATAGCTCAGTTTGCTTAACTAAATTTATTTTATTTCAGTCAAATCTTCCATTACTAGAAACTACTTCCAATAACCCATTGCGGATCCACTTTATGTAGTGTGATGACACCAGATGTTCGAATCTCGTATTTTGCGCGCGACTAATTCGTGCCTGTTTAAAAGACGAGCTCCGAATGTCCTCGCTTAAAGTGATCGCGTTCCGGATAATGAAACTGCTCTGAATGATCCAACATTATTAAAAGTTAAATGTTATGTGTTAACCTATTGCCCAATTTATTATGACTAAGATTGTTTTAAACTATTCAACACTAGTGTAAAACCGATAAAAATACTTTTTTTAGGCGTTCGTATGCAAAATATCATAGTTATCCTAAAATTATCTCAGCTAAAGTATACAAGAGCGGATACAGTTTTAAAATATTACATATTACAACTATATCCGGCACTTGCTCCTTCATTAGCCTTACTAGATATGAAAAAATACAGAAAACTCAATACCAAGGTGAATATTGAATTTTTTTAAAATTTCACTTACCATAGTATTTGCTAACAACAATTTGAAAACCAGTCAGCCAACACAACACAGCGTCCAGACATACAGAGTGAGGCAAACCGCCCGTCCGCGATGTATAGTGGCTGAACCGAGATCCTATCTTCTTCGTTTTAACGAAAACACCAAATTTCGATCCCAAAGAATTCGGGAAACTAATTTTGAACACCTAAAAATATCCAAAAGTACCCCACAATGGCACCTCCTGGGGAGAGTGGTAGGGATAATTTTATATAAAAAAATTTCAATTGTAGAAGAAGTTTGAGCGGTAAAAATTTTAGTGGTATATATGCAGTAATCATTTTGAAGAACAGTTTTGAATTATTTCGCCTCTTGTATACAGGGTGGTCGAAAATGTCAAATTTTACGGTTTCGCAGTTTTTTCTACTGTAGCCTCGTTAAAAATTTTACCAAATCCAAATTTTTATTAAATGTTACCAAAGAAGTACTCTTTCTAAAAGTGTGTTACAATTGTCTCATTTCAGCAGATATTAAACGTTTTATAGTTACAATTTAGGATTTTCAGACTCGTAACACCTAAAATATGCAAATAGGAAGGCATGAATTTCATTAAACATATTAATGCAGTATAAGTATACACTCTTAAAAACTAAAATTGTTTTTATTTAATGTTTGGATTTATTTTGGATGGTTGAGAAATGACACCAAAAATACTAATTGTCTTGATTTTTTTTAAATTACAGCGTTTTTAACTTTTGTGTTTGCCGTAGGGTTCCTATATAGTGAATTAATTGTTTACCTTTTTAAAATTATTTTCTCCGTTAGATACTGTAGTTTAATTAATTACTATCCCTACAATTATCTATGGTTATCTAGAACTGTTTCGGTTGAAAAATTATGTTATTCAACAAACTTTATTTAGAAGATGTTCCAAATTTAATCCGCTGTTTTTCATGATTCTACACTGGAACGGTTTTGTAAAGCCCTTAAGAACTCTTTTCTGTTTATGGATTGAACAAGAGCCCTGATTCGTTGCATCATGTCTTTTAACCTTCGAGTAGTAGGCCATAGCCGTTAAATCTGGCGATCTGCGTGGTTAGTTCAATAGACTACGTTTCCCAATACAATTTTCATCATATTCCTCATCCATAGTTTGGCACATCGCTTTAGAGTGTTAGCCAAAGTGACAGCCTACAGCTGTCATCCCATCGTAACCTCGGATACAAATTTGGATTTGTTAAAATATTTAACGAGGTAAAATATTTGTGAGACCGCCCAAATTTTGATATTTTGGATCATTCTATATACAGAATGCGAAAAAAATTAAACCTTTCATGAAAATGATCAGTGAATAGAGACCTTTATAAAAAGATACGTTTTGACTTATCTTTACATTTTTAAATCTGTAAAATGACTCCCCCCCAAAGTGCCTTTTTGGAGTATTTTCGGGTTTAAAAAATTTATTTTTCCGAATTATTTGGGGGGGGGGGAGGGGTTCTCGTTATAAAGAAGAAGCTATGTTTCTCGGTTTAACCTCTATACATCGCAGACGGGTGGACTGCCTCGCCCTGTATATTACCTTATCGTGCAATATAAGATAAATCCGTCCTATTCGCTAAGTGGCTACTGGTGGGGAATGGTGGATGTTTACTGCACATCCTTGTGTTGGTCCACTTTATGCCATCACGTTCGGAGCATGTCTGTGGTCCACAGTGAGTTTAATAAAAAAACATACTCAAATTAAAGTGCCGAGCAGTGAGATAAAAGGCGTTTGACAGACTTTAGGGTAAAGGCTACATAGCAAATCTTCGGAAATTCCTAAAACTCGTTAAATTCAAGTACCATACGTTTCAAGAATGTATGTTTCAAATATGCATACATTTGTGGTGCACATAATGGGATCTAATTATATTTAGGAAACATGAAGTTACTCTAAGAGAACTACTTTCTGAATTCGGGTGAAAATCCTGTTTACATATTACCTTATCTTCCATTACTTCAACTGATTTTCAGCTACAAAAACTTTAATATTTGTAAAAATAATATCATTTGAAGAACATAAAAAATTAAAATTATGTTTTAAAATGTATTTAATTTGTTATTTACTTGTGGTATCATGCTTTTAATAATATAATGGTAAGGACGCAATGCTAACAAACAAGTAACAAGATAAGATGATGAAATACACACTTGAATAAATGTGTATGATTTAAAAAAAACTAATACGTAAGTTTATTTTGTTTGTATTGATATAATATAACCTCCAAATTATACGTATTAATTTGGCATGTATGTAAAGTAGTGAAAATATGTCAAATAATTCACAAAATATTTGTGTATCTGCAGATCGAGTAATTAGTGGATATTATTTTATTTGATTGGTTTATATGATATCTTAAAAAGCTACATATTGTACAGTCATTGACTTACATTAAATACACTACTACCGCATTAAACGCTAATACATCGGTATGTGAGCAATGTTGTAACGTTATTTTATGGACTAAAACCTTCTTTACAACTATTTACATCAAAAGAGTAATACAAATAGCAAAATTCCCTGTAGTTATGCAGGACGACAGTTCCATTCATGAGACTGCAGTTATGTTAGTTTTTACGTTAGTTAGTTTTTACGTTAGTTAGTTAGTTTTTACGAACACAGAAATTAAATTAAATTAAAATATGCGTTCAGTGGTTGAAATTTCAGGTGTTATAGGAAAGAGATTTAGCTGTTACGTTTTATCTTATTTGTATCTACAAATTGTTAAATATTTGAAAATAAATATAAGAAAAAAGCAAAACTGTTAATTTTCCGAACAAATATGAAGTTTCGGCTTAGATGAATATAAATAGTGAAAGGGATCTAACAAGTAAGACAGTCGGCATGACTCGATCGAATGAAGCAAATATATTTTATACATTGAGTCACGTTTACAATTATTGAACTAAATGCAATTAGCTAATACTATAACATAAATGTTGCAAAAAACAGTTCTTGATTTTAAAAAGAATGAAAACGGGGACTTATTTGGAATATAAATAATGATACCCTAATCTATACATACATAAAGTCTAAGGTACTATTTAGTGACTCCCTCAGAACTGGTACTTCTAAAACAATAATATCTACGTAGCTCATATTTGGAGATTAGTATTATTGTTGTGCAGGTACACTTTACTTTCTCATTTTATGAACATAATTTAAGGTTTTAAGAATGTTCCTTTGAAATAGTAAAAATGGTCTTGATTAAATTAAAAAGCGTTATGTTTTTCTTTTTGTCAGCATTCCACATTGAAATTATCTCACAAATCTCAATAAGACTTATTTTATTACCACCGAAAAGGTATTAACATGTGTATTACATTTTTATTTTCCCTATTATTATATTTAAAAGTTTTATATATTTCCAATAGATGCTATTCACTGGATTAGAGTTACACTAGTTAGAACCATAAAACTAACTGAAAGGTTAGTTTTTATGTTATAACTTTTTTACTGAAAATATAACAATTGGTCCAGTCCCTTGTGACTTTTGTGGCTGTGGTTGTGGCCTTGAACAAATGAATTCGTCATAAATGTTGAACTGAGTTGAAGGTTGTCATTGATTACATCATGCATCAGTTAGAGATGGGTGAAACCGTCAGTATTGGTATTTCAGCTTATAAGCACATGTATTTATTAGATCAGTAATTGAGGATTTTGCAATAATCCACATTAAAGTAAACCTACAAAAATACACAAGACCATTACAACCAATGGAGAATAGACTAACAGAAATATGAAAGATATGAATATAAAATTAATTTTTAAAATACGATATTTTGCATACACTGAAACCAGCTTAGAGTCTGGTCTGGGGGAAATCGAATGGTTTAGATGAGGAAATGTATGAAATAAACATGGGGAAGTGCTGTGACATGTAGAGACATGACAGGCGGTCTGTGTGGCATCTTGAATTATGGATATTGCTTCCTAGACTTGGGATTGTTTGCCCGTAAAGAACCCGACAGAGAGAAAACACGGTAGCGTGTGATGCTAGCAAAAGTATTTGGTACGAATCATTGGAGTTACCCTGTATAACAACAAAGCACAGTGTACCGAGTTGTTTCCATATATTATGATTGTAGAACATGGAACTCGAGTAGTTGGTTATGTTACGAGTATTGCAGATCCGTCATTATCATTACCGTTAAGATGAACATTTGATTTGTGATGCACGCGCATCATACACAAGAACAACACATTATAACAATATCAAACCTTGCTGCTGCAATTTATAATTGATACTTATCCGATGAATGATTCCGATTACTGATAATGTGAATAAAATCCCGCCCATTCAGAAGAGTAGCTTTTCCTCATAAAGAAGCACTTCATGACAATACATTATTTAAAAAAAGGTACGAGTCCGCCACACAAGGTGTTCCATAACAGGCTTGTTGAGATTGTATGACAAATTTCAAATCTACAGCTCATTTTATAAGGCTTCATATGTTACTATATCACGTGTTAAAGTGACATAATATAATTTTGTATAAAAAGTTTGTTTATAAATTTATTTTTTCTGCGATTTTCTAGTTACCTTCTCATTACCAACCATGAGACCAAAGTAAATGGTACCTACGCCAACTAAATCCTGAGGAGTGACGTGCTTCATGATCGAATACAATGTTGAAATGTACAAATGAACATACCATATGACATATGACGACAGACAGATAGTCAAAAATGAAATTGTTTTAGTCCTACGAGTGAATATCTTTGCTAACGCTCAGCCAAAAACAGATCACGATTCAAACGGAGCGCTGAAATATTTTATTTATTCTATCGACGTATTAGTTTGTTGTAACAAAATATCAGTAGACAGTGGAAATCTTATTTTACGTTACGCTAATACACTAAAATGAGGGTAAAATAGGGTTTATAGAGAGTTTAAAAACTTACTCGTACAATGTGTAGATTTGTAAAAATCTTCTGCTTTTAATTGTCAGTCTTCAGATTTAAAAAAAATATAAATTTATTTTTATCATAAACTGAAAACCATCAGATAGGTAAAAGGTTAATTTTCATTATACTAAATATTTACCAAATGTGGTGTAGGCGCGAATGCTCGCTGTCTGTTTATCCACCCTTCTTCGATAGTCATTAGTCAAATGTTTTGCCCCACAGACCGACTTATGCAAATTAGACTATATCTCACAGCCCCGTGTTGGATACCCTGACTTTACTCCCGCTAATCTGTCGTCATCATCCTCAGACCTGGTCGCCTTGCCAGTAGCAGAATCTCCTAGGGATTTTCGCAACGTTTCACTGTTTCGTCGTATTTCTCCCTCTTTTAAACATAATTATTAATTAACGAAAATGAACATTATTTTATAAGGATGATAATTTCATGATTAAAATGAAAATGCTCTTTTCAGTACACTTAGGTCATCTTTAGGTTCCATATGGTAAAACATACTCGTACTATCTTAACTATGGTTCGAAACCATTCAGAAGAAATTCTTCAGTTTTATAAATTTTAAATAACCATTTATATTTGATTAAACGGTAGTAATCAGTGTTCGTATGAAAGCCACTTGTTATTTTATTTACCTGTACTAAAGCAATATGAAGGTTTGACGTTAGGTTTCACAGTGAAAAACTTAAAATTTACTAAAAACTAAAAATGTAACAGTTGATTTTCTAGATCTCTGTTATAAGATAATCAAAAACAACACGTCTTGGGCAAACTTATAAATAAAAATCAGCTGTTGTTTGTGCATTGATAATGGTTAAACACTAAGATGTTTTAAAACCATATTGTAAAATTTGAACAACATACTCGTATAGTAGTTTTACATTATCCCTTGTTTACTTATGTACACATCAGTTTGTTTACTCATTTGATAATACCACACTTCCTCTTTGTTTTCATGTTTACCTATAAGTTAAATAATATACTGTAGTTGAACTATTTATTAATTTATTGTTACTCTAAAATATGAGTTTTTCTAAGTTAAAGAACATAAAATCGATTTCTGGAGCACAATAGACCTTATATTAAAGGTGTAGGCAATATGCTTGCGCCGAATGTCATGTATACACCAATTTTACAGAATCAAATTATATTAGACTATGAGATATATTAATAGTATGAGAGTTTGAACAAGTAATTTAGTTCATTATAACAATTAAAATCATAATGCTACGTCCATAAAGTCTTTCAATGAGATATTGCAAATAATTGAAACTTACTCGTGACATATAATAAAACTTGTCTGATATACTTCCTTTTGTCTCCATATTGGGTTATAGCATTCAACGACTATAATTTTGAAATAATTAGTGGAATAGAACTGATTTTCGGTTTCAAATTCTTTATGCAAATATTTATGAATACATATATATTAAAAAGAAGTTTGCTATCCAAAATAAGTCAGTTATAAAATTTTCATTCAGAAAGCTTTCATTATTCAATTATGTTTTTTAAGTTGGCAAATTTAGGGATTAATAAGAAATGCTTATTATAACTTACGTTTTTCACGTAATAGGTTCTTGTCAGATATGACATATTTTACCAACATAGTGCTGAGTTTTGATAACATTAAATAAAATAATATTTACAATATGATTGATTCAGAACTTCAAACTCATAAATTCGGTTTATTTTATATAATAAGGTTTTGCCAAAAATACTTTACTGGTTTAAAGGTGTTCGTTAGAAAGGCAATATCATGGCAATATCATCATTTCTGAAATCTAATCTCGGTTTTAAATGTAAATAATCATAGTTTTTAATTAATTAGATAAATGTTAGGTATTAATTTCACACCACACGCTGTTCCTTAACTTATTGTTTTTTATTTGATAGATACATTTCAATAATTTGGCGATATAAAACACAAAAGCTTTTTATACGTAACTATTCTAAATCTTATTCTAATGATTAAAACTTTTAATCTATCTGTATTTTGAAAATCTTTACTTCTTAAAACAAGATTGCTTATATTATGAGTGATAATAAGACGTGATAAAATTGTGCCTCTGCTCATAAAGAGGTATTGAACTTGGACGGAAAGTATAGAAATATATTATGTTTGGTGAAACCTTTCTATATATTTACGATCACATTGAAATAATTATTGCAGGATCTAGAAAGTATAATTTCTTAATTTAAAAGGTTTTATTTTCTTTACCAGTATATTACATTTTTTAAGTCGATCATATTTAGTTATATTTCACTGTGTTAAATCTTAATCTTTAACGCTATTAATATTTGTTAATATCAATGAATGCTCTTTAAACTGTTACCCTATGTTGTAACTATCTTGACCATACCCGATGCTGTATACTCGTTCTGTTCTACAAAGACACCATATATCATCGCTTGGGGCTCAGATAATTAAATAGTTACATCGATACGTGAAATTAATTATAGATTATAGTAACTTGCAGATATGTTCGCTCTTGTTGTATCTACTTGGAAGTACTTGTATCGGAACCACTCGGCCATTCCTCGAAGACTCGACCAACAAAAAGCTGAGAACTTAGGAACATGAACAATCGAGTGCACTTTCTTTTCAAGTGAGAGTTTCAAGCAACTGTAGCTTTTAGTGTTGTGCAGTTTAAGTGAAAGAGAAAGCGCTCATTGGAAGCGAAATGGAAGAAAGTCGTCCTGTTCCATCTCTACAATTTTTTTTACCTCTTATGCAACAGATCGTTGAAAATATCCAAAGTCTTACATACGTAAATAACAGTAGCTCATTATATCAGTATGTATTGCCAGTAAACACTGTTTAAACATATGACGGTGTAAACAGGCTTGATTTACGGTTTAGTAATATTATCGTCATTAGTAATTACAAGGGCTTCCTTAAATTTTCCGCGACATTTATGCAAATAATTGTATAAAATATCTATTAATAATTCGTAATAACAACTATTACACAAGGTTCCAAAAGAAGAGTATTTAAATTAGAGTAAAGATTACATTTTCCTAGTATTTAGAGTTAATATTCACCCTAAACTAAAAAAGTTCACATTTTTAGTTAGTAGGAAGTGCCCCTAAATGAAACCAGCGATTCAAAATGAGTTTATTTTATAAATAACTAAATATGACTGAGATAGACCTGCATACATGAAAAAATATATTTCGATACAGAATTACACAATGAGCAAGAATGTTGATTTGTCAAATTTTTAATAATTTTTAGTAATCTTTTTAATGCTATAGCTAGTCTTTTGATACCTATGCAATACGAATTAATATTAACAGTCTGTTCATATTAACCTTTTCTTCGGATTTTTAAAACTAACAAAATAAAAAGAAAGTCTTATTCTATTATCCCTCGCGCATAGTACTCAGATAAGTAGAAAATACATAGTGAACAATAATCAATTCAGCCTATTACTGATTTTGAAAGTTAAAGGGTTAACTTCGTGTACTACTGTTAGTTGAGGGCTCTGTAAGTGAATAGCCCTTTTATTCAATGTTCGGTGATTGATTTATTACAAGGCGTGTGTATATTGGGGATACTTTGGTAGTGAAAGGGTTAAAAGCACATTACGACTTTTGGAAAACTATATTTTTGTAGTAATGTCTATGAAGCGGGTTACGTGTACTTCAAACACGATATTTTATGTTTTATCGTCAACGACTTTTCAGTATCCAAACAAATGCTTTTGTTATACAAATAACATAATCCAAATACAAATCCATTTTCACTGACGTATTATATGAAAGAGAAACATTCCGGATTTAACAAATGCCACTTTTTATGAGCCAAACAGATTGCTACTATGGCGTATTATGTGGCGCAACTAGAATGAATGCGCCATTAACGTCATCCATTCCGCATTTACAGGCTCCATTACATTTTTAAATTGCGCTGCTTACGATATCTTGGATGCAATAATCCCCAATAAAGCAGCAGATTCTGCGTGTAAGTCTTTGGACCTAAAGCGAGTCGGATCAGAATGTGTGAGCGAGACTTGACTTGAAGATTAGGTTTGCTGTTTTTCTACGACTCCTTTGACTGAAAGTCCTTCGAAACAGTAATGAGTTTTAGTTTTATTGAAAAAAAAAAACATAGCATCGTTTATTTTGGGGCCTAACATCAGGGACATCTGTAAAATATCATTGATTTAAATACTAGTATTTATTTCAGAGAAAATGTGTTGTTAAATGGGTTTAATGTTTGCTTTTAGCGTTCCATTTACAACACATTTTTGCTTCAAAGTGCTTTGCTAATTGCATGCTGCAATAGATGTCTACATTGTCAATTAATGTGTAAAGAAGGAATGCTGTTAGAGAATAATTGAAAAAGAGAATAATACATTAAATGTGACTTGTGATTATTAATTTAAATAAGCAATATACATTATAGTTGATAATGTTATAAAAATGCTAGTTTTAAACACTTACACTGGATTAAAACGCTAATGAATAATCTTAAAAGTAAATGAAAAATGTCAAAGTTCTGTAAGTATAATTTATTAATATGCAACAAATGCAGGGTTCATTATTTCTTCCATTAAGAGTAATATATGATTATTTATATTCAAAGCACAACAGCACTCAACATAACAAATAATTTCGGTAAGATTTGGATCATACTAACAATTGTTAGTATGATCCAAATTGTCTGTCCAACAATTGACAATTGTTAGGAGATTGTAGGCTACTCTTAGCACAGTACATTCAGTTAAACACTGTTATCAAATTAAATAGGAAGAGTCATCCCCCCAACATTCATTCTCCGTTATATTAAGCTATACTTAATAATATATTTTCTTTCGTTATTAAAGTTTAATTTTCAACAAAACACTTCGACCGGTGTAAAAAACAGGATTTTAAACGACAAAACACTCCAAACTTTCTGTAACGTTTAGCCGCATAGTAACCGAGAGGACTTCTTTCAATCCAGCCAAAATACATCTTAAACGATCAAAGTTATTTTTATGCTGCTGACATGAACTGCTCCAATACATCATAACGGACTTCTCTGGTGTCACGTGATAGGAAAACAAAAGGTTTTGAACCTGAAGGTTAGTCTGATGGTAATGTAATATAGAATAACATAGGAAAAAGCCATGATACTCAAGTTTTAAATTTGCAAAAAACCATGACTAAAGTTAAAAAGCAATGTTGTAGCTTTCATCGCATTCATTATAATACTTATAAATTTCGAAGATCACTTGAAACAAAGGCATATAATTCATAGATAAAGCTTCAGTAAATATTTTTAGATAACAAGATAATTTTATTTTATTCCCACAAAGTTGGTGGCAACGGTTGAGTGTAATGGTAGTACTTAGCCATAAGGCCACCACACACACACACACACACACACACACACACACACACACACACACACACACACACACACACACACACACACACACACACACACACCACACACACACACACACACACACACACACACACACACACACACACACACCACACACACACACACACACACACACACACACACACACACACACACACACACACACACACACACACACACACACGCGCGCGCGCGCGCGCGCACACACACACGCACGCACGCACGTACGCACGCACACGCACGCACACACACACACACACACATAAATAGTTTTGATTCATGGTAATTGCTAACGAAAATATTTACTGTAACACAGTATGTACACAATAGAACTTGTTTATTTGTGAACCGATTTGATCACAAAACTGAATGAATTGTCAAACACAAACCACTGTGCTTGTTATTTCTACTGCGATCTAATCGATTGATTAGCAGGGAGCGATACGAGTTGGAAGTTGTTAATAAATATTTGTGTTCGTAAAAGTATAATATTCACCAAATTATTTCAACAATAAACTGAATAATTTATTATGGCTAATTAAATTTCTGGTAGAATCAAAGTTTAAAATGTGTTTAAAAATTTAACTTTATGTTTTCAGCTATATATTTTCGATTTTATCTTTAAGCATGCTTGAAATAACATAAATTAAGGTTATCAGTCTAAATATTATATGAATGTAGACCTGTATAATATTTATAATTTTGATACCACTCTTGAATTAAATCCATATTTTTTAAACTGTTATATACAGGGTGTCCAGCAACCATTCGAACAAACTTTGCCACATTGTTCAGCAGGCCAAAACTAACAAATAATGCAATATAACAGGTGCCCTATTTCGCTTCGTTTAGAACTTCGTCTGTCTGTCTGTATGTGTTTTTTGGGGAAAAAATTACTACTCAAAAACCACTTAAGATACAGAATTCAAACTTAACAGTTATGTTAACCTAGTGTTGGTCCTTTTGAAATGAAAAAAATAAAACAAATATCTCATTGCATTTCAAAATGGCGGCCGTTCAAAATTTTCAAATTGTATTAGCTTTGAAACGGCTACTTTGACAACAAATTCACCAGCATAACTTTGTTTAGCGTATTGGTAGATTTTTACGAATAAACTTTTTAAGGTTCTTTATTAAAATACTGAACAATTATTATAACCTAAAAAAAATATTACTATCATTTTTGTTCCATTTACAGTAATCAATGTGTTACACACACACAAATAAAAAAGAAACAAACTATTCACAATGCTCGTATATTGCATTATTTGTTAGTTTTGGCCTGCTGAGCAATGTGGCAAAGTTTGTTCGAATGGTTGCTGGACACCCTGTATACAATTTATATCGATGTATTGCCATCTGACATCCAAACTGTCATAATGTTGATATAAAATGAGTGTTATAGTGGCTTTATTGTAGTTATATATATATATATATATATATATATATTGTTAATTTTGAAACAATTGATGTTAGTGATAATCAGTACTATGATCATTAAATAAAGGTTTACATTTATTAATATTGTTAACAACTGCGATAGTATCTAATGAGTTATTGATAATATCATCACTAATAAAATACATAAATACTAATATTATAACACTGTATTATTTGAGTTAACTTATATACGGTTATTTGTTCATTTTCCTTTTGATCCAAAATACTTAAAACTTAGTTTTATATATTTGAACACATTTTTAATGCAGTTTTATAATCATTTCTATATATGTTTCCTAAATAATGAAAGAACATTAGTTAATATAATAAAACTGACCCATTTGAAAATCGTTCAGTAAATACAATGCACATAACATATTTTTACATTTTATGCAAACTCGGCTACAGTATGATAATCACAAAATCAACAAGGGGCTGCATCTCATTACAGAATTGTTGTGCTAAAATATTATTGCATTACAGGAAAATTATTCCGCCTAAGAGTTTCTAAAGAAGTGAGTACACTGTTAGCCTATTTTGCTTTTTATAGTTAGCATCAAATATAAACATGAACAGTTTGTCTAAAAATATAAAAACCCTACGCTTAAAATTACTCCTTATTATTTCCTGAATTGATTCAGATCTAACTATTAAACAAAAAGTGTGACACAAAAAAACTTCTATACTGTCAACTATGACTTGTGTAAAAAGGGTTCAGATAGGAAAGTATTTATGTAAAAATGTTTACTATCATAATCAGTTTTAAATATTTCTAATCAGTTTACTTATTTATAAGGAGGGTTTTAGGATTACTTTTTATTCGGAGTAATGTAATGTTAGGTCACTTGTCTAATCTGTAGGTAACCATCAATATTCGATTTGAGATGTAAATTTAATAATTAATTGTTTGATTGGTAACTATTGATACTTATATATTTTGTCATATTGAAAATATGTTCTGATGTACCCACCTGGATCTTTAACATCAAGATAAAAAGCCCCCAAGCATCTGAGGTTACAGAAATTTTTAAATACACTATATTCTGCCGCGATGCTTTAGCACACATAATTCACGCATCCCTCCCACATGGGGTGCATCCTGAAACCTGTGTTTTGTCTTTTCCAAAATCAAAGAAAAAGAGAATTTTCCTTAGAATGTACGAGGAAAGCTGTAGTCTTATGAAGAAAGATGCATGGCAAAGCTTGTGTTGCTATGATATTCTCTGACTAGATTTTTCACAACGAATATGAGTAATATCCATTCTTGTGAGGTCCACCGGGGTCATCTATTAGGCCTATATTTTACATTTTTTCACATGAAATTTGTTCTACCCATTAATGTCACAAGCATAGAAAGTCATGAAATTATAATCTTCCTTAAGTTATACACAGATACTATCTACCTTTTTTATGGAAGTATCTTGATCTTGGGATTTCTGCAGTTCTAATTAATTTATGATATTTAGTTTTGTTCTAAGAACACTAATCGAGACAAGCTCTTGTATTTGATTAATTAATTAATTAAATTGGTTAAGTAAAAAGAGTTTATTCAACTTCATTTTGAAATTTGATCAACTTTTTCAACTTCTAAGAGCTGTATCGTAGTATTTACTTGTTTTCAAAAGAAATACAAGCTGGGAAAATATAATAAATTTATAAAAATACCAATTACATTAATTACAATCCTAAAACACTAATGTAACTCCCCCCCTCTCTCTATTTTAAAGACTCATAAAAAAGATCTCAAGTTCATTGCAACTGCATTATATACTGGGGTCCAAAAAAGAAAAAACCCTTTCCTTCCTGTCTGATGTCTCATCTGTAATGTTAGAAAGCAAACGAGGAAAGTGTAGATAAAATTAGGGGATACTGGTAACATATTTGGTTAGAACCTAACTCTCCGTTGTAGTTTTTTAATCGACAAGAGATAAAGATTATCAGACCAAAACAGAGAGAGTTAAAGTATACGTACCAACGGTGATATAGCGTTAATAAAGTGAATACTGTCTGAATGTAGCAACAAAACACGTTCTCAAAGCAACACAGTCTCAAGGCCCTTTTAGAGAGGGAATCGGAGAGAATATGATTATTGTAACAATTCATCACTCTCTGCTGTGACATCTGTGTCGTTATACATACAAAGCCCGGCTGTTCTTGTTATCTGCTTGAAACAACTAAACGTATTACGTTTCTGGCTCTTCACAATGTCTAGTGTAGAGTACACGAAGCTTTGGCGTACTCTCAATTTTTGTTTTTCTCATTTCAACAATAATTCTACTGCCATATTATTTTAAAATATGTAAATATTTTAATGATAGTGCCAATTTAACGGTATTATTACATTTATATTTACTATAGCTCTATATATTTATAAATTAATATAGTTTTAATATTACTATAACTATTAATATAGTTTTGAGATGTGTGATATGGATCGACACATTGTGTTTCATCCAAGGTTGATCAGTTAATAACATTTTTTATTTGTCCTTTGAGGTATTGCTTAATTTCACACTTTTGGGACAAATAACCTCAAAACTAAATTTAATTTGTTTGTTCAGTTTTTAACATAATAATAGAGTAAACCAATGTTAAAAGTTGAGGTTATAATAATAGACAATTCATTTTATCTTATTTACAACTTCACGCTAGTGGTTATATAATAACATTATTACAAAATAAAACATTTAACCATAGTTAAAATAACATTATTATAAGTAAGTAGGAAACACTGTTATCATTATCACTCTAGTTTACTTTAAAGTAATTAAAATTAAGGTTACATATAACCTTCAGTACACGTTCAACACATATTGGTTTCTGGACTAAGTAGTTGGACTTTTAAGATAAAGAAGTCAATTTAGTGTTTTGAATTACAACAATCATCATACTAAGAGACAATTCAAAGTGAGCAATGTTTACAAGTATATTAATAGTTAGTTATAATATTACACTTGACTTCCCATAACTGTATTACGTTGTGAAAACATACTTATTTCTAGCTGCGTAGCAATATGATTGGGAAAATATGTATTTATACTAACACTTTCACGCCTAGCTTTATTTTGGGGCTTGATACGTGAAATTCCAATCTTACTGTTTTAGCCTTTAGCATTATAAGTACGGAATTCAATTTTATGAAAATAGAAGTTTTTTATATAGGAAGTTCTCTGGCGCCACTGTGGCGTCATCGTTAGTAACATTTGGAGCATGTAGTCACACTAACCGAATACTTTCGTTGAAGCTCTAGAGGTAATACATGCGTATAGTATATCACAATACAGCCTAAAAATTAATAAAACACACAATTTTTTAGATGAGATACTACTTTTTACATAAGCATATAATGCCATCGTATTAAAAGGTTGACATGCCGCAACTTTAAACTCACTCATCGCTCAAATAATAATAGTAAAGTATGTAAGGATATAGGGGCTAATATTAAAATGTGAGCTAATAGTAATAGAAACATGTGAAAGATTGGTGGATTCGAGTGAACTAATCAGAACAGCTGATACCAAAGTTGTCAACAAAAAAATAATACTAAATCAATACTATGAAGACAGATATTTGGAAACCGGTCGATTTGGTATTGTTAGACATATAAATAAATATTAAATACAGATATTAAATTTCATATACTGATTATCAAATATTTAAAAAATTAGGCGACCAGACTACTACCTGGTACTTTGGTACCAGTCGTGGGACACGTGCACGACGCCACCGTGGTGACTTCGGTACTAGTCGTGGGACACGTCCACGACACCACCATGGTGATTTTGGTACTAGTGGTGGGACACGTGCACGACGCCACCGTTGTGACTTCGGTACTAGTCGTGGGACATGTGCACGATACCACCATGATGACTTCGGTACTAGTCGTGGGACATGCTTTCTTTACGCATCATTTATGAATATTTTTAAAATTAATGGTTAAATTGGTCAAAACTCTAGAGTGGATCGTGGTGATAAACAACAAACAAAAGTTATTTTGATTTGTATATATATATATATATATATATATATATATATATATATATATAGAAACCATACATAAGTATGTGAATCGTTATTAATTATTTTTTTACAATTTAATAAATTTATAATTTTAATGAAAAGTTAAAAAAACTACATCTCACGAAAACACACAAGATGCAAGCAGACAGTGACCACGCGGCACAGAATACAACAGTACAGCGCGTGAGGGGGAGTCGGGTGCGAGGCCTCCAATGATCGAGTGTCTCTGTAAGACGGTCCAAATTACACCGCCCATTGATTATCTTGTCCAGTATTTCTTGAATTATGTCACTTTCGTGCTTTGTTTCTCTTCCTGGACATTCTTCACATTCCCGGAGTTAGCAGGTGGAAACCGGACACGTGCCGCTGCTTTCAACAGACTCTTCGCTACATTCGGCAACAGGACACAATCAAATATACTGTAATATTGTGTACGTGTTTTTGTTCTACCCAATGTTGTAGCTGTTCTAACAGTAAATTACAAGACCGTAACATGTCACTGATATAAACTTTACGACATTAGTTAAAATTATTTTAACTAACTGTTAGCGAACTGTGACCATTTCCATTTGCAAAGTATCTAGAAGATATCGGAAAAATTGTTGCCGGATTAAATACAACGTGACTTGTTGAATGACCAAAACTTACTAAATGGTAACTTATTTAAAGTATACACTGACCTAGAATAAACACCGTAACTGAAAAATTTAGTTAAAATTATACTATAAAATAATATTTTGGTCTGACATTTTAATGCGAACAGATTTCATAATATTTTCTATCGTAAAGGATTTACTATTAAAATTGCGTCAAACAGTTTCTGTTACAGTTAAAATCTTAAAATATTTTAGCCTCGCTGGAGATAACCACTTCGGTCAACAAATAATACTGCAGAGTAGACATATTTTACTGCAATAACAAAATTTGAATGATTGAAATTGAATCACAATTTATAGATTGGGGAATTGAACAGAAAAAGCTTGATGATAATTATAACTCCCTCCGAGTATAGCTAAGAATTAATATTCATAGAAATATACTAATTTTAATCATCCTTATGACAGATTTCCCTCGTATTTAGTAATCATCATTTGTTTCTGCTCACCTTTAAACCTTCTTACACAAGGAATAACAAAAAAAGTCCCGATGGAGACATCTCAAAGAAAGTGGGAAGCAACTAAAAAGGAGTATGAACAAAACTGCAAACAGTCGTGGAGTGTGAACTACCAGATAACATGACATTGATGTTAACCGGATATGGTTGTTTCATGTTTACCTAAACAATTATAGAGGACGCAATTTCAAATTCATGTGGTATACTTGGTAATATAAAGCCATGGAATTGGCATTTAATTTTTATATCTTAGATAATCATGACATTTCAATTAAATATTGTGTGCAGGCAAGCAATTTAACGACATTTGTCATTGCGTAGCTGCTATCTGATGGCTGAAAAAGAAGCGAGCTAGGATTAGTTTGCACGCAAGATAACAGTGGTGACACGTGGATAACGTGTCGGGTAATCCACGTGTCACGTAACAGGCTTCGCTGAGATTGTACGCAAAATTTCAAGTTTGAAGCTCACTTCATTCTCAAAATGTCCTACATGGAGTTAGACAGTCAGACATCATACATAGAAGAATTTGTACATCTCCAGCAGACAGGAGAGACATTGTGACAGCTTGTTTAGTTGTAGTCTTCAATAACGCTGAGCCAAATCCTATTGAGGGACGGGATAAATCATTGAACTCAGTGTTGCCTATATAAAAATGAAGCTTCATGCAAAACACATACAGCTAGATATACAGACGGAAATATAATACTTCCAACCTCTCGAGCAATAGCCTTCGCTGACGCTCAGCCAATTACTAACATAAGAGATGTTACAAGTTTAACAACCTGATATTTAGTTACTTTTATCTAAATATCCTAAGGATCTCAAATAATTAAGTAAACTAATTCCTTCTCTTATTTGTCATCCAGTTATAATCCATCTCTAGTTTTCACAAACAAAACCATCGAAAATCCCTTTGACTGAATCCTTGACATTTTAAGCACTTGGCTCTTATCAAAGATTTAATGAGCCGTAGTAAAGTAGCTTTTAATCGTGACAAGGCAAAGTTTTAATTGAATTACCCGAGACGGTCTGATTGTTGCTGGTGTTTGTGGTGGATTATGCGTCAGTTAGGAGATTTACTTACTACTTGAACATTTCAGTTAACCACTCGTACAAGGCCACCACTGCTCACTGGCACCGTCGTGAACTGAATATTATTGATAGGAATTTTTTTTCTTTTCATCAAACAGTAAAAGGTACGCAATAATCAGAATTTTTATAACATTAATGAAGCCTTTAAATGGGAACTTTTATGCTATGAGAGTAGACTCTTATAATAATTTTAATTATACTCTAAGTAATCATCTTAAATTGATTTTTGTATGTGCTTAACATTTTGCTTGAAGGTTTTTGACGCCTAAAAAAGGGGATGCATTGAAATTTTCAAAACGTTGTTTTATATTTATGTACCGATAGAGAATTTCTAAAAACCTGTCATCCTTTCAGATATATGTAAAACTTAGAACATAACAACACATTGTTTAACACTGCCTGTTTCTAATGAAATTTTTATAAATATGTCAATAAAATAAACCTGATGGTTATATACAACCATTGTTTTAAAAGTTTTTTTTTTTAAATTATATAAGACTCCTGCAAATTACAGGTGCAGCAACCGACTCTAAACCCAATAGGCCGGGGTCTGAGCTGTCCCGTTCGCATGCCTACTTTGTGAAGTACATCCACCGGGCCGAAAATTCAATCCCAGATGTTGTACTCCTAAAAATATTATAGAAACTGTTATGAAAAATGTAGATTGAAGTAGATCAACTTATCAATCGATTTACAACTAATTTAACAATTCCAAATGATCCACCCGCTAGTTGAGAAGTTCCATTTCTGTCATTGCAGCTTCTATAATACAATAAATAAAGTGCAAAATGTCAAGGACGTCACCGAAACAGGAGTATAGTTATGAATAAAAAACATGTGTAAAATAATAAGACATTTCTTGAAGTGAGAAGCTACAAAGTTCTGAGGTTTCTCTGTTGTGTAATAGGGAATATCGTCTACAGCAGTATATTCATCACTTCTAACTAGGTTTGTCAGCGGACTGACCAACCATACAATATGAGGTAATAAATAAGCATGATGTCCTCCAAAATTACCAGCTAGGCTCGTCAAAGACAAACACGCTACACCGTCGCGGGTCAATAGCAAGCTCCAACCAAACAGCCCCGTGCACTCGTGTACTGGAATTCTCAGTATGAATCGGGATAACGTATCTTCTAAGAATAATATTGGATGCTGAGATTTATAAGCGAAGCTAGGATGAGAATTGTCGTTAACTTTTTAGTTTTTATTGCAAGCGGTGTTTGTGATCATAAAAAGTAAGAACCAGCCAGAACTTACTAAAAACGATACTAACATAAAGACAGTAATTTTTAAATTTAAAACAATCAGCATAACTACAAGATACCGTCCACTTTACGAAGCAACAGGGTCTACTCTCCTCGCCTGTTTTCAAGTGTATGCCATATGTGACTGACTATAAACTTATTTGCGTAGGGTCATATGCGCCCTGATCCATATCTCAGATCAAGGGTATGTAGAATTAAAAACAACGAAATATTAATTTTCCTACACTAAACGTTTCCACTACAAAGCTGGACACTTCTAGAGTGCATTTGTTTTGATTGTAATTAATATGAATATAAAAGAAAACATATAATTGCAGCAATAAACTTAAAATGGTCCAACATTAGAAACGCCTTTTGTAAAAATATAAATTAAATATTATCTAATAAGATGCCACTAATAAGTTATCACATATCGTTATTTTTTCTGTAAGTTGAGATCACGTAAACGTCCCCATATCAGGAACAAAGGTTTTAAACAATATTAAACATGAAAAATATTACCATGCATTAGCCCTACTCATTTGGAGATGTTAGCTTCATCTGTCCCAGTGAGATAGAAGAATAGCTGCCCCGACTGCATATTTGAATTGACATAAATAATTAAACTTGTTATTTCATTCCATAGGAATAGATTTGCTAGTTGTAGGTGTACCTATATTATGAGGTTAAATATTTTCTTTTTAAAGACAGCACAAATACTTCGCCTAAAGTAAATACTATAAAACATTAAGCACTCCACGTTTCGATATGTTAAAAATGCAACAAAAACAATTTCGAAAGGCTTTAACGTACATTCATGTGCAAATATTAACAGTCACTGCAATAAAAAGAAGTTAGCCGACAAATAGGTACGTTACATTAGCACACAATTATAACTTACGGCAGTTACACGATATGCTAGTTTTTTGCTTAGCTTAGAATTACACTCTCTCACTACTCTATTTCTGAATTGATATTAATAATGTGCAACCATATACAGTTACTGTAATAAAGAGAAGTTAGCGACAAATAGGAACGTTATATTAGCACACAATTATAACTTACGGCAGTTACACGATATGCTAGTTTTTTGCTTAGCTTAGAATTACACTCTCTCACTACTCTATTTCTGAATTGATATTAATAATGTGCAACCATATACAGTTACTGTAATAAAGAGAAGATAGCGACAAATAGGAACGTTATATTAGCACACAATTATAACTTACGGCAGTTACACGATATGCTAGTTTTTTGCTTAGCTTAGAATTACACTCTCTCACTACTCTATTTCTGAATTGATATTAATAATGTGCAACCATATACAGTTACTGTAATAAAGAGAAGTTAGCGACAAATAGGAACGTTATATTAGCACACAATTATAACTTACTACGCACACAGCAAATTGGGAGTAGTCATGGAGGGAAGTAGGTCATGATGGAGTCATACATCCATGACACTAAGATCCGTAACTCAAGCACGAAAATTCTTCTGATGGGCGACTCCGAGAGGATTGGAGTGTAACGCATACACAGAACTAAATTTGTTTCTCACACGTTGTTACGCATTCCCGTCCATACTGCCTAACATGTTACATTACTTTGTGTATATCGTATTATTGTGTGTTTGGTTTCATGTCATCCATAAAATATCTATGTTAACCTATGCCAAACAATGTCCAACCAGACAGAAATATGCGCAGTTTCGTGTGGCCTTGACATCAAATCCAGTTATGGGAATGCTGACATTAACTTCATAGGTTTCCGATGACAACGCTGTAAAAGGCTCCAAGAATTTTCACCTCATGCTGAGAGAAAAATTTGAATTTTTAAGGAGAGGCCGACCGCCTTTGGGTTGTAGTAATACTACTTTAGACCTCCAGTAATTAAAAAAAAACGCTTAAGGACATCTTGGTATTTAGACACGGTTCGTTGATGATGACCCTGTTTGACGTTTGTAAAACAGAGCAAGTGTAAGATTGACGATATTTACAAAGTTATTATCAGCAAGTAGTCACGGAAAATTACTATAAGTGAAGTCACGGAAAACATACAGACACGTCTGTGTAATCGTCTACTCTACACATTTAATCGTTCAAATATCCTTCTATGAGTAAAACTACTAGCACCCTACAAAAATAAATAACGCGGAAAAATGTTTCGAACAAAATATATGGTTATTGTTTACAATTTCCAAAGAGTAGAGTTCTATTCTCTCTTCTTAAAACTGTTTAAATTAACTCACAAGGCATCAATTCGAAGAAAACAATTCAATTCTATTGATTTGTTACGGAGGATGTATTTCAAGCTGCAACTTTGTGATATAATTTTAATCACTAGCTTTAAAGGACAGAGCATCAATCTTTAAGAAACAGGTTGCATCTAAACCGAAGGATGGTGCAGTGGGTGGTGGTGCAGATACTGAATACGAAAACAACATATGACGGAAGTCAGACTGAATACTCATTGGAAAATTAATTTTACAATTCTTTTGAAGTCAGCCAGTCATCACAATCTTCTGAAAGAACGATCCTCTGCTTACAAGCAGTTACTATCCAATTTAAATCTTCCAGAAGAATACGAACTAAAAAAAATTTTTAATGTAAACTAGAGCAATCTCCGTCTAGAAAAATACACCTTAAATTGATGATGTATACAATAAACGTTCTTATAGTGTTCTTTAGGGCTCTCTCATTTGACCCATTTTGTTTATTTTCAGCGATCCAGAAAGGAAACCTAGATCTATATGAACACAATTAATTACTTTACTTAAATTAACCGAAAAGTAAGTTTCGACTATATCACCATGAGTAGACAGTGTTACATGCTATTTTTGTCTATTGCACACTTTTATACTTTTGAATGGAATAACTATAAATCATTTCTAGGATTGTTCTTTCATTTATAAAAAATATAGTCCTGACCTGAGAAAAACGTGTTAAAAACAGCTGTGCTAGATTTAAGTTACTCATGCATTTGCCCCATCTAACAATGTTATGTTCTCTAATTCTTTTTAAATATTATCTAAGACATTCACAATTTGAAAATTAAATAAGATTTTGGAGATATAATCCATTATAAAAAAATGGAGCAAGACTCAAGATTTCGAAATTATTCAAAATCATTGTAAATAATAGAGAGGAATGTATGTAATTCCGAATGGACTTGGAAATGTTGAATTCGCCATATCCTTTGAAATGGTTTAATATCTTTATGGTTGAATGGTAAAGATATAGTTTTAATAAAGCACATTCTCCAACATGAAACCAGAGAAGGGATAATTCCATCTCAACATTACGAAATAAGACTAACTTGTTATCTCTCGCAATTAGTGCCAGACTTATCAATAGACTCATTAATAGCATTAACAATTTCAAAAAAATACTTTTAAAACATGTTATAAACACCTATTGATTTCAAAGCTGTTATGCTGTTGTTAATGAGTATCTTGAGCTAGTAGGATCTCTAATATATAGTGGATCTGATATTAACATGATGATATGTTATGGGATAAATGTAAACGTATCATATGTGTAAATGTATAGCAATTACATAGAATTGCTTTTACCAATTAAACATTTGTAATCAGTTAATACAAGGTTTATTGGTATATAAAAATAATTACCTTTTTCCTGCCACAGCAAAGCATAGCGTCAACAGCTGCTCGACGGATCACGTGACTCAACTTCCTGCGCATGCGCTGTGGCCGTGGTTTCAGCATCGGCGCGCGTTGATTGGTCCGCAGTCGGGCACGTGATGGCCGTGCCGCGACCACATACCCCACTACCTGTCAAACAAAAATTTTTAATCCACTAAATAGCATTTCTTACATTTAAAGCTATCCTACACAACCAAAAATAATTTAGTGTAAATGGTTTTATTTCTTTGTTAGTGTGTTCTGTATACCGATTATGTATTGTCCACGAGGGGATCCTTTTAATTGTGCGGCACGCTAACATTATTTTTTTGTTTATTATTATTGACTCCCAAAAAATGAGTGCACCTCAGAGCATTGCTGGTACTGTCGATCATTTTAAATTTGTACCTCCGGCGAAGAAAACAAAGGCTGCTGCTCCTCTCTCTGACCCTCCCTGCCGTTCTCCTAGTTCCTAGCCTCCTCAAAGTCCTAGTTCTCTCGCCTCATCCTTGACTTTGTTCGCTGAGATGGACGCGATGCCTCCTATCCAGTCTAGGATCCTGCCGCTTTACATTGACCACATACCAGATTGGCATACCCATGCTGCTGTCCTACATCGTCTGACTGGTGGCCGTCGACAACCCCGGAATCCGCCTAATCGGAGGACTGCTACCCGGACTTGGTCTGATTCTGTTCGAGGGAGGTCGAGCATCTCACGACCTCCTGCCCGGCATCACTAGCGCGACCGTAAAAGCTCTCCACCTCTTCTGTGACTCCTTTGGTTTAGTCATCTCGTCCACGGGATCACCCTTCGAAGTTAACTCAACATTGTAAACAATTGCCTAAACCTTCTAAGTCTCGCCCGGTGAAGACCACTGATGGCGATGAAAAGTGTCTTTTTAAAAACTATAACACCGTGCTCAGCACACTACTGCCCACCTCCTGAGGTAAATATTGGGGGAAATATAAAAAAATACTGTTTTGCTCCAAAATCTCTCCGACTTTCTCATGCCCACTCGTAATGTCAAGAACGTTTCGTCTTATTACGTGGAGCTGCAGCTCATCAGAAATAAATTTCATGGACTAATTCATTTCCTTCATTACTGTGACGTCAACATTATCTGTGTACCACAGGGATCGGTTCTGGGACGAACCTCTTTCTGTGGAATATCAATGACATGCCTCTGTTGCATTGGCAACATCTCCGCGGACCTCTACGCAGACGATGCCCTCTTCGTGGCCGCGTCGATCCGGCTGGGTCAATCCTATATTTACATGCAGTGTCAAATGTATATGCTCTATCTGTGGTTCACTTGTTGGCGGATTAAGATCAACACGGATAAATGTGAGGCGATCTGCTTCCCTTGGAAGTACTATTGTCCGGTTCTTTGGGAAGTCTTGACTATCCAGGGTGACAGAGTTCCATAAGCTACGTCCACAAATGACCTCGGGTACCAGGTTGGCAGGATTCGGACTGGCCGGGCTGCTTTCATGTCTGTTGATCCACTTCTTCGCCGTTCTTCACCGCTTACTACCTCCAACAAACTGCTCCTTTACACCTCGATCATACGGCCATCCATTACCTACGCCAGCCCTGTATGGTAAAACCAGCTGGCCGCTACCCCTAGGAAACAGCTCGAATTATTCCAACACAGGGCTGTTCGTTTCTTATCTGAAATCCTGTTGACCCAGTACCGACACTGGGCGACTACATCAAGGCGCAAGCTCGGCATCTCTTTGACTCGGCTAATTCCTCGGAGTGGAATCACATCAGGGCCTGGTCTTCCCGTGATGGCACTGCTCTACTGCATAATCTGAGACGTTCCAGGGCATTGCTGGGCGACCCTCCCTAGACGCTTCACTCAACTAGACCTGCCGTCCATCCTCAAACTCCACCGAGCACATACATCTTCTTCATTGTTCATCTACTTGTTATCGGCTTGACTTCATTAACTGCACTTCAGCACTGTACTATTCTCAACCAGCACTAAAGTGTATGCTGAAATACACTGATGCTTTGCTCTCCAGCAGTCCTTAGGACATTGTTTCAGACACTGCTTTGAGGGGAACCACCTTGTCTATCACGGTTCAATTTATTTCAGAAAGAATGTGGAAAACATAAACAAGCGTGACGTTCCGTAACGCGAAACGAAAGTTTTTCCCCGTGCAAAACATACGTATATCCGTAGCTCGTCTAAATAAGTAATCACTTCAAAAAGTATTCAACGCAACAGTTCATATAATTAAGTAAATCAATTCTTGCGTAAATATATATTACAGGTTAATCTCAAAAAAGTGTTCTACTAAAGTGACACTAAGAAGTACAGACCAATACATCAGGGAAGGATAATGCAGGCAGCCTGAGTCATATGGTTTACAGTATTTCACAAAGGGCATACCAGTGATCCTTGCTGATCTTGTCATGACAGGAATTAGTAAGAACATTGAGTTCAGCTCCATTTCACATTCATTCAGGAAATAATACACATAACGAACCTATAATGGAAAGGATTGAAAGTAGAATTTAGTCCCACCTCAGCTTCCTCTTAGTGCAGCGTCAGACTTCAAACATGGCACTAAGAGGAAGATGAACTATAGAAATTAATGGCCAGTCCCGAAGAACTGATTGTAAAAAACTTTCCTTCTAGATTCTAGTTACTATCCCACCATAGAAGTATTACGAGCATGAAGAAAGTTGGAGTAGTTTAGTTTCATCGGCATTTCACCCTCTGAAACTACACACTCCGAAGGCTGTGACATCATTCCTTAGGGTTTGTAGTGCCAGAATTTGTTCTTGTCCAAGGGCTGGACAAGTAACCATCCTACTAGCAACCGGAAGAGGGGGGGGGGTAGCTACATAGGGGTGCTATGGCGCTACTCCGTAATTTCCAAAAATACTTTGTTTGAATAGTTTATTATTCAATTTACCAAAGAACTAAGGGTGTCGGTTTTGGTGAATTCCAAAATTCAACGTCAAACCTCAAACATCGTTCAAACAGATTCTAATAGCCTAATCCCATGAAATACAAAGGAGTATTGATGGCTTGAAATACACGGGCTTGAAGAGATATAGGCTCAGATGATAAAACGGTTGGTTGTATCTAGACGGCATGACATTCAATATGTAGGCAGCAGGCTGTGAATATATCGACAGTGACAGTTGCTGGGATATATTATCTGGCTACATCTCTCCTCGGAATACATTCTAAGCCATCCTTCTTTAGACGGTTATAAAGTGAGTAACAACTTTGTGAATTGTTTGAATGTTTCATAGTGTTACTCCTGTAACATTACTATTTTGAATACTAGACACTGATCTTCAAAAGATTAGCCTATATAGAACCTGATAACAAATATGATTTTGATATTTGTACCAAAGTACCTGTATAAGTATAAAGTAAGGCAAAACGGATTTCAATTTTAAATACAAACCTTTCCCTTTACTTAACCACTTTTCGATACATTTGTGTTAGTCTCGTCGCAAACACTTGTAAAATATAGACAGAATCTAATGATACATTTTTGTCCGTACTTATGCTACGTTTAAAATTTAAGTACATGTAACAAAATATAATATTTAAATGGTTAAAATATGTAAGGATAATTATAAATATGTGTCTTCACATGAATGTATTTACAAGGCTCTTGTAAAACTTTATCACACGGTTTTCACATGTATTAACAAAAGTTTTGTTGACATTTAAAAATCTGTTGTTTTAATTACTACATGGTAGCAGTTCACCACACTATGCGTTGCGTAACAGGTTTCACACTCGCCTGGTACATGTGTTACTATGTCAAATGGCAAATGTCATATGATTGTACTCAGCTTATTTAAAAATTAATTTTCTCATTGTCATAATGGTTACCCGTAAGATTAGTGTAAAAATGTTCGATAACGCTCAGCTAAATCCCATGGAGTGGTATGAAAAACCATCGACCTCAAATTTGCTTGTAACTTTTAGAAATGAGCTAATGGTTTGCAAAATTTTGTAAATTATATCTTCTCTTAAAATGTTTTTGCTATTTTGTGTATAAGTAATAATAGTTGATATGTAATTATCTATGCCTCATTTTAATCTGCATTAAATGTGACTATATGGTTTGTTTGTTTCAGCACATAAATAAAAAGATTAATTACTAAGAAAATATTGACAATTTAAACTGATTCTAATTCTTTTATTCTAGGCATTAGTATATTAGCTTACAACCTTCAACTAATCGATAAATTATATCTTAATCCGATTCAAAATACATCTGATCAGTAAATACGGCAGGTGATCGATGTGTTTATAGGAATATCCGCACATTATCTCAAGAACGTACGGTTTGTTGTGCAGCGGAAGGATTTGGCACCAAACTATCGAATAGAAAGACACATTTGAAGTTTAGATTTTTACACTCCGCCGTTTAGACCGGAAGCAGACTGCAAGGGCCGGAAGTAAAACACTTTTTTACCGAAATAGGTTCCTCAGATTTACGTATATATATAACCAAACGTACATGTTCTATACCGGAGGAAATTTGTAGAAATCACCAGTTGTAAATAGAAGGCTATACCAGAAATCCAATTACGCGAAGAATATTGTATCGACTTTTATAAAACATTTTGACACTGATATTTCGATCACTTTAAAGTTTCAGCTAAGGCATGTTTTCGTAGTAAATTTTATTTCTATGAAAACAATCTAAAAGAGAATAAACGTAAAATTTTAAAAAAGATAAGCTAACAAGTAATGTTTAACTGCGTAACACACATCTTTTGAACATTACTTTCAATAGTATAATTCTCTTACAGGTGAAATGAGTTCTAGATGATACTGCATTTTTAAAGACCTAAATTGCCATGAAAACAGCAACAGTTAGGAGTAGAGACTAATTAGTCTTGCCTGTTAATATTTAACGGTAGAAATTATCTCTTCTCTAATTAGCATCGCCTTGTTCCATTTAACCTTAGCATTAAATTTGTCTAACAAACAACCAACTGTCATTTTTATGACAACGAACATCAACAAGAAATCAAAACAAACCGTTCAATCATGAGTTTGGAACAAAGTACTAAAGTTTTGCCAACTACTTCTCTGGATACAACGATAAAATGCATTTCACGTGTCGAAAATTCTGTTAACTACTGTGCTGAACTCAAGAATTCCAACAAAAGAAATTTTCAGAACTGTGAAGTCACTATACTGTATAATAATTTGAATAGTCCAGGACGTTCAGTGGGCTCGTACGCTGTTAGTAGGATAAGGAAGGAATTGAACCATTCAACTGGTACGGTAATAAAAGTTGAAAACTAACAAATCGATGGCGATTTGATAGTCAATTCGATCTCCTATTGTCAAGAACGTACTCTGTTTCTCTTTCTGAGCGTTCCATGTTATCTCAATAGCATAACCTCTTTTAAAGATAGTCATTACAAATGAAAAATTTAAAATGCGATCAAATATGTTGAATGACAATTTTCAGCTGTTACAGAAATATGTGTTATTAAAAATATAAAAAGAATATCGTAATGTTATTTGTTAGTATACGATATTAACACACACCATGAGACTCGTTAGTCGACGGAGATGCCTAATTTTGTTGTCATGGCGGCCGGAAGTTATTGGTGCCAACTTTACCGGAAGCTAACAAGGAAGCCGGATAACAAGGTAAGTTATCTGCCTGACTCGGTTAACTTGCAAGAGACGTGCCCCCAGACATGCAAATGTGTTCGCTCAACATGACTAATATGCTACTTATTGCTTAGCTTCTGACAATTTTCTCTCAAATTACTTTTTATTAACATCTCACAAAAACACGTACTTTTAAAATCAGTTAAATTTGTTATGCACTTTTGCAAATAAACTTGTTTATGTCTTTAAAATTAAAAACTAAGATTTTTAGTAAAGATAAGTGTGCAAAACTATTCTTTCTCATCTGGTGCTTATGCGATTCGAGAATAAGAACATAAGTACAGAATATCCCGTCATATCTATCCAAGCTAACTTCCGGTAATTTACAGACATCTTCCACACTAGCTTTAACAAGAACTTGTTACCCTTGTACTAGTTTATATGGTTGGTGAATATCCCGTCATATCTATCCAAGCTAACTGCCGGTAATTTACAGACATCTTCCACACTAGCTTTAACAAGAACTTGTTACCCTCGTACTAGTTTATATGGTTGGTAAAGCTCAAACTCATTTCGAATCTCCATCTCTCCTCAGAACTCCACTCTGTAGCCACTCGGTTGTCCTCACTTGGACGCTCCGTTTGTTCCGTTTCTCCGGATTATAAAAGTTCATTCTTATTGACTATGGACTACCTGAAAAGGGCATACCACATAACAAGCACAAACCCTTAAATCGAACTTAGGCAAGGAATAACAAAATACATACAATTTTGGAAAGAATAGAAACTGGATAATTAACAAAGTGATTCAGTTCTATTTGTAACTTTCTTTTAGGAAAGAATAATAATCAGTAAATCCGTAATCCTTTGAGTTTACTTAAGCAGATTCTCCCGCTCAACACCTATGTGCCTATAGTTTCAAGTCCTCTAATTCTTGGGTTTATATAAATTAAGTAAAGTGTTCTACATTTAAAACCACTTGGAATATCTGAAAAGTTTCATTTTCGTAATTCCCTCATTGACATAATAATTACTGGTTTAAAAGTCTCAGCTGCAGTATCCAGGGGAGAGGAGAGAAGCATACCAGGTCAGGGTGGTGTAAACCCAAATAAATAACAAATCAAATGTTATGGTATTCTAGGTTAAGTGAAGTAACACCATTCAACAGGAGATGATCCCTGTTACTCATGATCAGTGCAAACACGCCTTGAGAAAGTGTACTTATTCATTCGAGAAGATAACGTGTAGAACATTCTCATTTCTATTGAGCTATGAGCTATGTCTACTTGAGCAACCTCAATAACTCATTCTCTGTCATAGTTAATTTAAATTAAAGAAAAGTAAATACGAGAGTAAAAGAAAATTTAGCTACATTCTATAAAATGTATACGGATATTTACGGTTATTTAGTTAACACCACTGGTATACTGTAGCATAAATGTGTGTTACATTATTTTAGTGTAATACAATCGCAAAAGTGAGTTACTACCCTCTGTAGAGCCAACAAACATTTAATGTTGACATAAAACTGCCCCAAAATTCTTCCTTCCTCAGTTGTCAAATAAAAATTTTATGTTACGACAAAATTACGTCACATACACGTGCCTCGTGTAGTTTTTCCTACTAAATAAAACAGTTCAGAAGGTATTTAATTGCGTAGGACGTAAAAATGCCTATGGCAATACAATAACACTAACTGCCTGAACTAGTATTCTTTAAAAGCATTTTTGTCTAACACTTTAATGTAGATTCTACTAACTATTAATGCAGTTCGCAATTTACAAAATAATGCTTAAAACAAATTAAACCATGCCGAAACATAAGATTAATAATATGCAGTATTTTAACTATTCTTTCCTGAGCATAGGTGTGAGTGATCGTCTTAAATCATAGTAGACCACAGTCCGTAAGTATATCCATATACGAACTATACATGTTCCGAGTTACTTTTATATGTAGTGTAGTAAATAAGTTGGGTTTCTATTCTAGTAATCACACTGTATTATGCGTAACAACAAAAGGGGGCTTAGATTAAAATTACAAATTTTACAAAACTTCCTATCTACCCAGCCTTGCCATATTATAAGCAATTAATTTTAACAAAATTGTATTCCTAAAAATAGCATACACATGATGTGTAAATAAAAACTGCAGAACGTTTTATGTTAGCAGTCGGTCCATGTATAACCGAACGTAATATTATACAACGATTTGCTTTTTGCGGAATTTGTAAAAAATACTTTAAATAATAAACCTAAGATTTTCTTGAAATTGCGATACAATTTTGTGGTTAGGTTACTACAATACTGCTTACAACACTAAGCAGTGTTTAAATTCTTTGGAAAATCATACATGGTACTGGATGAGTATAATAATAAAGATTTATAACTTAAGTAAGGTTAAAGTATTATATTTTTGAATCCAAGAAACTACGTGTCAAAAACTAAGGAATTAATTATTATTAACTAGAACATGTTTATGATAACACTGCTAATTTAGGAATCCATGACTTATTATAAACATAACTGTTTGATAACCGTTTAAAATATTTATTGTTTTAAAATAAGTTTCAGAAGATATTTATTACAATTAGTTGTCAAGGTTGGGTCTTAATTATTTGACATGTTGTGGCCAGGCTAATTAATTGTTTTGTTGGCAATAATTGTACTTAAATATGGCTAAATAACGGGACACAAATTCATTCATGCACTGCGTCATTGCTGCAACATTACTATAATCATTAATTTAATGGCAGTCGTCGGTTGTGACTCAGCTACTTGTACTATTGAGCTTTTTTATATAAGAACATAACAAAATCACGGTCACGTGGTATCACGAGCGACTGTATAAGTACCGCAACAGTGATCACTAATCAATTGTCAGTCACCGCTCTGTTGTTAATTACCTTTCATACGTTATAAAACAACTTTATTGGGCCATGCCATTACCAAGAAATACTTTATAAATACTGTAGCTATAATAAGTAATTAATTGCATGTCAACGATTTATTACATGTACTTAAGACAACGTTACAGGGATATGCCATTAAAATATGTGACTGTCTCACTACTACAGTTATAATCACTAATTAATTTACATTGTGGATTGTGCCACAGCTATTTATTATTAGTGAGCTTTCATACTTTCGTAGCACAGACATGTGTCATTATATGGCATTAATAAATTACTGTAACAATTAGCACTAATTGATTGCCCATCACCGGTATGTGATTAGTGACCTTTCATACGCTTATAAGTCAATATTGCAGGGACAAGACATTAAAAAGCGTTACTGGTGAATTACCGCAGCAATTAAAGTCACCCGTTGTGGTTCAGCTATTTTTTGTTACTGACAGATCATACATTATTCAGTCAATATCATGGGGAAAAGTCATTTACAGACGCGACTGTGTAATCGTTGTACCTTCAAAAATCTAATCATTCACCGATTACATGGCGCCATAGTTGATACTCTACTTAATATATAACGAAATCACAAAGACATGTCATTAACAAGCGTGATTGTCTAGTTAGTGCGGCAATGATGGGGAATTTATTTTCTGTCCCCGGTTGTGTCACAGCTATCTGATGTCAGTGTCCCTTCATGCACGTTGTAGTCAGTATTACAGAGACATGTCATTAACAAGCGTGATTGTGTAATTACTGCAGCCATGATAAGTAATTTATCGCCTGTTACCGATTGTGTCACAGTTATCTGATACACGTTTCATGCACGTATTAGTCAATATTACAAAGACATGTCATTAACAGGCGTGAATGTGTAATTACTGCAGCCATGATAAGTAATTTATCGCCTGTCACCGATTGTGTCACAGTTATCTGATGTCAGTGACCCTTCATACACGTATTAGTCAGTATTACAGGGACATGTCATTAACAAGCGTGATTGTGTAATTACTGCAGCCATGATAAGTAAGTAATTTATCGCCTGTTACCGATTGTGTCACAGTTATCTGATACACGTTTCATGCATGTATTAGTCAATATTAATGAGACATGTCCTTAACAAGCGTGAAAGTCTAATTACTGCATCTATGATAAGTAATTTATTGCCTGTCACCGATTGTGTCACAGTTATCTGATACACGTTTCATGCACGTATTAGTCAATATTACAAAGACATGTCATTAACAGGCGTGAATGTGTAATTACTGCAGCCATGATAAGTAATTTATTGCCTGTCACCGATTGTGTCACAGTTATCTGATGTCAGTGACCCTTCATGCACGTATTACTTAATATTGCAAAGACGTGTCATTAACAAGCATGAAAGTCTAATTACTGCATTCATGATAAGTAATTTATTGACTGTCATTTTTTTCACAGTTATATGATGTCGGTGACCCTTCATGCACGTATTAGTAAATATTAAAGAGACATGCCATTAACAAGCGTGAAAGTCTAATTAATGCAGCCATGATAAGTAATTTATTGCTTATTGCCGATTGTGTCACAGTTATCTGATGTCAGTGACCATTCACGCACATATTAGTCAATATTACAGAGAAATGCCATTAATAGGCGTGAATGTGTAATTACTGCAGCCATGATAAGTAATTTATTACCTTTTATCGATTGTGTCACAGTTATCTGATGTCAGTGACTCTTCATGCACGTTTTAGTCAATATTACAGATACGTCATTAACAGGCGCCAATATCAAATTACAGCAAGCATGAAAAGTAATTTATTACAGATCGCCTGTTCTATCGCTGCTATATGATGTTAGGGACCATTCATAAGCGTATAAGCTATTATTACGAAGGCATGTCATTAACAAGAATGAATGTCTAATTGCTGCAGCTATGATAAGTAATTGATTTGCTATCACGGAATGTGTCACATTTACTTTTTCATAAGTTTATAGAAACTTGTCAACTGACGTGACGGTGACGGCTATAATCATTAATCGATTGCATGGCGCCAGGCTACGGGTGATATTCGTACTTATACATGACGATCTGACAGAGACATGTTATTAACCGACGCGACTGTGTCATTACTTCAGCTATAATCACTAATTGATAGTCTGTTGCCGACCGTGGCCCAGCTGCCTGTCGTTGTGTACCCGAAATAATGGTCCCTTTTCAAACAAATGAATCCTTGGTGAATACTTCTATTGTGTGTTTTAATTGCAATAAAAAGGAGACAATACGTTGAATTAAGAAAGCTAATCAATGTTGTACGTTTTAATTAAATATCAGTGATGTGTATGTCTTCTGTATATTGTTATGTATATATTTACTTTGGCTATGCTAATTTGCAGTTTTATTTAAAGTTTGAGGGTAATGAAACTCTAACAAAATGAAGTCCTTGTTAAACATTGTACTATGGTTGTAATTAAAATTGTACTCTTACAATTAACTATATATTTTATTTGACAATGTTAGTGATCAAAATAATTTTGAGAACATTGTAATTATTAAAAAAAGTGCCAGAAAATTATTTGAGAGTACAAAGACAGCTTATCTTATGAATATTTTTATATGTTAGATATCCGATAAGACTCAATACAAAATATAAAATTTTTTAACGTGTGACAAATTAACACTACTTAAAAGAAGTAGTGGAGGATTGGAAAATGTTGACCTGAAAACAACACGAGTGGCAATTTTATTTGATATTCCGATATTAAAAGAAGAAACATTCCTCTATACAATAAATTAAAACAGTTGTTTATGTATCGTATGCCTATTAATTTTATTAATAAAGAATGTTGTGTTAATAGGCAACCATATTAATTTTAATGTGATAGCCGATTATTGCAAAATCCAAGAACTGCGAGTTTCTGTTGAGATAGCATGGCGTCTAACCTTGGTCTAATTTGCTAATAACAAAAAAACGATAAATTGTACCAAAAATACAATTGTGTAATGTGGAATTTTGTGTGTTTGGTGTTGTGTGTGGATTGTGGAATTGTAACGAGAACTGTTTGAGATTATTGTGAAATTGTGTGTTGTTTTTAACTACAGATTTAGTTAGTTATGGGAAAACCGTTTGTATACTATATGAAACTATAAACGTCAAACGAGGTTTTCTCCTATCTGAACTTTACCATAGTTAATATTTGAGTTATATAACTAACTTAAAGAATTATGAGAAAATACTCAAAACTATTGAAAGTAATGTTTTATAACATAGAGGGAAGTCTGCTGTGCCTGGAGTAAATATGGTAATTCAGGACTCCGTGGGCGTTAGAATTTAATTGAATTGGAATATTCAATTAGTCAACACAATTAACACCATACTAAGAGGTTCGAGTGTGCGTTAAATTGTTCATAGTTGCCTTAGTTTTCTTGTTACTAGGCTGTTAATTATAGGATTTTCTAAGGTTCGAGCTACTACGAGTTTATAGACAGCAATACATCGACTCATGCTACACCAATACGATCTATATAAAAATAATCTCGCGCTCTTACGCAACTAGGTTTTCGGTCGCTGGTAAAACCAACATTTCAAAACGGTTATATAAATCATTTAAAGTTGTTCAATCGATTTTATATCGAGTAACTAAATAAACAGAAGAGATAAATAACACTGAAGATAGTTGTAGAAATATAATTAAGTAATTAAATACATCTTATAATCAGGTCTACATAAAACGGGCATTAAAAAGCACGTATTCTCTAAAAGCAAGTCATAATACATATTAATACTTTATATATTAAATATATATTAAATCATATTTTACGACCATAATATTGTTCGTTTAGTGGGGGTTTTCCGTTAAACCGTGAATTACAGAATTGCAAAAATATTTCTATTCTATATGCCCATATTTTATGTTAATATGATAAAACATATTTTTTATGTTCTCATGGTTATAACGTAAAATCTATGAACTTTTAAATATTTTTAATTAATTAATGAAGTAAACATATTTTTATTACTTGGTTAAGATTGCAAAAAATCACATCGGAATCTGGTTAGGTTTTCATCAGAGTTTTTCTCATTCTACAATATATTATATTTTAGAATGTTCTAGTTTAAAAATTCATAATTAAAACAAATATCATTATACCGATATAATCAATATAATATGCTATGCCCGCTATGACAATGTAATTTTGCTTTATTAATTAGGAATTTTCATCATTCACTAAACTAAATTTTGGCGAGACGAAAAAAGATACATAGTTATTTATATGTTATTATTTTGTATTACTGTCTAGGTTATAAATACGAAGAATAAAGACAGTTGATTATGTTATCTATGAATAAGAATTAGATAAGGAATAATTTAATCTTTCATATCGTCTCATCTAATAAATACAATAAGTTTCACTATCAAACAAAAAAGTTAAAATTTGTTATTTTTTATCTTTCTTGTTTGAAGAAGGATATTTATTTTAGAAATTACATTATCATTTATACTCAAATACGATTGCAATTTGGAAATATTTTATAAAATTAAAGTACAATTTCCTTTCACCATTTGAATTAATTTGTAATGGAGTTAAAAACCTACAGGCTCTTATAAACAGTGTTGGAGTGTATTAGTTGAAATTATAACGATTATCATCGATACTACACAACGTTCGAGAGTATAACGAAGCATGTTTTCTTCCTCCGACGTTCTCAATGCGGAATTAGTATTATACTCAAATTGATGATGTGCGTATTAAACAATTGAGTAGTATGTGAGTAAGCAGCAGGAGGATACGTCGATAGCTCACCTTACGCAGGGGTTACCCCTCGTACCTGTGATACGCACCCTCCCCTCGCCACCCTGCGCACGCGCAGATTGTTCTCCCTGCTCTGGTTCATGTTAAACACCACATAATGAGATAAACTCAAATTCATTACTCTCATGTTCTGTGACTAACGTGTCCCATTTACACTCCATATGTCAGCCTTTACACTTTATGGCCCTTATTTCCCGCCCTGTCGCGTCATCATAGCCCCATTACACGTTACTGGTCGACCCTCCATGTAGGATAGCAGTATTTAAAATGAAAGTTTGCTTAGTTTACACAACTCGGGAGAAAGTTACGCTTAATTCTGTTAATTACGTACCAAGCTGTGGTGGTTTAGTACGTCACAAAGTTTTCTAATGATATGTATTCTAATCTATCATTATCTTTATTTACAAGACAAGAGTACCTCTCTACAAGTGACTCGGCTTCGCCGAAGTTGCATATAATCTTGAATTAATTTTATAAAGCTACATGTGTTACTAAGTCACATGTTAAAATTTCATATGTATGTAATTATTTATTAGTTTATTATGTTAGTAAGTTTTTATTAGTTTTTGGTGTTTTCCCGTTGGAATTACGGTTATCTATAACACTAATGTAAAATGTTTGATAACTCTCAGCCAAAACCCATGGAGTCACATGAAATATCACCGAACTTGATGTCATGTAGAAATGTAGCTTCATGCAAGATTTATAGTCTATAGATTAGTTCTCAAGATAACATGCAAAGAGATAGACAGATAGACAGACATAAATGTACTTTTTTCAGATCCTCCAGAGATTAGCCAATTAATACACATAGTACGAAAAAAAACGTTTTCTGTAAATTAGAATACTTTACTAATAAAATACTAATAAAACTAAATTATTAAATTACTAATAAAACTTTACTAATAATATGAACCAAACTTGTGGCATATCATTATTAAAAAATTAATGTGTCAAGTAATGAAGATAGTAACCAGCGGGAAGAATATTGTAGATTCAAAAATATTTCAAACATAACTTCATTCAAATCTCAATAGAAGTCATGTTATTTATAATGAAAAATATTTTGTGGCTGTTAATTTGTTAAAATATTCGATAATTATAAGTTACATGTTGCAATTATTGATGTTAATGTTTCATAAACGTTATGACTATTTTATAACCTTCAAAAGTAGCAATATTAACTGGTTTTATCAAAAGAATTATATAAAATATGGAGGAAATGGATTAAAAGAGAATTAAAACAGTTCTTTAGTATTTACAAACCTGCTGTAAAACCGTCTACAGCGCAAACATATTCACGGAGTAGCCGCTCCGGCCACTGGGGACCCATAATTTACAGGCTTACCCTCCCACCAATACGAGGCTTGTTGGTTTTTTAAAATTAAATATCCCTGTACATTATTGCGCGGCGGTTGCCTCTCGTTTCTCAGCATGGCTGGTGACGGGCGGGGTAGAGGAGGGGCTATCCTTCACTGTGTCTCATCGTTCACATCACTCTGCGGTCCCTCGCCCATCTTTCATCAGAGTCCCATCATTCACGCGTCCCCCGGTATCGTTCTGTCTCCAGTCTACCTGTCGTCCTCATCAGTCACTCTCATTACTGTTATGGAGTTTAACTTCGGCTACACTATACTACGTTTATCTCACTTACGATATTCACCATATCATTCGCGCGTCCCTCGGTATCGCTCTGTCTCCAGTTTACCTGTCGTCGTCATCAGTCACTCTCATTACTGTTATGGAGTTTAACTTTGGCTACACTATACAACGTTTATCTCACTTACGATATTCACCACATCATCCACGCGTCTCTCGGTATCATTCTGTCTCCAGTCTACCTGTCGTCCTCATCAGTCACTCTCAATACTGTTATTGAGTTTAACTTTGGCTACACTATACAACGTTTATCTCACTTACGATATTCACCACATCATCCACGCGTCTCTCGGTATCATTCTGTCTCCAGTCTACGTGTCGTCCTCATCAGTCACTCTCATTACTGTTATGGAGTTTAACTTCGGCTACACTATACAACGTTTATCTCACTTACGATATTCACCACATCACTCACGCGTCCCCTGGTATCGTTCTGTCTCCAGTCTACCTGTCGTCCTCTTCAGTCCCTGTCATTACTATTATGGAGTTTAACTTTGGCTACACTATACAACGTTTATCTCACTTACGATATTCACCACATCATTCACGCGTCCCTCGGTATCGTTCTGTCTCCAGTCTACCTGTCGTCCTCATCAGTCACTCTCATTACTGTTATGGAGTACAACTTTGGCTACACTATACAACGTTTATCTCACTTACGATATTCACCACATCACTCACGCGTCCCCCGGTATCGTTCTGTCTCCAGTCTACCTGTCGTCCTCTTCAGTCACTGTCATTACTATTATGGAGTTTAACTTTGGCTACACTATACAACGTTTATCTCACTTACGATATTCACCGCATCATTCACGCGTCCCTCGGTATCGTTCTGTCTCCAGTCTACCTGTCGTCCTCTTCAGTCACTGTCATTACTATTATGGAGTTTAACTTTGGCTACACTATACAACGTTTATCTCACTTACGATATTCACCACATCATTCACGCGTCCCTCGGTATCGTTCTGTCTCCAGTCTACCTGTCGTCCTCTTCAGTCACTGTCATTACTGTTATGGAGTACAACTTTGGCTACACTATACAACGTTTATCTCACTTACGATATTCACCACATCATTCACGCGTCCCCCGGTATCGTTCTGTCTCCAGTCTACCTGTCGTCCTCTTCAGTCACTGTCATTACTGTTATGGAGTACAACTTTGGCTACACTATACAACGTTTATCTCACTTACGATATTCACCACATCATTCACGCGTCCCCCGGTATCGTTCTGTCTCCAGTCTACCTGTCGTCCTCTTCAGTCACTGTCATTACTATTATGGAGTTTAACTTTGGCTACACTATACAACGTTTATCTCACTTACGATATTCACCACATCACTCACGCGTCCCCCGGTATCGTTCTGTCTCCAGTCTACCTGTCGTCCTCTTCAGTCAGTGTCATTACTATTATGGAGTTTAACTTTGGCTACACTATACAACGTTTATCTCACTTACGATATTCACCACATCATTCACGCGTCCCTCGGTATCGTTCTGTCTCCAGTCTACCTGTCGTCCTCTTCAGTCACTGTCATTACTATTATGGAGTTTAACTTTGGCTACACTATACAACGTTTATCTCACTTACGATATTCACCACATCATTCACGCGTCCCTTGGTATCGTTCTGTCTCCAGTCTACCTGTCGTCCTCTTCAGTCCCTGTCATTACTATTATGGAGTTTAACTTTGGCTACACTATACAACGTTTATCTCACTTACGATATTCACCACATCATTCACGCGTCCCCCGGTATCGTTCTCTCTCCAGTCTACCTGTCGTCCTCTTCAGTCACTCTCATTACTGTTATGGAGTTTAACTTTGGATACACTATACAACGTTTATCTCACTTACGATATTCACCACATCATTCACGCGTCCCTTGGTATCGTTCTGTCTCCAGTCTACCTGTCGTCCTCTTCAGTCCCTGTCATTACTATTATGGAGTTTAACTTTGGCTACACTATACAACGTTTATCTCACTTACGATATTCACCACATCATTCACGCGTCCCCCGGTATCGTTCTGTCTCCAGTCTACCTGTCGTCCTCTTCAGTCACTCTCATTACTGTTATGGAGTTTAACTTTGGATACACTATACAACGTTTATCTCACTTACGATATTCACCACATCATTCACGCGTCCCTTGGTATCGTTCTGTCTCCAGTCTACCTGTCGTCCTCTTCAGTCCCTGTCATTACTATTATGGAGTTTAACTTTGGCTACACTATACAACGTTTATCTCACTTATGATATTCACCACATCATTCACGCGTCCCCCGGTATCGTTCTGTCTCCAGTCTACCTGTCGTCCTCTTCAGTCACTCTCATTACTGTTATGGAGTTTAACTTTGGATACACTATACAACGTTTATCTCACTTACGATATTCACCACATCATTCAAGCGTCCCTCGGTATCGTTCTGTCTCCAGTCTACCTGTCGTCCTCATCAGTCACTCTCATTACTGTTATGGAGTTTAACTTTGGATACACTATACAACGTTTATCTCACTTACGATATTCACCACATCATTCACGCGTCCCCCGGTATCGTTCTGTCTCCAGTCTACCTGTCGTCCTCTTCAGTAACTCTCATTACTGTTATGGAGTTTTAACTTTGGATACACTATACAACGTTTATCTCACTTACGATATTCACCACATCATTCACGCGTCCCTTGGTATCGTTCTGTCTCCAGTCTACCTGTCGTCCTCTTCAGTCCCTGTCATTACTATTATGGAGTTTAACTTTGGCTACACTATACAACGTTTATCTCACTTACGATATTCACCACATCATTCACGCGTCCCCCGGTATCGTTCTGTCTCCAGTCTACCTGTCGTCCTCTTCAGTCACTCTCATTACTGTTATGGAGTTTAACTTTGGATACACTATACAACGTTTATCTCACTTACGATATTCACCACATCATTCACGCGTCCCTCGGTATAGTTCTGTCTCCAGTCTACCTGTCGTCCTCATCAGTCACTCTCATTACTGTTATGGAGAACAACTTCGGCTACACTATACTACGTTTATCTCACTCATGATATTCACCTGTCATATCTTGTGACAAACAAAAAATGTTCCTGTACATTTGTTCGCCATTTCTATTAAAGATAAATAAATAAACAAAATACTATTGAAACTAAGTAGACACTACAGTAATAAACTTCACATATTTAATATTTAGGAACAATTATGAAAATATAAATTGAAATATTTGTTTTTTTTTTACCGCTAATATCACATATATACTCAAATGCGCTCATGCCAAATAGAATGTCCTCGTTTCTTATTCTTTAAGTTCGTGGTTTCGTAATAGCTTTATATGAAACCCAATACAGCGTTTCCACAAAGTCATGTTACACATGTAAATTCCTTTATTTACAAAGGTATAGCCTATGCAGCACAAGAATTATATTAATATAGTAGTAAAGTTACTTTAAATAGTCTTACGTCAGTGTATCTGAGCTTGACATGAACATGAATGGCCCTGCAGACGTCCAAGCGTGCTTTAATCTCCTCCCATACTTTGATCAGAACTTCTGTGGGTAACTGATTCAATTGCAGATATGATTGGCGATTTAAGTGTGAATATATGAACGTTATTACGATTCCAATTTCCAAAAAGTTTGAAAGGTAGCCTTATCACTAAAACCAATGCTGTTCGTACAATTTTGATCGAGTTGATTTTTATACAGATCTATGGCAAACTCATACATCTTTAATTTATCATCAGACCTCTAAGCATAAAATAGTTGATGTTTATAACCATTACATTTAAGTCTATTCTTCAAAAGTCTTTGAACTATAGACTTAGGGACATTCAACTTAGGATCGCGCTTCCGCACAGACTTTACAGACTTTTTGGACTTATTATAAAACTCTTTTGAATGTTCTTGGCGGTTGCATATCCTCTTTTTAGCTTACCTGTCTACGCTTTATCCAATAAGCTTCATGTTTCCTTAAACGTCTTATTACATCGATCAATTTTGCTACTTGCAAGAGCGATCTTCATTAAACACTGAACGATACTCACGTTACACTGAAATCACGTACTTTGATGGCCACAAAATACACTGAAGTTGTATTTTCAAAGTTGCCATCATGACTGTTTTCGTAAAAACGTTAGCCACTCATTACTACTTGACAGCAATGGATAACTTTTTTCTTCACCCAACAATTTGGCAGCCTGTATTTTATCCATGAGGCTTCAAAGTTCACTTAACTACTTAATGGATAACTTAACTAATGAAAACAAACGTTTATGAACATGTGTTTTATTTTAAATCTGTTTCATAGACCTGTGATCAGTAATAGAGTAGTTATAAACAGCTAAAAGTGAGACATGATGCAGTGGACACATTGTATTTAACCAACCATTTAGCCCAACGGGATACCTCGATTTTAAAATATCTATATATGGGGGAAAGTAAGAAGTTTAAAAGGGAATTCAAGACAAATTTATATTTAATTCATTTTGCGTCTTATACCATTTTTGCTTACAACTTCGCAAACTTCAAACTACTGAAAAAGATGTGCATCAAAGCTGAAAACACTGCACGACACTGGTTTCATATTGTAAGTATATATTATGCTTAGTAAATATAGTCATTCACTTGTGAAAATAGTTAAGAGTTTTTTATGTGTTTTTTGTGTTTTTTTCTCTGCTCACTCTATATTTTAATATGGATCTTTTCACGTTGGCAATAGTTTTTATTTATTCTCTCCAACGAAGAAAATATGTACTGATAGTGAGTATGTTTGTAGTATGTTAGAAGAAGCGGATAAAATCAATGTGTTTGATAATGTAAGTTAGTACAAATGTTTATGATCTTAACAAGACGTTTAGTATAATAAATTGGTGCCATTTAATGTGTATTGGCCGAGCTTTTAACTCAATCCCTTCTTTTAGCAGTAAGAAATTAACTGTTGAAATTTCCAGCAATACTTATTGGAGGGACTGATTTAATTTGATGTCCCCAAATTTAATCAGTTGGGATCCATTTATTAGTCTTGTACTAAAGTTTTCTTTTTTAATATATACGCCACCAAATGACATGACAACGGTACCGACCAATTTCTGAGAATCAAGTGAAAAATCAATATGGGATTGTCATATAACATATGAAATACGTTTTTAATATAAGCAGTAAGTGTAGTTTCTGTTATGGCTCAAATAAACATTTTACGTTTCATAAAAGTTTTCCAAATTAGTGTAAATATCTGTCTTAATGTTTACTCTTCGACATTAATTTATTTATTGGGTCAAATTTTCCAAAAATGGTTACAACGACAACATTTTGGAATTTAAAGATTTATATTTTTTGATGATATTTTTTTAGGGAAAATACAATACCAGTTTATATATTGCAACTATGCAGATATCTATATAAAAATAAGTAAGCTACCACACGACAGGGTAAAAGAGCGGGAGAATATTACTTTTGCACTCTGACCAGCACAGGAGTCTTTCAATCTATCCATCTGTTTCTCCTCTGCACAGCTTATATATGTATTGCTGAGTCCATGTAACGCTGGTGTCTGATCTAGACAACGGTGACGTACACTATCCAACTGTTTCTCCTCTGCACAGCTTATATTGCTGCGTCCGTGTAACGCTGGTGTCTGATCTAGACAACGGTGACGTACACTATCCAACTGTTTCTCCTCTGCACAGCTTATATTGCTGCGTCCATGTAACGCTGGTGTCTGATCTAGACAACGGTGACGTACACTATCCAACTGTTTCTACTCTGCACAGCTTATATTGCTGCGTCCATGTAACGCTGGTGTCTGATCTAGACAACGGTGAAGTACACTATCCAACTGTTTCTACTCTGCACAGCTTATATTGCTGCGTCCATGTAACGCTGGTGTCTGATCTAAACAACGGTGACGTACACTATCCAACTGTTTCTACTCTGCACAGCTTATATTGCTGCATCCATGTAACGCTGGTGTCTGATCTAAACAACGGTGACGTACACTATCCAACTGTTTCTACTCTGCACAGCTTATATTGCTGCATCCATGTAACGCTGGTGTCTGATCTAGACAACGGTGACGTACACTATCCAACTGTTTCTACTCTGCACAGCTTATATTGCTGCGTCCATGTAACGCTGGTGTCTGATCTAAACAACGGTGACGTACACTATCCAACTGTTTCTACTCTGCACAGCTTATATTGCTGCATCCATGTAACGCTGGTGTCTGATCTAGACAACGGTGACATACACTATCCAACTGTTTCTACTCTGCACAGCTTATATTGCTGCGTCCATGTAACGCTGGTGTCTGATCTAAACAACGGTGACGTACACTATCCAACTGTTTCTCCTCTGCACAGCTTATATTGCTGCGTCCATGTAACGCTGGTGTCTGATCTAAACAACGGTGACGTACACTATCCAACTGTTTCTACTCTGCACAGCTTATATTGCTGCATCCATGTAACGCTGGTGTCTGATCTAGACAACGGTGACACACACTATCCAACTGTTTCTCCTCTGCACAGCTTATATTGCTGCGTCCATGTAACGCTGGTGTCTGATCTAGACAACGGTGACGTACACTATCCAACTGTTTCTACTCTGCACAGCTTATATTGCTGCATCCATGTAACGCTGGTGTCTGATCTAGACAACGGTGACATACACTATCCAACTGTTTCTCCTCTGCACAGCTTATATTGCTGCGTCCATGTAACGCTGGTGTCTGATCTAGACAACGGTGACGTACACTATCCAACTGTTTCTACTCTGCACAGCTTATATTGCTGCATCCATGTAACGCTGGTGTCTGATCTAGACAACGGTGACATACACTATCCAACTGTTTCTCCTCTGCACAGCTTATATTGCTGCGTCCATGTAACGCTGGTGTCTGATCTAGACAACGGTGACGTACACTATCCAACTGTTTCTCCTCTGCACAGCTTCCATTGCTGCATCCGTGTAACCCTGGTGTTTACGTAGTAGTAATATACCAAATGACGTGCCTAGTACTGATGTACCCTTACATAGCGTGCAGGTATTATGCGCACAGTTTACGCTTATGTGCAACCAGCTGAGGTCGTAGGTATGTTTAGCTTTTTATTTTTTACGTCTTTTCGAGATGAGTCTTCTCTCTTTAATACTTATACCCGCCTTTAAAATTTAAAATCGCCAAGTAATTTACAAAAATAAAAGAACTTCTCTCTCGACTGCTAGTTTGGCTCGAACTGTCGGAGTTTCGGAAATTAACTAATGGTCATCAGTTCGGTCCCGTCACTAAACTATCGTTCACTTAAATAAACTCGAAATTGGCTAACGTAGATGGGGCGGTTGAGGTGAAAGCAAAACAATTATTAATTGGCAACATTTATTGCCTATTCAAGTGCACCTACAATACATCCCGGCTCCATTAATACGGTTTTTAATAAAACTAAACACAAAAATGTTGGTTAATTTCCGCCCATTGTTATAGTCTGTGTGAGGCTGCACGTGCTCGTAGCTACGTGTTGTGTGACGCGACTGGCGGCTGACGAGAGTGAAATGTTACCGTGTCCGCGTTATTTGTCACATCCACTGTCACGTGACACCCGTCTGTCTTATACATGTCACCTCCAACCAGCAACACAATATATTGTGTATAAATTGTTATAGTCTTTGTGAGGCTGCACGTGCTCGTAGCTACGTGTTGTATGACGCGACTGGCGGCTGACGAGAGTGAAATGTTACCGTGTCCGCGTTATTTGTCACATCCACTGTCACGTGACACCCGTCTGTCTTATACCTGTCACCTCCAACCAGCAACACAATATATTGTGTATAAATTGTTATAGTTTGTGTGAGGCTGCACGTGCTCGTAGCTACGTGTTATGTGACGCGACTGGCGGCTGACGAGAGTGAAATGTCACCGTGTCCGCGTTATTTGTCACATCCACTGTCACGTGACACCCGTCTGTCTTATACCTGTCACCTCCAACCAGCAACACAATATATTGTGTATAAATTGTTATAGTTTGTGTGAGGCTGCACGTGCTCGTAGCTACGTGTTATGTGACGCGACTGGCGGCTGACGAGAGTGAAATGTCACCGTGTCCGCGTTATTTGTCACATCCACTGTCACGTGACACCCGTCTGTCTTATACATGTCACCTCCAACCAGCAACACAATATATTATGTATAAATTGCGGCAAATCGCTGACTTTTGCTGTTTGCTCGATACAATAATTGTATCGTAAATGTTGATGAAAGTAATATTGTATGTTTGATTAGACTCGTTACGATCACTAAGAGAGTTATCATAACGATAACTTCAAAGCTTTGATCGGGAAAATAGAGAGAGCTAGATAATTGTGTAAGGGGCTTATGGAATCTAGACGGTTGTAGAAATTAAATTACTAATCTGATTTGTAGATGCAAAATTAAGACATTATAAATTTTTAAACTTGATTTTCTTGGTCTTCAACACTATTTCTTGGAATATAAACTTTAATATTCAACTGACCTTGCTTTACCTAACTTTTGTGATATATTGTTCATTAATAGGTCAAATATGTATATATGGAATATGTAAGTATATATTATATGATAATTTACTGAATTAAACAGTACAAACAACTTTAGAAACTTTATTTAAAACAGAATTTTATAACTAAACATTCATAAAGTAACACAACCGAGACACGGAGAAAAACACGTCGGCCACAAAACAAACATGTAAAATACCCTGTTATTTCTGATGTTCCCTGAACTTTTTTGGGAAGTTTGGAGCGGGAAATATGTTAGCGTAAACTGGTGGTGTGTGTACTTATTGTTTCCGTTAATTGCGTAGGTCTCTCTTTATCCCCCTCCCTTCCACCACAACACTCTCTATCACTCTCTCTCTCTCTCTCTCTCTCTCTCTCTCTCTCTCTCTCTCTCTCTCTCTCTCTCTCTCTCTCTCTCTCTCTCTCTCTCTCTCTCTCTCTCTCTCTCTCTCTCTCTCTCTCTCTCTCTCTCTCTCTCTCCTCTCTCTCTCTCTCTCTCTCTCTCTCTCTCTCTCTCTCTCTCTCTCTCTCTCTAGCCCCCCACCATCTCTTCTAACCCCTCCACACTCTTATCCCCAATAGTTAAAAATCCTGAAAGTCAATAAAATTTTTCAAATTCGTTGTATATTTTTTCTGGATTTTGTATAATAAACAAATAATTTTGATTTGTAACCTATACATTACTACAAAAGTGTTTATCTAGGATTAGAGCTAGATACAAAAGTAACTATTTCAAAAGTCCACAATATTATAAACCTTTTATATGATTTTAAAATTCTATACCCTAAAGATGACCAGCCTTCTAAATATTAACCACTATTATTTTGACATGCCAGCCAATACAGAGTTACCATATCATAAGCGCTGTAAAAATTCATCTTTCAAACTAATAATTCATTTAAAAGTCTATTTTATTTTGAACAAGACCCCAGATAAGCAAAAAATCTATATTTTAAAATGAGACGATAGAAGTTTTTTTTCACACAGTATTTTTTAAAACTATATTCAGTTTTTGTTGAATTTCTTTCACGGATTCTTTTTATGCAGTCACACTGAGGAAACAACAAGCAAAGAAATTCCTATTAAGAACATTTCTCAAAACATTTAGTGGTCAAACAAATAAATGTAGATAATGATACAATTCGGCGGCGTCACGTTGGAACTATGGGAACTGAAGACAGAGAAGGTTTACATTATAATCGAGCTTACCAAAACCGGTAATGGAACTTTGTGAACAGAGAACCGAGGAATAAGATCAAAGTTAACCACCCGGAGCGACAGTGCGTGGACGGTGGGGGAGCTGACACTTGTGAGGCAGTCAGTTACACTGAGTGGCGAGGTTGAAGCAGGTCAAGACTCACGACACTACACCGGCTCAGCTGAGAGCTTACCAAAACCGGTAATGGAACTTTGTGAACAGAGAACCGAGGAATAAGATCAAAGTTAACCACCCGGAGCGACAGTGCGTGGACGGTGGGGGAGCTGACACTTGTGAGGCAGTCAGTTACACTGAGTGGCGAGGTTGAAGCAGGTCAAGACTCACGACACTACACCGGCTCAGCTGAGAGCTTACCAAAACCGGTAATGGCACTTTGTGAACAGAGAACCGAGGAATAAGATCAAAGTTAACCACCCGGAGCGACAGTGCGTGGACGGTGGGGGAGCTGACACTTGTGAGGCAGTCAGTTACACTGAGTGGCGAGGTTGAAGCAGGTCAAGACTCTCGACACTACACCGGCTCAGCTGAGAGCTTACCAAAACCGGTAATGGAACTTTGTGAACAGAGAACCGAGGAATAAGATCAAAGTTAACCACCCGGAGCGACAGTGCGTGGACGGTGGGGGAGCTGACACTTGTGAGGCAGTCAGTTACACTGAGTGGCGAGGTTGAAGCAGGTCAAGACTCACGACACTACACCGGCTCAGCTGAGAGCTTACCAAAACCGGTAATGGAACTTTGTGAACAGAGAACCGAGGAATAAGATCAAAGTTAACCACCCGGAGCGACAGTGCGTGGACGGTGGGGGAGCTGACACTTGTGAGGCAGTAAGTTACACTGAGTGGCGAGGTTGAAGCAGGTCAAGACTCACGACACTACACCGGCTCAGCTGAGAGCTTACCAAAACCGGTAATGGAACTTTGTGAACAGAGAACCGAGGAATAAGATCAAAGTTAACCACCCGGAGCGACAGTGCGTGGACGGTGGGGGAGCTGACACTTGTGAGGCAGTCAGTTACACTGAGTGGCGAGGTTGAAGCAGGTCAAGACTCACGACACTACACCAGCTCAGCTGAGAGCTTACCAAAACCGGTAATGGAACTTTGTGAACAGAGAACCGAGGAATAAGATCAAAGTTAACCACCCGGAGCGACAGTGCGTGGACGGTGGGGGAGCTGATACTTGTGAGGCAGTCGGTTACACTGAGTGGCGAGGTTGAAGCAGGTCAAGACTCTCGACACTACACCAGCTCAGCTGAGAGCTTACCAAAACCGGTAATGGAACTTTGTGAACAGAGAACACAGAAATCTCGTATAAGGACCGAAGTTAACCACCCGGAGCGACAGTGCGTGGACGGTGGGGGAGCTGACACTTGTGAGGCAGTCAGTTACTCTGAGTGGTGAGGTTAAAGCAGGTCAAGACTCTCGACACTACACCGGCTCAGTTGAGAGCTTACCAAAACCGGTAATGGCACTTTGTGAACAGAGAACACAGAAATCTCGTATAAGGATCGAAGTTAACCACCCGGAGCGACAGTGCGTGGACTGTGGGGGAGCTGACACTTGTGAGGCAGTCAGTTACACTGAGTGGCGAGGTTGAAGCAGGTCAAGACTCTCGACACTACACCGGCTCAGCTGAGAGCTTACCAAAACCGGTAATGAAACAATTAGCTTGGGAACTAATCAAATAAAAATATCAACTCTGAGCTAGCCATCAATCAAGAAATAAAAAACATTCCACTTTATCAATTCGGTTTTTAATGCTTGTATTCACTGCTAGATATGTTAATAAAACTGAGTTATTTGATTTCTGAGTTATTCCCTGGATTCCTGTTCGTTATTAGGCAATAATAGTGAAGGAAGGTGGTAACGTTTTACTTTAGTACACACTCAGAAGTCTGTTACTGTTTTAAGTTAATGCACTCTTGAGTTAACTTTACCACAAGTTACACAAATCTCGATTTGGTACCAGTTAAATTGATCATTGGTTTGATTATTTATATTAAAACCTGATATAAATGGCGTTTTAATCTCATGAATATTAACACATATATGTAGTTACAATAAAATATTTTTCCATTAACTTCCTTATCAATGCAAAGTTTTAGAAATTGTTTAGACTAGTTAATACTTTCCGTAGTCACTATTGGCAATAAAGTTGTAGTTATCGAATCACTATATAATAATCCGACTTTGTTTTGTGATCTTTTCTGTTTTGTTTTGTGCTGATCTTGGAAATCAGTTGTGAATGAAATACATTTTAACGAGACATACTGACAAGCTGAGAGTTGTCTAAGATTCTTTAGTAATCTAAATATTAGTAATCTCTCTGTATATTAAATGTTCTTAAGACAGTTGATTTTTATTTTTGTACAATTATCCTACAAAGTGGGTGAACATAAAACTATAAGATAGAATGAAAAACTTCTACATCCAAACAAATCACGATTACATAGTTGGATATTAATATACTGAATAATAGTATTAAAAAGAGTCACAAAGTTGCTGAATCATTTCCTACACAATTATAGGACGTCACTTTATAGGTTTATACTTATCAATGATGTCGTCCTACAAGTTTAACAAAACCCCATCGGTGAGATCATTCATTGTCATTAAGAAACATGTATATCATCTCACTTCTTTATAACCTCTTCTTGTCTCATTCAGCGGAATCCATATGGTCTTATCTCACTTACTTCGAATAAACCCGGAAACTTGTTAACAAACACCTGGCACATTAACAGGTTGACTGGGGCAGACAGTGCCTCGTCGTGGATCGTCAGACTACTCCAGATCACTCAGTATTGTTAAATTGAAGTAATATTTTTATTAAAATGTATACATTTTTGGTAAGTGATGATACAAAACTTTAAAAAATACTCATCACTGTGTTGTATTTAAATAGTCCGGAACAATTCACATCTCGGTTAACACATCACCTGGTGTCAAAGGAGTTTTACTCTGTTATTGATGAGCCACTAAGAAGAAAATAATTGAAAACTATAATTGATAGTGAAAGTAAAACTCCAGTTCTGATTTAGAATACGATATCCAACACCTTACTGTTAGCGTTATAATTAATGTTGTAGTATTATGTATAGTAGTATTGACACTTGATATGCATTTGTATGATTGTTTATTAAAAACTATTATTATAATTGTTATTATATAAACTCGGTATACTAAGACCGTAAACTTGGACATACTACGAGGCCGTCATCTGAAACTGCTAACTGAACATCTTATTTGAGTGCAAAGAAACTTGTAGAATACAAGTGTTAAATTACGTAACACTGTACACTTGCGATTGTACTGAACATAAATCGTGGCTAAGGATATGTCTTTTTTTAATTGAATTCTTCTAATCGTTTATGAAGTGGACTGATGTATTTTGCACGAAACAGTTTTGCAGCGAATTAAATGTCCACAGCAGGCTGTTTATATTTAAATTTACTAATTCAAAATTGTTGCCATTCTTCATATAATTTTTAATATCAATATATTTATATTGCGAACAATAATATATTTATGACACCCAGTGAAATTTTAGAATTTCGCATAGATTTTTGAAAGTTTTCTAATTATCTACAAAAAAGAATGTAAATATTTAAAACAAGATTATAGTTAAAACATTAATTACTTCCATATGGTATCTCAAATACAAATTTATATTTTAAGTTGCTTTGAGGTTCACACAATTTAATAAATATTTTAAAACTAATATTTCTGTTTCTAAATAACAAATTTGTAACTGGAAAACTTTTTGGCAAGTATTTTACAGATTTTCGGAAATAAAATATGGACGTATGTAAATTATAATATAAAAAAATATATACCAGCGTTCAACACGTCTTATAATTAGGTTTATCGAACTTTGTATTTTTTCAAATCCATTGTCAGCATCTTCGTAGGTGATAAAAAAATATTTGGGTGATAAATAAAATCATGTGTGTAATTTTCATTTCCAGTATAATATTGTCCAACTTCAAGTGCTAAATGTTTTAATAATATAACAAAGTGTTTTAATAAACTAAAGAGTTGCGAAGTAAAATAGTCAAAAATGTAATGCATAAGCATCTTAAAAAAAACGCCAGTTCAAATAAAGCATTTTATTAAGAATTTACGTGGGACACTGTCTGCCCTAAAAGTTCCTTAAAAATAAAATGTTTATATCTCATAGCAGGGAAATTATTGTAACACCTCATTTGTTGAAATTGGTATCCTCATAATGGCATTAGAGTTATATGCACAAAAATCAAATTATCATGTATATTGTACGGTATTTTATATTAGGTCTACGTGAGAAAACCGGGTTTAAATGTGTTTCAGATCTGTATTTTCATAATCATTACTAGACCTACCAAAAAGACACATTATTCAAACAGTTTTATCAAACCGTAATATAAACATTCATAATGTTTTTATGACCAGTTGGTTTTATTTGCAACGAATATACCCCTTGACTAACTTAACATGTAAGTAAACATACTGTAAAGTATATGAAATGGAAACGCAATTAAAGTTTTTCCAGAATAGGAACTAAATGGAAAGTAAATTTGAGATAATCTCTTAATAGCTACTCAGTTGTTGGTGATTGGTTACTGTGTGCAGACCTATTTATTACTGACACTAGTAAGTTCATTTTATAATTATTAGTGAGTGTTTTATTAAGTGCACATCTCTTGTTGATGTTAAACGCAACTTCACAACCCTTTTCCAAGATTTGTTTTATAAAAAGAAGCCAATCTTCCTATTTTGTTCGGCTCATAGGCCACTGGCTTGTGCGAATATCTTATCAAACAGATCAATGAGGAGAGTTGGCACAGTATAAGGTCGATAGTACTGATAAAAATGCTATGGCTACAAACATGATTTGACCCGAGCTGCTGTGTATATTTTAACCTAAAGTGTTGAGGTTATCATGACCAATGATGTGCCTGAGGATATCTTATCACACATTTAAATATTTCACAAATATGTCTCTATTCGATAAACATTATAAATCTGATTGCTGGTATAAGATAGTAGAAGTGCACCCACTAGCCATGATCTATTTTAGCCATCTTTGAACATTTCTGTGTTACAGGTAAAATTCTCGAGGTTTTCCACCCCTATCCAGAGCTACGAGGTATTATTCAGTGAGACGGATCGAAGAGAGGCATTTCTCCCTGGTGTTGGGATTCCTGGAAATACACAGTTTTAAGTCTTCAGTTACGTCCCTTCGAGGTAACGAACCTTTACATTTTGACTCCCATTGATATGTAGTTCATATTGAAAATGAAATTCAGGATCTGGTATAATGAAAGAGTCAGATACTTAAGCAATCCAGTATCTAAATTTTAATGATTTTAGTGATGTCAAGTGACATAAGATATTTAATATGATAATGAAAGCATCTCCTAACTGAAAATGTTATGAGGTAAAGCCCCTATTGGTGTCCCATAAACGAATTTTGCATAGGACAACGCGAGATGTATAGTTTAGGATACACGAGACTAATATTATTAACCAAATAATTATCCGAATACATCTCATCATCTTAGTAAGGTTTAACCCCCCTCCCACCGAACCTGGCTATATTTGAACGAGAGAATAACGTTCAACGAGTACGTGTTGAACATTTTTTTCAATGGGACGTGAGTGTAATACGTAGTTTTATGTATTAATTTTCAAACAACTCATTTGAAATGTAAAACTGGTTTGCAAAGCATTTCAACGTTGCTGTATAAGTATTACTCGTAAACAACATCCTCTATACTGAGAAAATCATTTGAATATATAATTTTCTCTCTTGTTTGTTTTCTTTTCGACATGGCTGCTTTCGCCACAAGTGCTGATCCTGAGGAGCTTTTTATGCAGCTAGAATATACACAGCATACATAGTGTTTGATCAAAGCAAATTCTTTACCCACTGTACTTTGTTCTATGGGATAACGTAACTACATAAGTGCTAATGAACAGTAAAAGTAATTTAATATTTATACGTTTGAAATAAGGCTTACTTGGATTTGCATTTAAAATATGAAATTAATGTTATTTTTATTTCATAACTATTGTTTTGTTATATAGGTATTTATAATTATATACTACCTAAGGTCTTAGATATTATGTATTCGTGTTCCCTAATTTGGAATTTAGTAAAAAATTGAGTCTTTTCAACAAAATTACTCCTAGAAGATAATTTTGTAAATTAATGAGGGAATATTTATGATTTTTGGCGAGAATGTCATGGCAATATTAGTGCATAACTTATATCCATGGTGACTTTTCACAATTTAATTAAATGCTTATTAAAATAATCTCATTATTAAGATAAGAAGAACGGCAAAAAGTTAAAATCTATTTTGCCAATACTTTTATGAGTGAAATCTTGGGTATGTGGGTATGTGCCACCAACAGGGAAAGTCAGTTACAGTTATTCTTGATGCTACAAGAGCAGGCGTTGTTTTGGGCACCGACTTCACATATATTACCTCTTTATCTTTAATATACCTTTTTAATATACCTTAAAGTACCGTAAGTCATATAACTATTCCTATATTTACTTATATATATATATATATATATATATATATATATATATATATATATATATATATATATATAAACACACACATACATATACGTTATTTAATTATACAATGCAATGCATAATATACAGAATCGCACACATTGTTTCGAATACATTACAGAAAACAGTAACTGTTGTTTTACACTAAGTTATCCTTGAAATATTAAAGGATAACAATCGAACAAATTGTGTTATTGTGTTTGTGTTTATCTTACTAAGTAAAAAATTAAAATATGCTATGAATTGTTGTACAGTTTAAACATTATTTTTTTATTATAGAACATGTAATGTGTGTATTAAAATTTAGATTTAATACATTGACAACGATGACGCGATGACCGGGGTCTGCTGTGTAGTAGGCAATCTGTCCACAATTAACGAAGGAAGGGGTAGTTCGGTTGTGGGGCTATAGTATGACTCTGTTGTTAATGAACAGCTGTCGAATGTTTGTCGCACGGCGGATACACACGTAGTAATCCGGCGGACGTTTTCCGCGAGGGTAGTAACGGGGTCGATACCGGCGCGTGGCGTGCCCTAGTTTGCCAGGGTTGCAGCCCAGGCAAAAATTCCCGCACTGTGGGAATTTTGGACCAATACGCGATGTAACAACTGGCGGAACGTAAAGGATGTGAATTCGTGTATATCGTGTTATACACTATACCGAGATTTCAAAATAGTGGACGATGGTTAGCGGCAAGGGTTAAGTTGACAAGAGGCGTGGCGTGGTGGGCGGGGGAGGGGGAAGGGGCAAGCTCGTCTAGCACAAGATTGTTGTCCCGCTCCAGAACTGACAGACCCGCAATGCTTCTTTCATAATGTCTGGTCTTCTCCCCACTCCCAACCACCCTCACTACTCCCCCCACCCACTACGGCTCAACCGACCGTTCAACCATCTACAAATCTCCTCTGATACTATCTAGGATTGAGTAAATACATCATATATTTTCTGTCATTAAACACTTCACAATGGTTTAGCTACACACAAACATCTATAACGTTTGAAACATCTATTACGATACACTTATATTTGAAATGTCTTATTTTATAAATATATAATATGTTACATAATTAAAATAAATTTCTGGGAGTTTAATGATTAAAAAGAATTAAGGAGAAATGAGTACTCATTTAAGAGTATTTTATATTTTGTAAGAGATTATTTTTAGTACTCCAACCAGAATTTCCATTACCTAGATTAAAAATGGTCTCCAATATTCACTACACGAATTTATACACACACAAAATAAATAAAAATAATAAATAAAAACAATTGTTGCATTTCTGCAACAGTTCACCGTTACTGAAAATATTGGCAATATTCACGTGTAAAAGATTAAATCACAAACAGTTTTTTAACACATTATTACTGAATACATTTCAAGAAGGTCTGTCAAAAGTGAAAAGTTAAAGACAGTTTGTTTGCGAACTTATTAATACCTGAAGAGTATCGCAGTTGAAGAAAAATATAATAAGACTCTCCAGTTTTTAATTAAATAACTTCCAAGTAAGTTTCTGAAGAAGTAAACTCGTTTAAAACTTTCTCCATTGGTTATTACTATTACCTTCGTTATTACAAAGCAAAGGAAGGAGAGTAGGGGTAGGGGCGGTAGTAATTCATATTTAAAGAGCTGGGAAGTTGAATGGCAGTGAATCATAATTTATCAAGAACAGTTACAAAAATGTAGTAATGGGACGGAACGGAAGCGGAAAGGACGCTTGCGCCTGCCTTGATATATAGGCAATTAACAGACAGTCCTGGTGTTGCCTACCTTGCGCCGGGTTAGGCTTTGGATCGTATAAAAAAATCCACTAATGTGTTCGTATTTTACAGAAAATTAACTCATCATAGTTCATGAACTGTCATTTAAATTACATTATACATTGTAATTATCGTTACTTAACATTCTACATATTGCAAAAAATGAGATCTAAATTAACGATTCTATTTAATATTCATGTTTTAAAATACTTAAAATGTGTATTATTGATTATACTGCACGTTTTACAAATAATCAGAATATGAACAATTATTTGTAAAATGGTACAGTATATTTTATACAAGTTATTTTACAGGAAAAACCCTTGAACATATTTTAGACTTGAAATATACATTTTAAATAGTATTTCATAAGAATGCAGTCAAATACTACTGAGCAGTGATCAGTTAAAACATCCAAATATAAATACGTTTTCATTACTAGCTTGTCTTCTTGTGTAACATAACTTTTACTGAATTCATTTTGAAACTATTAATTATTATGTGCAATGATTAAAGATATAATATTCTATAAATCAATTTTCTGGCAATAAATTTAATTTTCTTGGAAGAGTAACATTAAATTTTAACCAGTTTAGTATGGGGTTTGCTTTAGACCCATCTTTGATGATGATTAATTTACATGCAGTAATTACAATTTAGCCTCAGGTAGACATTCCCCTGAGAGAGGCTTTGCTAGGATTTTAGCCCTCCAATAAGGGGCGAAGGGAGGGGATGATTACGGTGTCGTCTTTCCTCTGATCCCTTAGGTTAAAACAGCTACCACGACCATCGTGTGTAGTCGACGTTAAATCTCCTTGCCCAGGCGTTTACTTCTCAAATATGAAGCAAATTAGGTTATGGTATTATAACTAAAGTATAGGCATATACACACAAATAATACAATTGGAGATAAAAATGCAAAAACAACTATATAATACTCAATAGATAATCCAGAGTGACATTGATAAAACTGCCTCACATATTCCGTAATTACTTATATTAAACTGCACATTATTTGGATATTTCGTCCAGAACAATGTTTACTCTTCTGTACTCTCCGGTGGCAGTTTACGATTGTAATTAAGCACTTATTCAAAAGATTGCGTGTGAGCTCGGCCTCAGATTAGCATGACCGTCTCTGCTTATCGCTTCCAATCTTCAACAGAAGCGTCGGCAGTGCGAGTTTTTACGGAACAAACTTTTGTAGACACTAAATGAGGAGTCAAAATTTATAACGATGCCTCTGTCAATGCACTTTTGCAGTATTTTTGTGATTACACAGCATTTCAGTGAAACATGTGTCCACTAATTTATGTTGTTATCCCTTCAGATGATATCTAAAACATGGACTTGTAATGCATTAGTAAAACATGCATCTGTGTTATTTCAAGAAATAGATTGTTATGCTGTAAAATGAGTTTGCTCTTGTGTTGGTCTTCAATTATTGTAGGTTGGTATTAGCTTTTTATCTTTTGGTTTACTAACTTCTAGGTAGTATTTTGTTATACATATGAAGGACTCCGATACTCTGAAATAAGTGGTTTTGATTTTCTGTGTAAGTGTGCATGGTATTACTTTTAAAACTTCCCAAGGGATTTGACACAATTTTAAATCTTCATCAGTTAATTGCTGAGCCTTAACGAAGCCTATCACGCGTGGGGTAAGGAAAATGGTATTTTTGTCTGTCTGTCCACAAGTTACCTAGAGAAAGAACTGACCTAGCGACTTGAAATTTTGCATGAAATTTCGTTTCTATACACATTTAAACATTGAGTTCGATTATTATGCATGTCAATTTATGGAATTTAGTTGACCGCTGGTGGACAATTTTACACTGGCCTTATGCTTAACCATTTGGCAAGGTGAAAATCACAAAGTAAATACTTTTAAAGAAACTGAGTACAGTCATATAACATTTTAACATGTGGCATAGCAATAAATTTAGCGTAATAAAACGAGTTAAAGATTTAAATTTTGCATGCAGACCCAGCGGAGTATCTTATGTGACACGTAGAGTAGGGAACTCTTATCTTGTAATTTGAATAATGATAACTCTCTTAGTGTCCAAAGCGATTATCACAGTCATCGTCGAGAAGTAAAAGCGATGTTACTGACAGATAATATCGTGCTGCGACATTGGAATGCGACACTCTTACAAAACTGTTTAGGATCACAGCCTGCTGTGTAATCAATTGTTGATAATAAAAGTATCAAAGAGGGACACCGAAATGAAACAACACTTAAATATAGACAATGTGTTCTCTCACCATAAGAATATTTAAACCGGTAATATATTCCCGGTGGTATTTGTCCCAGCGAAGCTCGTAGTAGTAGAGATAATTTGTTTGAACTGTGAACAAAACATGGCGCACATGTGATCGACAATTGACCGGACATTATTTGGTTACGACAACTGCATCAGTTGGACGCGTCACTTCTCGTGACTATGTGATTTATATATAAACAGTTGGTTCTACGTTACAGACACTTCCATACAGTCGATTGTTTGTTGTTGATATTAATTAATTAGGCACGGATAAATGAACTAATTGAACACGGTTAACTTTTCCATTTTCAATAAAATGGTTGATGTTATCGTTGTTAAAATATAATCAAGACTTTTATTAATATCTACATTTTTCACATTTTCTATAACGTAAATTATTTTTAAATCAATATTTTTAGAATATTTACAAATTTTTATTAAAATAAAATGATCCAATTGTATATTGTATATAGTAATATTTTTTTAGAATATCACTTATTAAATTATTTTCATAAAAATGAAATGATCCAAAATATGGTGTACATAGAATTTGAGCTGAATTAAACATTAGTATTGAATCAACTCTTCTCACCATATAGTTATATAAGTGTAAATTGAATTTGTTTAAAATTTGTTACGCAGTTTACAAATTTAACGGTTGTTGGTCTAAAATATCAGTAATGTGTTAAAATCGTGATGGATAGAAAGATTAACTAGCTTATCTTCCGCTAATGGACTCTTTCTTGATGAATTTCTTTAGTATTCTTCTTTCGTATCTTATTTTTCTAAGACAAGATATAACGCACGTAGACCATAAAAAACAATCAAATTTTCGTTTCACAATAAAATCAAACAGCGACAGAAAGGAGGAAAGCTGTCTAGGATACTGGATAAAGTTGTCCTACTGTAAGCCTTCGAACTCTTCCGACGGGGATTCGGTACTCATAGTTCAATTTCAGAACTCATTTGAGAAAGTAGCGTGTACAATGCTGCCGCTAACAAGTGCGTGCCTATGTCGCTCTGTCTGCAGCTACTCGTACATCCACGGTACACGGTACACGTGCCTACGTCTGCTCGCTGTTGTATAATTCACAATGAACACGGCGCGGCGGGCCAAGCCCCTCCCCTTCCTCTATAAATACTTCTGTTTCAGCTATTCAACTATACTTTCGGTGATTATATGTTGTTTATTGGAGCCTTTTTGTAGGTGGTTTGATAATCAGCAATGGCCCTACATTAACTTATAGAACAATGGCATTATTCATTGAGTGAATTTTATTATTTATTCGTTATATGTGATGAGGGATTTGATTAATTAGATAGACTATAACAAATAATAATTGTTACAAAGCATTTTTAATTGTAAATCATCGTTATTCTGAAACACATTGAAATATGTTTGGGAATGTTAACAATCCTTATAAACTAAACAAATTTATTGGTGTTTAGGATTGTTAAAAGTTTATTGATTTTGTGGATTCGTGTTTTGCTATAATGTGCGTGTTCTGTTGAAACATAAGTTTTGTGTCTGTTAGACATACTTTTGATATGTAAGGATCGTTATTCCTTTTTATTTGTTATAATGATAAAAGCCATAATTAAGTACAGTAAATAATATTTTATTATCTAATAACGATTGTGCAGCTTATTAGATAACACGTTTTTATTTAATTTTCTAAAATTGATAATCTATTGTAAGAAAGTATTTAGCTTCTCCAAAAATATTTTAAACGAGGAGTTAACTTTATAAAAATTGTTAAAATAACTGAAGGTGGTTAGGCGATATTTTTTGTTATACATTGTACTATTAAACGTTAATTTCGAAAAATTACTTGAAAAATAAATTAATGTAGCGAAAAAAATGGTGATAACGCGGTCTATATAAAACTCTGACCTTCATTAACAACTCAAAGATATTATTCAAGTTATGCTTACTAGTTTTGAACTAAATTCCTATTAAAGATTTTTCACTGTATCCCTTACAGTAAAAGTTACGCTACATTCAAAAGTAAGTACCACTTTTACGAACAATGATACTTAAAATATGAAAAGAACACATTGTGCAAAAGCTATATAATGAATTTTGTTATCACATGGTATTTAAAATAAAATCATTGTGAGCATTACCCGATAGCTCAGTTTATGAATTGTGATACATTCATGGTTAATTGTTTGTTTACTGACTTACCAACATTACTAAACAAAATATTAAATTATACAACGAATTTAAATAATAAAGAGGACTCAAGGAACTTTGTAGTTTACAATATCACAATAATATTAATAAATATCTTATAACACTAAGCCCCAATAACACTAAATATACTTATTAGTAATTTGTAATATTAATTTGGTACACAAATGCACTACCTTAGTAGTTAGATCTAATTGGAACATAAAATAGAGCTCGTACTACATTAAACGTATCAATTTTCCCTTTCTTATGACTTAATTAATCTCTTCCTTCACAAGAAGAGTACTTGGCAGACAAATATTGCAAAATAAAGAAGCAAAGTTAAGCCAATATCAAGTTACTACAAGCAGAGTTCCTACTTTATAGGCCTACGTCTCTAAAGCGGTGAACGTAAATGTTATCTACTACTCCGCCTTCAATGTGCATGTAAGATATCTTAACGTGCTATGGCGTATATAATAAAAGGAGGTTACCTTAACAAAAACTTGATTGCACTCACGGTCTCCGGTGGCAGCTTTGTCTAAGTTTTTAGACCTCAAATTAGGGTTAGAGTTAGAGTAGGTTCAAGTCTTTTTGTGACGATTGCTTCTTAATGTTACCATACATTACCTACTGTAACGACTCCCCCTTAACCGATTGTTAAGCTCACACTATAGATAAATAGACTTTGGAAAATTAACTAATAAAGTTAAAAGATATAAGAAAGAAATAAAACATTTTGTAAAAAGCTTACCATATACTAGAAAGTGGTCGGATGCAGACTAAAAAAGAACAACACAAAGTACACAATAAAAATTATTTAATAAAAAGAATAATTTATTTTGCAAAAATAAAAATATGTAGTATGAACCAAAACATAGACTAACCATACAAAGTGTACCAATATGTGTGAGACTAGTTTGGTGTAAATATTCATGATAAATCTGTTGACGGGCTGAGAGAGGCTCATGTTTACATAGGCGGCTAATGTGAGGGCGTCATTCATCAACATACACGACATTATAGTAGTGCAGTCAGTCTCTCTAAGAGTCTTTACCCTCTGCCTACCCTTGCTTATCGTTTCACAATCTCGTCATGATAATATCACATACACGACATTATAGTAGTGCAGTCAGTCTCTCTGAGAGTCTTTACCCTCTGCCTACCCTTGCTTATCGCTTCACAATCTCGTCATGATAATATCACATACACGACATTATAGTAGTGCAGTCAGTCTCCCTGAGAGTCTTTACCCTCTGCCTACCCTTGCTTATCGTTTCACAATCTCGTCATGATAATATCACATACACGACATTATAGTAGTGCAGTCAGTCGCCCTGAGAGTCTTTACCCTCTGCCTACCCTTGCTTATCGTTTAACAATCTCGTCATGATAATATCACATACACGACATTATAGTAGTGCAGTCAGTCTCCCTGAGAGTCTTTACCCTCTGCCTACCCTTGCTTATCGTTTAACAATCTCTTCATGATAATATCACATACACGACATTATAGTAGTGCAGTCAGTCTCCCTGAGAGTCTTTACCCTCTGCCTACCCTTGCTTATCGTTTAACAATCTCGTCATGATAATATCACATACACGACATTATAGTAGTGCAGTCAGTCTCCCTGAGAGTCTTTACCCTCTGCCTACCCTTGCTTATCGTTTAACAATCTCGTCATGATAATATCACATACACGACATTATAGTAGTGCAGTCAGTCTCCCTGAGAGTCTTTACCCTCTGCCTACCCTTGCTTATCGTTTAACAATCTCGTCATGATAATATCACATACACGACATTATAGTAGTGCAGTCAGTCTCCCTGAGAGTCTTTACCCTCTGCCTACCCTTGCTTATCGTTTCACAATCTCGTCATGATAATATCACATACACGACATTATAGTAGTGCAGTCAGTCTCTCTGAGAGTCTTTACCCTCTGCCTACCCTTGCTTATCGCTTCACAATCTCGTCATGATAATATCACATACACGACATTATAGTAGTGCAGTCAGTCTCCCTGAGAGTCATTTACCTTCACTTTTTGTATATTTATGATTACTACGCTTACAGTGTTATACAATTTCTATCATGGCGTGATTGAAGTATGATACAACCAGGCTTTGCCTGTTGAGGAAAGCAACAGGCTTGAGGAACACCAACTTTAGTTGATACATCGCCAGTTTCTTTGAATACTCTTACATTCTTATAAACTCTATATCACGACATGGATGAAGGATAATACAGCCCAGCTCCAATTGTTAGGAAATGCAACTAACTTGAAGCGTCTTAGCTTTAGCCTATACATCACCAGTTTACCATGATTACTTTTCACTATTTCTGTTATGTTCTTGTATAATATAACATCGTTGTATCAATACTAAGATTTCGTTGACATTGCACATTCCTTTTTATTTAAGCTGTTGTATAACACATGCTACAGTACTCCTTCCACGTATATAGAGCGGAGAGGGATGTACTTAGAAAGCTATAAAGTAAAATCAAAGGCCTAATTCGCTGAAAATTTAATTTATTGATAATTTATTGAAGTTATCTGTGCAGATTATTTATTGAATCCATCCATCAGCTTCTGAATATCATTGAATGTAGTTCTTTCTATTAAGTTTCTATTGATTTTCAGTGTTTGTGTTTGATATAAAACTATTTTGTATGGACATTACATAGTGTAAATGTATTAAATATCATGTTATTGTTACGCATTTTTATAAAGTATATATAATATTTAAAATATATATATATATATATATATATATATATATATATTAAACCGTTATATATTATTAAAAAATCATTCGCATAGAAATGTATGTCTCGGGTTATAAAGTGCTACAATTATTTGTGTTATATCGTAGCAATTAGATTATATTGTTTCATTTTTTAAATGTTCCAAATCATCACCTTACATGATTTGTAACAATAGTTTTTATAGTAACAATTATTTGTATTATACTTTTACAATAAACTGTTATAACGGTGCAAGTCGATTCAATTTTGCCTCTTGAAGCTAGATCACGTGACATGGTTAGCCTGATAAATTTATGGGGTGTTGTTTAATTATGTGTGGATTAGCGTAGCCCGGTAAATACGGTTACGGCCATTAATTGATCCATTGGTTTTAAGCGCCGCTTAATTTGACTACACAAATAAACTAGTAGACATTTCATTTGTTTCACATTTGTCCCGCAATCATTCACTAACCGGCTGTATAGATTGTTCAATTGAATTTTGATTGGGATAATGTGTTGTATTTTAAAGTCATAGCCGGAAAAATATCCAGAAAAAAAAATTAATATCATATATTTGTTCCTTGCAGGAATTTATAATTAAATGCAGGAATTACTTGACTTTAAATCAGAAATTTTGGCCATTGGTTAAACCGATCGAAAAACTGTTAAAAATAAAAATGAGATATTTTAGTGTAAGTGTAGCTTTACGGAGTGACATGTTTTGTTGTAATTTATTAAGATAAAACATACACCGTATGTTCCAAATTGTGTGCACACTGAAAGGATCTTACAAACCATAATAGATGCAGCAAAGATTAAGCTGACAAGTTTTTGCATATTAAATAGACCAAAAAATATATTTGTTTAAGTTAATAATTGGTTGTGTCATTCACTCGCTGCGCTCAAAAACATTTTTTTGCAAATACTATAAATTGTCACACTTCTCTTATTAGTACCTATATTGTAACCTTTTTTACATTAAATTTCTTCTAGTTTTTAAATGATATAATGAAAAATGTTTTAGGCTAGCAAATACGGGTTGTAGGTTCGAGCTAAATTTGTTTAATGCAACGACTCATTTTTCACCTAATTAAAAGAAAGACAATATCAAATAGATTTACCAACCATCCGAATGGTAAATTTCTCTTGAAATTACAATAAAAAAACAGGTTTTATTATTTATTTGATGAAAACCACGAGGCACGTATAACATATATGGTATTTTTATAATCAGTAAAAATCTACTTTCTTTTAATTAAGTAAAAAAGTGGGTCGTTGCATTAAACAATTTACTTGAACCGTACTCCCCGTGTTTGATGGCCTTTTCACTTACAATATTTAGCACTTTTCTTTACAACATTTAAAAACTAGAAGAAATTTAATGCAGATTTCATGTAAAGAAAAGTTACAATATAGGTACTAACTGTGACAGTTCAGAGATTTTGACAAAAAATGTTTTTTTTTACGCAGCGAGTGAACTACGCAACCAATAATTAACTTAGCTACATTTATCTTTTGGTCTTGTTATTGCGCATAACTTTGTCCATTTAATCTTTGCTTTTAACTTTTATGGTTCCTAAGACCACTGTGCAAAAAGTTTGCAAAACACTAGATTCAATAAAATATTACTTGACACTATGACACACTTTAAAGTAAAATTGTTCTTTATTAAGTCAAATTTTGCATATCAACATTCACCTGTCATGTAGATAATGCAAAATAGCATTTCCTCATTTTCAACAGTTTATCTTTGAGTCTAATTATAAGATGGTTTTAAATTCCGTTTGAAATCCTGTGCCTGCACATCCTCGTGGAATCATACGAAAGTTTTTATGTTTTTCCTGTCTTCATAAAAGACATCTTAAACAACTGGCAAAAATGTTATAAAAAATTAAAGTAAATTACTCCAACTCAAAACCAATTCCATCATCTCAACATAAATAGATGAGTAACTTACTATTTCTACGTATTATATTTTAGAATTTGATGAAGAATGGTTTCAGAAGATTATTATCTGAGAGTTTGTTTGGGCACTGTATATAAGTTTGCGTCACCTCAGCAACATTTTCATTATCTGTAGAAGCTTCCTTCTTTCATATCGCTCCTTGTTCATATTTTCCACAGTTTCGTTTCATATAAAACTTGTCACCAATTAATCTGTAACTATATGTTACCCTTATTACTGAATTAAAACAACACGATACTATCCCTTGATTTCTAACACTCTCCCCTTTCATTAACAACTTAATTTGAAGAAAATACATGTGATATACGGAAGATACCTATTTAGTTACGGAATAAGTAAGAGCTATATTATAAAAAAACTATTTTATGTTATTAGTTGATTTAAGTTTTTAAATAACTTAAAAATGTGGTTCTAATTTGCATGGAAATTTAAATTGTATAAATTGATTTTAATACTATGTAAATATTTAACCAAAATACGAATACAAGGTCGATTTTAGTTGGCTAAGCGAAGTGACTCTTATAAATAGGGATCGTCCGAAAAGTGCTTGAGTGTGTGTGTGTGTGTGTGTGTGTCCGCTTAGATTTACTCGCACATCGGAAGTTGGGATTTTACACTTCACCCCTTACACCGGAAATAGGGTATATCTGTGTGGGCATGACTACACTATATCTCAAACAAGGTATGACATACAGAGAAAATATTTACAACAATTTACCTATTAAATAGTAAGGCGTAACCTGAAGTTGAGATTTCTACTACGTTCCTTAGACCGGAAGTAGATTACAAGGAATATGTTTCTTATATGTTCATATTTTGGCACGGATCAACAAGGAAACCTCAACTATGTCACCGGAAATAGAAAAGTTGACTAGGGCAGGAGTTACACTGATTTTGAAAGAAGTAGGCTTCTAATATCTAAAAATATTTTTGATCAAGCCTACAAGGTACACTCGACTATGGTACCAGGAAAATCTCAGACCGGAAGTAGATTACAATTGTTGGAAGTAGACGCTTTTAGAATGAAGTAGGCTCATAAAAGCTCTACTTGAACACATTTTCTTGGTACGATCAACAAGATATAAAACTGTCATACGAAAAATATATTTCATTCCAACCACAACTGCTTCTTCACGTGCGCGGATCGCTTCATTTTGCGCAGCCTGTAGCGGGAAGAATGAGCGTACTACTAGTACTGTAACAGGTATTACAGACTGAGGAGATTACCCTTGCTTAATGGTAAATGGGCTTGATAACTCTTAACATTTTGAGAACAATTTTGATCGTAATTACTCTAACAATAACATTTGAAAGATCTCCTACGAATTAACTGTTTTTTAAATTGTTTTTGGTATGATGTAGATTCAATAATGTTTAAAGCATTCGTCATGTATAGTACAACTTATGGATCATGTGCGATATTACAAAATGCCGCGTATACTACTGCTGTTTGTAAACAAACACACACAGATAAGATACTTTGTTAGATATACAGTTTGGTATGATGCTTAGCTGCTCTTGACTGATAGATTGAACATTGATCAGAAAGAGATTGAGAGCTTTACTCAGGAAAGCTGTTTTTACAGTCGACAACTGAAGCGCGGTGAAGGGGCTGACTGACCCTTCAACACGACTTCCTCCTGACCAGCTGCGCCAATAGCTCCCTCTCTGGCTGCTTATATTGCTTACGTATCAATCAGAGAAACTTCCTTCCACATTCAAGAGAGGACATTCTAGTGCTTAATCCAGGATAGCAGATTTAGTTCAGTGATTGAATTATACAAATTATGAATTTTAATGTCACAGGAGCAAAGTATAAGCTTGTATGCATTGCCATAGAAAATAAAACCTAAACCAATATTCTAGTGGGAAACCACGCTGTGGTAAATGTGTTCCAGCATTTGATTTAAAGTAGTATAATAATTTTAGTTGTTTTATTTACAATTGTTAGCATTAAAAATCACAATTATTCATGAACACTACGTAGTTTAGCCAGTGATGCGCTGGAATTAAATACAGAGACGTCAGCTCAAAGCTGTAGCTACAAAAGTTTTTTTGTAACTGATCAAGTCATTACTTATTCATAATTCTCTGATTTACAAAAACAACTTTATCTATTTAAGAGAGTTTTAATTTCAAAGAATATATTTTTCAAAATGGTTTATTGATTTTTCATTTCCAATGAGATATTCGTCATTAAATATTTCATATAACAGTAATACATCAGTAATTAAGCCAATAACTAAAATATTTACGTTTCTAGAGTAGCTTTCAATTTCACACCTAAAGTTTACAAAAATAAACTTTACGGAATTCGTGTATACTTTAGAAACAGACAATATCAATCAACAAGTAGATTCATTGAGATACACAAAACATACCTTATTATTGAGATTTACAGTATTAAACAACTATTACAACACCATCATTTATTTTTCTTATGAACCTTTCCATCTTCAATTTTTAATAGCAAACAATAAATACTTAGAAAATATCGGTAGTTCCTTCCTATTTGCCAGTAATTCCCGAGAAACTTACAAATGAGTAAGTTAAGCAAAATCATAAGTATGTTACAGTAGAAGTAAAACTAGTGAAAATAATAAAATTAGTTAAATATGCATCTTTGGAAAAAAACGTATGTTTAAACCAAAATATATGTAGTATTGTTGCTAATATTTCAAGAGAATTTAAACAAAAAAGGATTCCAATAACGTATTAATATATTAACAAATTGTGAATTTCAATTAATCTTTGATGCATTTAGACAAACTGTATACCATTTATATTGCAATGAAACTACGCATCTTTTATGAATTCAGTGTGGTATTTTCAATAATATTTTTATTTTTCAATATTGTGCGTGTACAATGTTTTTCATAACATGTGTACAGAGTTGTAGTGCAATGCTGTGGCATAATCCGATGAAACGTATTTTATATAAAACACATACATACAAAAGAAAAACAGAGAATTTATGCACATATTACATTAAATGTTTGGGACACTCTGTATTTTCAATAGTGTGGATGGTTCATTTATATAAATTACATTACTAAAATTCATATCAATATAGTAAAATAAAATTACTTAAACATTTAAATATTATAAGCAATCCTCACGTGGTACTGAATGAATTTAACTTACCTTAATATAATTTTTATTAATGTATATTGTAGCAGATATCATATCAAACTAATAAATCTAGACCACTGATAGCAAACATATGAGCTAAAACTAGCACTTCCCCACTGGTAATATTGCTGTCCCCTCCCGCAACCATTAATAACATTCCAGTGTATTTCATTTCCATACCATAACTCATAAATCATGGCAATTGAACAAATAACGTGGCTGACTTCTGCCTCTCTCCTCCGACAGTTTTAGATATTGTTGTTGATTAAGATTTTTTAAATAATAATATATTTACATTTTAACATTTACATTAACACCCAAACATAAGATGTGGACCACTTAACGGGGTACACAACTCTGATTTGGTTAATATAGAACAAGTTATACAACGATTGTTTGGTATGAGTTATAGCGTCCCTTACTCAATTAAGTAAGGATTACACATTTTCCAAATTCATTTGTTTAAAAAATTTATATTTTTACAAAATCTATGCGCAATAAATGAAAATAATTTTTTGTTTTTTGTCCAACATAATGATTACATTTAAAATATGAACATTCATTACAACATTAAAATATTCGTGATGTAAATATTATGCTCTTGCAGTTTGAATAAAATCCGTATATGTTTTTATTGCAGACAACAGCTTTGCATGATGCAACATTTGTTGATGTTCATGTATTCTAGTAAAAACAAATCATTGATAAATACTGCCTTTACAAAGAAAATTTGAAGATAATAAATATAAGAATAAACTTGTTTGTGCTTTTTATCGGTATTAATGGAGAATGTAAATTCATGACATAATGAAATTATACCACTGTTTATAAAATTAAAAGAAATAGAATGATTAAAAGAGCAAACATTCGTATACAAAATAAAGTAAAACATTAAATAGTCAAAGTAAATTGTAAATATATTGGGGATGGGCTGATTCCGTTTTAGTGATCCCCAATGGACTGGGAAAGTACCTCCCCAGGGGTGACTATGTCTCCAGTGTCGCTCTAGACCAACGGGAAATGTGAGTCCAAACATGGTGCAAAAGATGGCTGGTGGCAGCTTCCGGACATCGAGTGGAGGAGGCTGAAAGGGAAATCTGCTAGTGAAAGAAAAAGATTAAAGTAACGGAGGAAGATAGCACCGGGTGAGACTGCAGGAGCTGACTATTCCAAGCAGGGAGAGACGGCTCTTTGGCGTAAAAACCTTCGCCTAAGGGGTGCCCGACTGTACCTCAATATAAAGACCTTGCTCACGCATAAGGTGGTTACTACAACTTTTATGAGAGCGAGCATCAGTGGAAGGACTACGAAGGGCTACCATTATCTTCAGGGTGACGTCATTCTCCCTTTCTGTGGAGGCTAGTTGTGAATACCTGCTTGCGTTTTTGAACAATAGTGGTGTATATGCAGATTAAAATGTAATCCTTGTGGATTGTAAGTCTATTAAACCAAACACAGAACCGACTAATGCAGCTCCTGAATATGGCTTAACATGCAGCTTAGACCAGCATTGTTTTTGGGACTATTGGTGGTGGTCAAAATCGAAGGTCAGGTTGGCGGTAGCCAGTCTTGCTAGCATCTAGAGAATAACTGGGCTTGGCATCACTGGGACCTTTTCAAGTACACCAGGGGCAGCTCTTTTACAACCTTGTCCCCTTAGATATTGCCATTCGGGCTATAGCCAGGGGGAGTACCTAATGTCTTCAGTAGGCGGGGCTTTGGTCGGCCTCGGGCTGCAACAGTGGGAATTGCAGGATTAGTATCCCGATTCAGGGGGATGCTCATCACATGATCTCTGATCAGATGCCTCAAACATTTTCCTTCAACAAACCCTTCAGAGTTGTTATACTTTCGAGGGAGGCTTATTCGGAGGGAAAGAAACGTCTTGCACCAGCGAGGCTTCCATAGTTTTTCGATTGCTCTAAAACAAAATATGTCACAGGCGCTGATATTGTGAGAATAAGACCATTCAGGAGGTTAGTGGTCCCTATGGTTCTTTATACCACAGTTGTTTTCAGGCAGAAGTCACAGCCATTATGAAATGGGCCAGTGAGAATCTTCGTAAGACGATTAGCATTTTCACAGATAGCCAGGTAGCATTAAAGGCATTATACTTTTGTGTGATCAACTAGTGAAACATAACTTATTAAGTCGTTTATTCCCTTGATAGAATTAAGAATTTGTCTCTTCGCTGGGGTTCTGGTCATGAGAGTATCTCTGGGAACGAAAGGTCTGATGCCCTGGCCAATTCCGGTTCTGCATCTAACACAACCGGACCTCAACTGTTTTTTAGTATTACTACGTGTGAATCCTTTCGGGCTGTCTCGAAGTGTGTTCACAAAGAACCTGAGAAAAGGTGGATACTGCATCCGGGCCTGAGGATGATTAGGTTAGTCGCTATCCCCCAGAGTGGCGCCTGATCTTCTCTTTAAGTAGATCGGTGTCTTCTTAGGTTATGTTTCTAATTACAGGACATGGTTACCCGAGGAAGCATCTTCACAGAGTCGACATTTCCCAGGAGAATCCGCTCTGTAGATTGTGTAACGAGCAGGAGAAAACTTTTAAACAACTGCTCTTTGATTGCCCTCCAGTAGCAAAGGGAGCGCTCCGCTATCTCGGTAGTCGACATGGGTGGTAAGATTTCCAAGAAAGGATCTGATTGGTTGTTTTCGGCGGTTTGTAGAACGGCTAAAACTGTACACTGGCTGGCCTCGTGGTATATTTTCGGGGTGCGTACTAAGCTTTATTGACTCTTAAGTTTTGTTTGAAGTAAAATAAAAGGTGACCCAATTTGAAACTATTAAAAAAGGTTCAAATCCGGCCGTCACAAGTACTATTAGATATAATTTCAGAAGTTTGCTTGTTTATGTTCCAAACCCTAATTGAACTGATTTATTTTAAACATTTTGTAACTTCTAATGCTCCAAGATTTTTTTAAATTTTATTTCCGTTAAAATCTAGTGCTATTAAATAGTTTTTTAGTTTAAACCTGTTATTATTATTATTGGATGATTGAAGTGCTCTATAAAAGTTGTTGAATGAAATACTATGTTTCTGTGTATTTTTTTAGTTTGTATTACCTTTTATAGTTATTTCCATTTTATTCTTTTTCATCCTACATGTATGGCTTGTATCATATATTTTGTGTAGACGTGTTATTAATATGTTATTTATATAGTGGTTCAATCTTTCTTTATCTGTGTTAGTTTTATGTGATGTGTATATTTCGTCCGCCTGTTACCTATTAGATGATCCAATTTATTTCACAATGTTTGTGGTGTTCGTAAGTTTATTTTTTACTTTTAAGTTTATATTTTGTTTTTTGAACATTATATCATTATTTATTTATTTTTAAGTTTGTAAGTACTTCATGATTGATGGTTTAATACGGTTTGGTTTTTTTATTTGTATCAATCTCTCGTGGATTTCGTTTATGTTTTTAAATAAAATCTTGTTGAAATTAAATGAATGAATGAATCGTGTATGCCTCACTGTGAGTAGTGGCTAGGACCAGTCAACAGAATTCGCTAGTGTTGCGCTAGGAAACGCACATAATAGTTCTTAGCTCTGACCGTAGTACAGCGCTGTCAACAAATGTTCCAACAAGACCTCGTGTTCTATCTCTCATATGAATACGAGAAACTTTTCAATGTCATAGAATAAAAGATGAAAATATCGAATAGAAAGTCCATGTTAAAAGTGTAAAAATTTACGTATCTTAGGCAGGTGGTTTATATATTAAATACGAATACGAATAGTTATAGAACAATTAATAAATCAAAGTAACACCAGTTTAATAATGAAAACTGTATATAAAGAAAATAATGATTAATCGTACCAAACTATTGTACTGTTGGCTATTTCTCAGTACAGCTGATACGGCAAGATATCGTGAGATAACCGAGCCGTCGAGCGTGGCTGCTCCTTGGATGGGTGACCGTTGAGCAATTCTGTCCTTGTAAGAAGCCCTCCTGCCTGGCTATAGGTGGTGGTTCGGAAATCACCTTTAAGCCGTTGGTCAGTTTAAGTGCTAGAGAGAGCCTCCTAGCCCTAACTTCGCCTGGTAAAATAAGACATTCTTTTTTTTGTCAACTGATATTTTTATGTTATGAATGAAGTAACTCAACAACGCTTAACTTACCTAGCTTTAGTTCAGCTTTTGATTATGTAACTATGCTGCTATAATACAGTTATCTATGACAATAATACAAAACATTTTAAATTTGATAAATAAAATAAATTGAGATAGTTAATATAAGATAAGTACAATTGATTATAACTCTAAACTAAACATATACTACAGAATCTACGCTTTACGCAAAATAATTCACTAACTGAACAACATTTCTGCCACACAATCACCATATGGATACAAGTTTATTCTCTGAAAAGATTCAGCTAGTCAAAAACTAGGTACCTCAACTAGCTTCACTACACAACTAGTGCCAATAGCGAAGCAGGAAAAACAATCATGGCCCGATAACCACATCCGAGATAACAGGATTTTCAACATCTTAATTCATTTAGTGCTTCTTCTGAACAACAGTTTTTTTTAATTAGGACCAATGTTGTGTATCCCACAATTTCCATACCAAATACAGTATATGCCGTACACAATTTTGCTTTATTCAAATTTAAATTTAAATTTCTCTTAAACGATGTAAGCTACACCTAAGGTCTTAGGAAATTAGATTTTTCCCTTTTAAAAAACTAAAGAATAACCTAAAAAAGTAATTATAAATACAGTTTTTATAAATATACATCTCAAAGCATCAATTTCTCATTAGGTCTTTGTCAGTTAACAACACATTCCAGATTATATGAAAAGAAAGATATAGTTCAAATTTGAACGAAATCGGTTTGCAGTTTTACTTCTTAAATTCTGCTCACTCTCGAACTTGGATGTTAACAGCGTGTTTGTTACTAACATACGGGAAGTTACTAAAAGGTTAGATGTTGCTAACATGGTTAGTAAATCGATAATACAAGATTTTAGATTTCAGTACCTAATTATTGAATATTTAATAAAACTCTTATGGCTACTGAAAATTATTTATTCTATGATAATTTGAGACATTTCAATGATCATTGTGCTAAAAAAATACTTGAAAACTTGAGTTTTATAGATTTATAACTGTGCTTTGACAATCATTGACAAAACACTTGAAGAAAAATAAAAGTAGTGAGCTTTCAATGAACGTTCTTTCTTTAAATGAAGAGTTTCGAATAACAAGCCTCTTAAAAGAGAGAAGACATAGAGATCAACTCTTAAAGAACCGTCAAAAAGGCTTAAAGGGTGTTTGTAATCTAAGTACAAAGAGCAGAATAAAGCCTTACTGAAATGGTTAAAGAACCCCCCGACTCCAACTCTTTCTATTCACTTGTCTGCAATTAATGTTCGTCATTATAAGTGGGACAGCAAAATCCATAAATTTGCTGTAAATATTTAGATTTATGCATAGTTATCTACAACCTGTTAATTATTAATACGTATTTTAAAATAATGAGGGTTACTGGTTGTTGTTCCAAATTCTTTTCTTTTAATATTATATGATTTAAAGACGAATCCTTAATTTTAATTAAAAATTAATTTTGTGAATCCTTCTTAGGTTTTTCTTCAGTATTTGATCTCAACTCCCAAAACTTATGTAGTTTGAAGTCTTTTTTTGTCTTTAGGGTAACTTTGGCTTGTGCTTACTTAAGCTATCTTTCTTCGCCCTTGCAATAATATTATTATTGCTGCATTTAGAGGAAATAACGGATTAATTAACTGCTTTTATTATACATCCCATACAAGTATACATGATACACATTTGAATTTCCATAAGATTGTAAGTATATTTCAGAGTGAGGGGCACACATTTGGAGTTATTTAATAGCTTGTCCTAGATGTTATGGTCTAATATACTTGGACAGTTTTGGAAAGTGCAGATCTTATATTTATACTATTGAAAATGCCGAAGTAACGTTTATTGTTATAAGTAAAACAAGTACGCAGTTATTTCAAAATTATTGCTATATTTTTAATTGTACCTAATGAATTCAGCTAATTTGGCTGTATTTCAGTAAGAATGATAGTTGAGTTCAGAAAATATATTTAACTCTGTAACCAATTCAGTAATGCAGTAAATTTTCCTAATTTAAATAATATTTTAACGACACTGCCAAACTTTAGATTTGCAAGTCTAAACTCAAGTATAAATGCTTGTATGTGATGAATATGTGTGTGTTGAATGATATCTTTAACAAAATATTGTTTGTGCTGTTGGAGAAAGGAATTTTTGATACTTTTTTCATAATAAATATACATCCCCAATATAAAAACATTGAAAAGCCAATACTTGGCGTAATCAAAATACTTTTTCGTTACTTGTAATTAAAAACTGAGTGCTGTAAGTTAATTTTATAATAAGCCTTTTTATATTTATTTTAACAGTTTACTCTAGTACAAGACCTCCCCAAACTGACGATATGTTTAGTAATATAATTTTTTGCAATTAATTCAACGATAAAATGTACTTTGAAATTCCTGAGTCTTAATCATTCGCCTTTGTTTATATACAAGACAATGTCTTCAATCTTAAAGTTTTCTCGCGGTCAATGACAGAATGGTCTCTTGATGTTACATATAAAAAGACGATCTTGTTCGAAGTGAGCTAATAATCTATCTGCATATTAATTGAACTGCATTCAAGCAAAGTTCTACAAGAATGAGGTTATTTGCTTGATTTTCTATTTTTAAGTTTGTTAATTTAAATTATAGTCGTCTTTAGACAGAAATAGTTTGATCAGTGGGAGGAAAGATAAGGCCATGAGAATGAGTAAGGAACTAAGATTCTGAGTAAATACTTCTGATAAAATCGGAGAGGAACTGACAATGCGTTATTGTGACCGGATTGGCCCAGAGGTGGGGGGAGAGAGCTGGACTACAAGAGAAGTGTTTGCCGAGGCGAGAAGTGAAGCACCGCTCAAGATTTTAGCCCTGACTGACCCTCAACACATCTCACTTGTCCGCGTCATTCGTTTTGTCCAATGACAAATAGGCTAGAATTCGCACTCGATATATAACACTAATATAGTCATAAAACAATAATATTTATACTTTTATTGTTACTATTTGTATTACCATGTCATCTGTAAGCCCACGCATATTTGAAATATGTGATTTCAGTGAATTTGAATTTTTACTGGAAACTCTGTTGACAGACACTTGAAAAGAATAGCTAAAGTAAATAAAAAACCTTAAATTCTTGTTGCAATAATATAACTAATGATACTTAGTTAAACTGAACAAATAGATATCATACACAAAAGATTAGTCAAAAATACTCTTAATTGAATTCTTTCTTTTTCTTATTTGTAAACTAAAATTGTCCCCTTCGTAATCGTTTTTATTGTAAACGTACTTCTCTTTTATATAGCAAACAAGTACAACATTAAATTTTATAAAATCTTAATACTATTTAATTAGTCTAAAAATGTCAAGATATATTGTAATTATATAAATTGTACTTGTTAAATAAATTATTAAAGTCTTCAGTATATTAGAGTTTCATATCTTTGATGTATATTTCAACATTAACTAGTAAATAAATTTAAGATTAACAACAGTTTAAAATGATTAAGTTATGCTCTTATCATGGGAAATGGTTTTTTATGTAATTTTAGTTAAATTTAGTAAGAAACTTTCAATATTACCGCAGTGATCTGCACATCAAGCCCTTATCAGAGAAGAACGAACTGTTATCAGACCTTTCCTTGTCTATTGTTGAGTTTATCTAACCACGCAGCTTGTTAATGTTGTTAGATTATATTCCATAATAATCTTGTTTGAAAAGTATGTAATTTTCTGAATACATTTTATTATTTCACATTATTACCGTGGCGATGAACAATCATAACACTACAATTTTAAGCTTAATTAGAGCCTCCACTAAAATCTCTACAATTATCTCCTACTGAATGATGATAATAATTGAACAATGGAATAATTACCAAATTAGATAGGATTTGCAGAATCACCTTATATATAATATAGTGCTATAGGTTATAATCGGTTTGGTATTTCCAAATATGAAAATTGGCGTCTTTTATTTCTAGATTAATACGTATGCTTTTTCAATAATTATAAGAAAAGTGTAAAAGTAATAATAAACATACACTTAATACACTTTAGGATATATGTGTTATAAGAATAAGTAAACAATTATGACATTCAGAATTAAAAGCTGAACTCGTTGTAACATTTTTTTAAGCACCTGGTGGTTCATCATAAAATTGAAAAAAATTTATTTAATCCAGAAGATTTAGTATCAATTAATTATCAGCTTTAGGTATTTGAAGCAATTGTTCTAAACAGGCTTTTCATGTTCTTTAAATAATATAACCGTGCTATGCCAACATAGATTTAAGAAAGGTCGTTCGACCTCAAATCTCTCTCTCTCTCTCTCTCTCTCTCTCTCTCTCTCTCTCTCTCTCTCTCTCAGAGTGGGGGGAGGGAGAAGAGGAGAGGAAAGATAAGAGAGTGAGATAGAGAGTGGGAGAGAGAGAGAGAGAGAGAGAGAGAGAGAGAGAGAGAGAGAGAGAGAGAGAGAGAGAGAGAGAGAGAGAGAGAGAGAGAGAGAGAGAGAGAGAGAGAGACACACATTGATATAACATATGACAATTATATAACATATAGTGTTTTAAATTTTAGTTCATACTTATTTTAATGACACCCATTGTCACTCGTGTAATTGAAAGTCAAGTCGTGGAGCCGATTCAGTATTGTATGTTTGTATCAGAAGATACCTTATCTTTCCACTTTTATGAACACCACTTTTAATTATGTTATTTTATTTATTTAAAGTTAAAAATATAATCAAATATCTGTTAGAAACCTATTCATGCTACGCTTGACTTTCTCAAGATAACGAGTAAATTTTGTATGTGTGTAATTAATAAAAGCAATTGAAACTAAGAGATTACATGTTAGGACAGAGTAATTAACGTTCCCCGACCATGTGAGGGATCATGTGAAAGCAATTGGTGCCCGAGTGTAATGGAGTACTCAACACCATTACGTCCATTGCTATGCTGAGATTGTTGAGTGCAAACAAACATTGCTTTCTATCGCCCAGTCCTGAGACACTCAGAATACATTTTGTTTGTAATCAGATACCGAATATATATTAAAATTAATGATGACTTGCGATTTTGTAGGAATGCTTTAAATATCTCACCTAATGAAACTTACTACTGTGTGAGCCGCCTGTTTTTCTGTCTATAGAAGAATGTTTCCTAACAAAGAACTTTGATCCCCACCCGCACTATCTTTGGTGGTGTCGAAATTGAAAAGTATAGAAAGGGTTAAAAATATGAAACGATAAATTCATATCGATTCCAAGAAAACCCGGATTGCGTGTTCATACAACACACATTTCCTCTCGGATCCTGAACTATACATCTTGGGGTTATATAACGCTATTGACCTATTTTTGTAGGACCGATCTTCTGTATTAATTGTATTTCATTTAATTAATTGCATTATATAATGAGACATATATCAGCAGTTTTAATATATGTTTTACTGGTAAGTTATAAGAAAAATTGTTCTTTGAAGTTTTAGGACGCTAATTCTAACCTTTCTAATTCAAAGTATTGGATTTGACAAAACTTCTTTTTTGAACAAGTTTTAAAGCTTGGAATTTATTTATTTACGTCTACTGCTTGTTTTGAACGTACGCCGATATTTTAACAGATATATTCAGAGTATATAACTTAATATAAATCTAATTTAATGCTGCTTGAACTTTATGAAACACGTCTTTTACAGTATGTAAGCAGCTTATGCTGGTTCATCCTTTTTTGACGATATCCCATGAGATTTTCCCTTAACTTAATTGAATTTTCTCGCAAATTTAAATGTAGCTTTAATGTAAATCATCATATTGAAACCGTAGTATTAGTGTGTTTTTAGTGCTTTTTTGTCGTTTTTTAAGTAATTTCCCAATTAAATAATTGGAATAAACGGTTGTAGTTGTCATCAGAAACAGAAGAATCTCGCACAAGGCTTAAGTACCATTTACTGCAAAAATGTTCTCAACGTCTATTAAAATGTGAAAAATGATGGCCGATAATTAACAAAGATAATGTGCTTCTATTTATCTTCAACAGTTCCTTCCTCAAAGAAATCACGCCGGAGCTTTTATTGCTATTGTAAAAGTGCATTATATCTTGATCGAATATTGAACTGTGTGGCAGTGGTGAATTGAAAGTGAAGTTGAAATTGTCAGGTGGGGCATTAGTGGTCCAGCTATAGAACCTTTTATTGTACTCAATTACTTCAAAACGCAAACTTGTATATTCATAGGTATTTGATTACTATATGACTCCTTATAATAAAAAGGTTTGTCGAGAACTCAGTTTTGTTCTTCAGATAACCACATAACATTAATCAAGCCAATGTCTTCCCCAACACATTGTAAAAGTACGTTCTTACATTTATACAAAATCAATGACCGTAAAATAGGTCCACAATTTATATACACTACTATATTATATATATTTTTTGTCGCTCTTATGCCCAAAATTGTTGTTTATTATGTCTTTTTCAAATTTTGTTTAAATTAAATTTATTCTTAAATTTTTAACATCGTCAAAAAAATGATAATATGTGTCATTTTTTTAAATATATTTTATGAAATTTCCAAAAAGATTATAGCTGGTGCCACAATTTAGATCATAAAGCTGTCAACAGAGGCAATATAATATATTACGTTAATGTTTTGTAAAAATTTAAACACTCCATAAAGTTATTAGTGACGAATTTTTTAATTCTTGTTACAGCTAATTATTAGTTTAATAAATATTTGAATTATGGAATCAAATATCAGTCTATGTGTCTCCTAAAAGTAACACTAACGTTTCCGTACGTAATACTAGTCTACCGTAAGTTACACTAGCAACTACCGAAATTGGTTTCGATTATAATGTCAGTTATGGAGACACATCCCTATCCTAACCCATCTCTATTCACTCTGTAATAAGTCAAATCAATAGATCAAAGTATTACTGGGTCACCTTATTAGGGTACTAAAGTGTCCCTCTAACATATCCAGTGTATATCACACTGATATGTTCTCAACGAGAAGATATATGAAAGGCAGAACAGTAACTATACAAACCATAAAACAATACAAATATAATTAATTTATAAAGACTATTTAGAGGAATCGTGCAAATGTTTGACTTGAGATAAGATAAACAGCTATGTTACTCAAATTAAACGTGACATTTACATTTGTACGAGTTGGTGTATACAACGATTAGATCAGACGATTTTACTATATAACTTTTACTATTTTGCTTATTTTAAATTATAAATGTACATAATCTATAGATTTTAAGGTTTTAAGGAAGACACTGTTGTCCTTTCCTAATACTTCTCAATTTCTTTTATAAACCATTAGAAAGTTTAAATAAAATTATGGTTAGTATAACGTTACACAGTATGTGCGTTGTTCTTATATTTGAAACAATATTTTCTGGCGCACTTTTTGTTTTCATTAAAATATAATTGATTTAATTTAATGTTTCAGTGTATTCTTATATCGAGGTTTTTAGGATACCTTCGAATTTGCACCATATATTTTTCCTGGTAAGGTCATACGAATATTTAAGAACCACACGGCAAACTTTTCGAAACATTAATAGGAATAAAGATACATACTTTTGCAAAGTGTAATAGAGTGAAGATACAAATTTAAGATTCAAGAAAATTATAGGTTGGTCTGTTTGTTCTGCTCCGAGCAGCTTGGACCATTGGAAGCAAGTTGCACCACGGCTGCAGGCTGTTTTAGCAAGATGAGCCTAAAGCAAGAATCAAAGGCAAACCCAGTTCGTTTACCCTGCCTGGCGTAAATTATAGAACTTTGTTTTAAAGTAAATGGAATCATGTAAATTTGTGCAATCGTCAATAAATTTTAAAAAGACTCTGTTGGGTGTTTTATAAAGGAAACATTATTGATCCCACCGAGAGAGTAAACTATCAGATAGTTAAATCGGAAAAATACATTCGAACCAGTGTCTAACGCCTTCCCACATATCTAGCAAGTAGTAACAATGTTAATAAGTCTTGTAAATTGGTCAAAAAGTGGTTAAGAGTGTGTTCTATTTAATTATTTGTGATCAAATTCATAAGTACTTCGGGAAAACCGAATTGCTGCATCTTTTGTCGAAATAATAAAATCAAGGAAGTTATAACGTACCGAATAGTAGCAATAAAGAAAACTGTTGTTTAAGTACTTGTTGAGCGAGAAGATTATGCTACCAAAGGAGAATGTAGGAATAATTTGCCCTTTTGTCGACAACGATACTGCTCAGCACCGCTACAAGATTTATACTTCCATACACTGTAAGGTCTAACAAAGCGGCTTCTCGTCGTCTTGGGGAATCGAGCCGCATTTACATGCCTTTGGCCTCTTCAAAGCCACTGGCAATCCGTTAGAGTGCTGCAGTACACGCGGTTTGGAAACCATTTTATAAGTGGTTCACAAAAACCAATAAAATAAAATATTTAATTACGTTAGGTAAAACGTGAACCTGATGGTTTTCATGGCAATAAAACGAAACAAATAAACTTTGTTAGGGCAAAGCTTGTGTATAAATGTAAACTAAACGAATTACTGATCAATCGATTAGAACTCGCATTAAACAATCGCAGCCGCCACAGGAAACAAGTAGCGACTACAAAAGCGTATCAATTATGAATACCTCACTACGGTTATAATCACACAAATCTCCAATTTATATTCAATTTGTTTAGCAGTGTGTTTTAAACCGTTAGGTAAATACAAACCTTTAGGTGTTCAGCAAACGATTTTCTTCGCGATTTTCAATTCTTTAATATATTACCAGTAAGTATTGTTTTGGTGCAATTTAACCATACAATTAATCCGAGTAACTCGTTGTTTACTCCGTGTAAAGGTTCACCACATGTATGTAGAAAGTTAACATGGAAAGAAGTGTCCAAACCCCTAGGCTGCAATAGTGTTTACGCAAATACTACAATGTTCTATTGATGAATTATAATGTAAATTCATATAATTTATTGTTCATGGACAAAAATAATACACACAACACAGATAAAACATGACATATAAAAATTATTTAACTAAAAATTACATTATTTATTCATGATGACTACTTAAAGTAGTTTGAATTAAGTAGTGAAATCTACGACGATCTTTTGTTAAAGTTTGATCTTATAAATAATATGCATAGTAATGGAGGACCAAACCAAACCAAATATGTCATGTACTACTCTACTAAGTAAGATAATGCCTAAACACCGGAGTTTAAATAATTTTGACCGCGATTGGCCTGTAGATCTTGTGAACTTAGGATAAAAAAAGTACGAACGTTTTTAAGATACAAACGGCCTAGATTATTGGTGACTCTCGATTACGGTTACGCTGGTTCTTGTACCTCAAATGGTGAAAGCTTCCAGAAACTGAGATTTTAAGAAGCCTCTGAGTGGAAAAGCAATGACGTTTGAATGGTCTGAGTCTCTTGAGTTGGGGATGTGAGCACAAGGATAACACCAACAATTTCAGAGGTTAGAATGTTTGAAAAGGAATAATGACCCAAAATTGAAATCAAAGAAAGTATCACAAAACTTTAAATGTAGTTACTCAGAAATACGTTATTTCGTTATTTTGCAACTGAGTTGTTATCATTAAATTAATAAATAAATTGTGTCCATTGTTAAACGGAATCAGAGTTTCAAATCTCTTTCAACCCAATCTTCTTCCGTGTTACACTTCTTATTCCTCAATAACTGAAGAAAAATAGTTCTTCCAGTTTATACTTAAAGTTTGAATGATATAAATATATTTTCTCTGTACGCAATAATATGTATTTTGTACTAAATAATTTTGAAGATTAAGTAAATGAAATGTGAAAATTTAACGAAGAAAATTAAAAAATGACATTGTGATATTACGTAGTGTATGATAGATGTAGTATGGAAAATATAATTGTAAAGTAATACCATTCACTGCACTAATTAAATAATTTTTACTGTGTTATTGAACTGGTTACTGGGCTTCGTATAATAGTGTGGTATATGTTTTAATCTTTTATTATGGTTCTTGCCTCTATGTAATTTAAGATCTCAATTAATTGAAGATTTTGTATTACTTAAAAAGTGTGTAGGTAAATTAGTTTTTTATTTGTCTTTGATTTTAAAGTAATGATGTCGGATGAGGTCTCAAGAGTGGTTTCGTGTTGTTATTCTCAACAGCAGCAGGGAATTTCGAATGATTCAGAATTGTACAAAACGAAGTGGACATTTCAGCTATAGTTTTGGCTGAAACTTTATGGCTCAATCGGTGACGTTGGGATGGTCGACAAATCATTAATTGTGCTCACGACCGAGACTGCAGACCCAGTGTTTCACCCCCCCCCCTTCCACAAACACTCCCTCTTCCATACAACCCTCTTGGTTCCAGTACATCCAACCCAACCTGCCAAGAGTGTGCTTCGTTCATTTAATTATTTTTACCTCCGTTCCTTTTGGAAACAAGCTAAATTAATTTAAAGCACAATGCCATTTTTTATTCTTAATTTATCTGCATTATGCTATTCTTTACCAAAGTTGATTATTGTCATTTAATAACTGTTTTTATTAACAATATGGGCTAACACTTCGTAGTCTAAAGACAAAATACAGCCATTATCTGTGACTGAAATATATTACATTTTAAACCTTTTTCGATTTTAATCAGGGGTTTCGCACTTCAAAACGGTTTAAGTTCATGCTTCAGTAATGAATTCGAAGAAAATTTAACGGTAAGGTAACGTTAGTTAAAAAAAATTAAAAATGTGTTATTTTATTACTTATATTTTAAATTATCATCTTAACTAGGCGCCCCAGGTGAGTTCTATGTGTATCTTTATTGTGTCAATCAAATATTCTTTATTTAGCAATATAATTATTAAACAGTATAATCAGCAAAAAATAACATTATAAAATTGCTTTGATTATTAATAAACGAAGTTATTTGAACAATAACAAACCTTAAAATAATAAATAGAAACGAAATAACAATACTTAAGAGTGAGACGGGTTATTGCGCACTGTTCTATCTACTGATGAGTGAGGTTGAACCTCTGATTGTCAAACGATCTATCCGCTTAATTAGATACGTTCGTTAGCTTAAAGAAATCTCAAGTCGCTAAATTATTGGAGCAGGAACCTACGTAAAATGAGGACAAATTTGAATGAATAGTTTCGAATTTGAATACAGTAAAGTCGCTTCTCTTAGTGAACAGAGAAGAATTTTTATTTATTTTTTTTGTTTTTGGATTATGTCATTGAACCAAATAATTAAGTTAATTTTTTGTGAGGTTGTAGTGATTTCTAACAGTGCCGAGAAAAGTTCTAAAACAGAGTAGTTTCCCAATCATGTGGAATAATCAATTGGGGAATAACGATTTGTGACCGACCAATCGGGATTATACATTTTCAAATATAATCGTACATTTGACTTGATGTACATGAAGTCAAGTTTGTACTACACTTCTACGATAGTAATAAAACCGAACATTACCAAGGAAGAATAGATATTATTCAAACTTAAAGAATTGGTCACATCGGATTCGGAAAGAATAAGCCAGAAATGAGAGGAAACAGAAGAAAGCGGTTTATTACAGGAGATAAATGACAAAAAGATAAGTTGGATCAGCAAGTTTTAATTGGGTGGCTGACGTTCAGGCTAGGCCACGCGAGCAAACTTATAATGGCGTGTGTACATTCAGGACACCTGCGACTTATTGTTCTCAACCGGGGAATTTTTCGTTCTGATTAGATTATTGTTCAACTCTGGCTGTGTTCCCTTTTTTGTCATCGAACTTTTGTTTTTAAACATTCAGTTTTTTATATTTTTGTTTGCGCTTGAACAATGATATCAAAGGGGCAAAAGACACATGACTTGAGTCTTTTCTTTCCTGAAAGACCATTGTGCGATATTATAGTCGCGAGGCTCTTTACCTTCATGTCTGTTTGGAAAGATCCACCCGCTGAGTTTTAAAAACTGCTGTATGTTTTAAATTATTTCCCCGAAATGTACAATGGACTCTAGCAGGATAGGGTAAAAGTGACCCAACCCCTTGAAAGCCGTGCTGGAACCAAAAGCTTGTTGAAATTGAGTTTGACTTTGCTGCAAAACGTTGCTTTGGTCACTCCAATTAACTTACGTGACAAAAAATAGGATAACATGGGAAAGTAACGAGTGTCTATTTCCACAGCGCGATGTAAACGCGAGTGACGAGTTGATAACAGTTATAAGTTTGTAATAAATATTCAATAGATATAGATAATAGATAGTCTCTTCGTAACGTAGGAACGTTTTGTGCAGACTTGATTTTATTGTAAAGACCGTTATTTTAATCGAAATTAGTCAATATTTATTATCTGTAATTAATTAGAGATGATAAATTGAATATGTAATGTCAATTAAGATGAGCGCTTTTTATTATTCAGACCACCTCCTAAGAACTGTTTATATCAGGCTGACACTACAATATATACCTCCGCCTACCATTGCGAACTGAGCCTCCAACCCTACTACGATGGCGTACTAAAACTACGGTTTTATTTTTAATGTATTGAAATAATTTTATTAAATCTTAAATATCCACTAAAATAAGTCTAAACATCCTATACATTTAAAAATTAGTTTCATTATTTGATAAAGAATATTGTTTTTGGACCTATTTTCTTTAGTTACAGACTTAAATAAGAATTAAACACTTTGGAATGCACATTGAATAGCATTCAACCAATGATTTAAAGGGTAATCCGATGATTAGGACTGTGAGAGCTCTTGTGTCAGCGAGGGTCAATGTTACTTCAGGAGCCCTCGTCCTCTGTGTACACAAGAGCTTGAAAACTTTGTATCATGAGTTAACATCACCTTATTCTTCTCCTTTCTTACTCTCCGGGATGGTTTCGTATCTTTCCTCTCTATAATGTATAACGTATTGTTACGGCTGAATGAAAAGACACACACAGCGGGCCCGGCGTTTCATTCAGTGAAGGTCTGTTACAAGTGGAAGAGTAGTCACCTTATGATTGATTATGATCCAGGAAGCCCTTGCTCTGACAGAGTCTTGGTTTGTTAAGATCGGATAGTAGAGCGAGAGTGCGCCGCGCCGTTCGTTGTTAATTTATTGAGTGAACTTATCAACACTAATCCCACCTCCTCTTTTATCCTATTGGTCTTCTGTTTCAAGTAGTAACAACACTCACAGTTTATTTTTTTTTATTGTGAGTTTAATTTCCTATTTGACAACAGTGCGACGTTGTGCTTTGGAAATATGCTTACCAGATTATGCAGGGATCCCTTACAATCTCTCATTAATCTTGATGTCGTCACTTGAAATGCATATCCCAAATAAACTTATTGCAAGTTCTCATGAAAATCATTTGAAACCTAAAGGTAATCGTAATCGACACTGACATTGTCTGCAGGCCCACCTTGTGTCTTTAACAAGAGCGCCCAAAGGCCCAGTGGTTTATAATAAGTAACTCGCCTTTGGCTCGCTGGGGGCTACGCCCCCAGGCCCCCATGATGTACGCTTGCAAATTCGGGGATAAGAGGGATTTGGTGATTGGTAAAATTCGGACATGAGGTCATGCCAGGAAATTCCCTAGGGGGGTTGTAACGTTACCGGGGGTTAAGACATCAGGGGGTTATCTGGTCATACCAGGAACTTCCCAAGGGGGGTTAAGAGATTTGGTGATTGGTAAAATTCGGACATGAGGTCATGCAGGAAATTCCCTGGGGGGGTTTAATATTACCGGGGGGGAGGGGGTGATCTGGTCACAGGAACTTCAGGGAGTTTAATATTACCGGGGGAGGGTTCACACTTCAGGGGGTTTAATTACTCAGGAGGTTATCTGGTCATACCAGGAAATCCGGGGGGGGGTTAATGTTACCGGGGGTTAATGACACACCCCAGGCCCCCTTTTGGGGTGTTGGCCAAATTCAGGGATAAGCGGAAATTCGGAATAGTATTAGGACCTATTTTATTGAATTTTCCAGTCTTAATCAAAGTTTTGACTCTAAGGCCATTTTGAGGCTTAACCGTTAGAGATACGACAAAAAGTGATGGACCTTTCTTGTCGGAAATTTAATTTTATCTTTTGATTCTACCTCGGATTTGTGCTACGATCTCTGGTTTAGTCGGTACAACGCTTGGGATAAAAGTCTGCACTGGTCAGCTGTTGTGTGTAAACAGATATAGTGTAAATAAATTTAAAACTACCTTTATCAGATTATTAAGTTGATCAGGGGGTTTAATTTAATCAGGAGTTCATCAACCAGGAAATTCTCGGGAGGGGGGTTAATGTTATCGGCGGTTATAAGAACGCGTGGGTACTTTTCTGGGAAATGTGCGTCTGTGCTACGAGAACATGTATACAGTAATTTTTATCAAAATAAAACGTTGATCAGGGGGTTTAATTACTTCGGAAATTATCATTATATGCCAGAGTTTTGACAATGAACTAATAATAATTCATAAAAAAAAAACACTCTGTCCCTATCTACTATTGAAGATTCACTAAACACTCAGCCAACTCCCGATGTGGAGGGAGGTTTTAGTCCACTCGTTAACGTAGTAATACAATGTCAATATGTAACCAGCATGAATCGCGTTTATTATAGTTGCAAAATTTAAAACACTAAAAGTGATGACAAAGAATTAGCCATTTAGAGCATTTATCAGGCTTACGGAAAGATGAACGATAGAAATCTGCCGGCCTTTTTTGTAGATTCCTATCAATAGCTACTTACAAAAAGTTTTACATTTAAGCTAGGGCCAACGGTTCGGCCACTATCGAGCACGAAAAGTAAGTTTTTAAGTGAAATTTTCAATATAATCACGTTTTACGGCTAAATCATGGAAGATAGAAATAAAAGATCACTAGACCTTTTGTGTACATTCGCATTATTTTGTATTAAAATCAAATTTTTAATCTGGGCTAGAACTAAGATTTTGTCTGAAATAGAGCCCAGAAAACAAAATCTCACGTAAAAATCAAAAAATCAAAACTTTAAAAAACGCGTTATGCGGCCAAAACCGTTGAGGATAGGGCAAAATGTTACTGAACTTTTTTTGTAGATCACGTGATTTCCTAAATCCCAATAAAAATTTTGTTTTGAGGTACGACAAACGTTTAGCCGCTATCAAGCCCGGAATGTAAATTTGTAGGCGAAAATTACCAAATATTTTCACTTAATCGCGTTTTGCGGTAAAACTAATGGAGATATTGTAAAAAGTCACTGAACCTTTTTTGTAGAACATATTATTTCCTAAATCTAACCTTTGTTTTATTTTGACCTCCGACCAATTTTTTTTACGCTATCGACCCCCAAAAACAAGTTTTCACGTGAAAATTACAAAAAAATTGCACATAAATCACGTTTTTCGGCCAAACCAATGGAGATAGGGCAAAAAGTTACTGAACCTTTTCTGTAGATCGCGCAATTTGCTAATTTTATAGGTCAATCAGATTTGAGCTACGACCAACGGTTCGGCCGCTATCGGACTCGAAACATTATTTTTATCGAATAAATCTCTAGAATGTCAAATATTCGAGCGTTTTGTCGCTTAACCATGGAAGATAGAGCAAAAAGTCACTGGACCTTTTTTGTAGTTCACTTCATTCCTGACTGTGAATTTTTCGTCAGATTCGAGCTAGCTCCAACGGTTCGCCCGCTATCGGGCTTACAAAAAAGGCCTGCAAGGGTAAAAAATGCGCGTTTTTTTGCGAATTTTTTTAAAGGGATTTATAATTTAAAATTCCCGGTTTTCAGACTTTTCCTGTTGTCCTGTTGGTTATACGGCAAAAGGTACCTGCGTGCAAAATTTCAAGTTTCTAGCACTTCTAGAAGTAGGTTAGAATTTGTATAGATATATCAGTCAGTCAGTCAGTTTCACATGCGGCTGTATAGTATATTAGAATAGGCTGTCATGTATTATATATATATGTATGTATGTATATATATATATATATATATATATATATATATATATATAATCGTATATGTAAAATAGAGCAATATGATTTTTTTTAACAAAACCCATTATATAACTCTAACTGTAAAATTCGTATTTCCGATATTAATTCAATTCCTATTTTTATAAAATTTTATTATTTAATTTATAAAATGCTTATTAAAGTAACAATCAAATGTTTTTTTCTGTATTGAGATAACAGGTAAAATTCAATTTCATAAATTACATATTGAACTTGCTATACCATTGTAACTTAATGCCAACTGTATAAAAATATTTATTTCTCACACGAAGATCCACTCTTCTGATATAAAGGATTAACGTTATTCGGGCCAGGTGAGTGTTGGGTCTAATCAAGTCCTGAAGCGGTGTCTACCCCCTTCCTCACCCCTCCTGCTCCTCACCTCCCTGTCAACCCTCCCCCAACCCTTGAGGGCTGAGTGGCTCTCGCCTGTTTATTTGATCCCTAGTAAAGGTGACTTAATAAAATTAACAACCACTCAAAACAGCTCGACAAGATCTTACCCCTCCTCCTTCTTCCATTTATTTCTTAGGAACGATAATGCAATAAGCCCCGACGAGAATGAATTCCGATCCCCCTTAGTGGACATTCTCGACGACAAAAAAAAAATGAAGAGGAAACCCACTTTATACTCTCTTTCTCTCAAGTTTCATTAGTCTTAACTATCAATCTCCTAAGGCAGCCACTTACTCTTAAGTAATTTATGTTTTTATTTGTACTAATTGAGACATTTTATTTTTATTAGCGATATTCATTTCCTTAATTTGTTCATTCTTCATTTTACGTATGCACTATAAAACAATTATTATTTAATTTTAATTTAATTTTCTATCAAGGTAATTGGATTATGACACTTTTTATGTATGAATTTCAATATTTTAAATGCATGAGTGAGAATAGATAACAAAACTATATGAAGAAATTACTTCAATCGTATGTCCAAGAGTGATAGAAATTTATACGAGTAAATTGATAACTTTACAAGACAAAACGGAAATTTAGAATTTTAAAGAGGCGGATTGTGTTATCAAGGTGGCAGGTGTTCGTTACCCATCACCTCAGCACTGGCGTCAGCGACTCAGCACGGCCAGAATGTCGGGAATGCTGCTCAATCACGGGGGAAGTGAAGCGCTCAGCGGTCGCGCCTCCAGCAAATCCCGCCCGCCCGCGCAGGAATCTCCTCATATCGCTTTGTTCAGAATGTGAGCCGCGACAGCATCACATTCACATTACACGACGTTGCTTTCGGCTAATTTCCTGTTGTGATCCGCCCGATGGAAATTTATATTGGAATACCTTGTCTCTTAGGTATTCGCCACGAGCTTGTCATACCATAAAGCTACGAGCGGTCCATGTTGGCAAGGAGTGCAGTGCTCTCTCTTCGAGTACATTTGTGATTAGAGCATTTTGATACAATTTGGGGTGAAATATATCAAATTTTAGTGTTAGTGAATTAGATGTTGGAATTAATTGTTTAAGGAAGCGCTCAATAAATAAGTCAGTATTACAAAGGGATAACCATTTTATTGTTACGTAAAATTACTACCTCCTCTGCTACTTATGTAATCCAGAACTGATGTCAGGGAATTTTAAAATTTATATTCTAGGATATTAAAGGCTCTTGTCCCCATGTCATGGAGTTCCTAAAAGCTAGATAATGTAGTATTTCCTCTATACTTATTGGGTAATATCTGTAAGACAACTACTGGAAGCTGAGGCCCGTATGATCAACTGTCACCACGGTCCTGTTACAAAGGGCCTAAAATTTCAAAGTATTTTCACGTAAATTTTTTAAAATTTTAAGTTTTTGTATTATGCTTTCTGTCATTAATAAAATCCCATTTTTACTGTAATAACCTCTATAGTTCCTTAAAATCATATTTAGAATACTTTTTATAACTATGTGGTAACATTAAACGCCTAGAACATTTCAAATTCTCTTCAGAAATCTTATATGCAAAAATTAAAAATTATTTTAAAGGGTTTAAAGCCGCCCCTTCCCTAAATTATGGATAGCAAGAAAGTGCAGGAAAGTAAAACAAAACATCAAAAAGAAGTACCTATCTAAATAAAAACAAATGGTTAGATTAAGGTTGCACCCGTTAACGAGGCTGCAGCCTTTTATCTCCCAAGCTCTGAGTTGCCTAGTAACTTGAGCCTAATGACTTTAAACTCGGCTTCTCTTAAACAAAGGATCTATTTACTAAAAAAATAAACTACATCACTATATTGTTAAGTTTTATCAAACTTACGTTTAAATTTGATCTCACAATTTCTAGTCGTTCTTTACTATGTTTGTAAACTCTTTATGACATTCTTAGATTAGTAAATGTAGAGTTGTAAATTGGTGTACTATAAAAGAGAGATACAGCATTTCAGATATCCCCGTATCCCCGTATTTAATGCCTAAGAATTCATGTGAGCAATATATGATAAGCAACAAGAGAATGTTAAATTAATATTTTGTATCCATGAATTACATGTAGAACGTTTTCCCCTCACGTAGACGTACAGTACTCGAGATGCAATATTCTTCTTTGCACTGTCTAGCAGGCTGTACGACTTTTTGAGAATAAATTAGAATTACTTATCATATGATGTTAATTCCAAGACCATCGATGACTTTTTATGTGCTCGTAATTTGTGTATTTTATCATCGAAGTTAATTGAATTCATAAATAAATCTAGTAAATAAATCTAGTATAAAAAAAAAAAAAAAAAAAAAAAAAAAAAAAAAAAAAAGTGGTTCCGACGACTATTCTTCATTGATTCAAGTTTAAGCTTATTACACTGTTAATGAGTCAATTTGGTTGTGGGGGAATGAGTAGCTCGTTAACTCAACAGATCGTTGTATCAACGGTCTAATTTATATTTTATCTCGTACTACGGATGACGTAGTGGTCTAAGATCTTTAATGCGGTACTCCTCGGAGCCTGGAGAGTTATCCAGGAGCGTGCGTTGTGAAGGCAACGACTGGAGGGTAGAAAGCAGAGTTTATCAGTGGCAGAAGTTCCATCTGTAAACGTCAGAGGGCGCCCCCCTGGAGAGCCATGTTGCCTCATTTAGACCGACTCACACACTTTGGGGATTGCCCGAGCCTTGACGTCATATTCCATACTGCTGCCGCTATAGCCTACTACTCCTTGCTACAATATATTCTCTCTTTCGCTATGTGTTACTGTGAGTAATCTTGTTGAAAGGATCATTCTACCTACTGGGTGAGTTGGTACCATCAACTGAACTGCAAAAAGAGAACAATATTGTCTATTAGGATTTCCCGAGTTATTAGTACGAGCGTAATTGGCCCACTAAATGGGCTCAGTTATTGCGCCTGTGTCCACTAACAGGGCAGACATTGTACTTTTCAAAAAGACTGTGGTTATATATTGAGAATATTTTAAGGATTACATGGCTCTATTTGTCAATATAATACTTGTAATCTCACAACAGTAATGATTTAATTTTTACCCACATATTTCATTGCATAAATCTATCAGCTTTAAAATAAAGTGTATTTCACTAATAGGTGATGCTAACATTCAAACTGATTTAAATCAAATTGGCATTACTTACAAGTTAAAAAAATACTATAGTTTTTAAAAGTTGAAATATGTTCTATATTTCTATTATTTTTTATAAGATGTAAAATGCTTTTGATATTGCAAAAGAATTTTTGCTGGAACAAAGTAAACTCCTGATTTCATAAAAACAGATATTTAAACCCATACCGTAGTTTAATTAGTAATAACACATTTAATCAGCTGAAACTCTCAAATTCTTCAATTAAAAAAGGTATGGTTTATTAATTTATCTAGTTTATTAAATTTTTTATAGGATGGTTCTACAAATTCTCCACAAATTACTATTTTGATGGAATTGAAATTGATATTCAATTTTAACACCAATTGATTTATTACTCTTCCATATAACCGAATAACTATTTGAATACCTATTAGTTTTACTGCCATGACATATTAAGTTTAGGAAATATGTTTAAAACTAATTAATTGTCCGCTCTTTTAAACGTATCGATCAATTGAGATGAAATTCTACAGTGGAGAAGATTGTCAATAAAAGAAATTTTGTATACTGATCATTTCTATTAGACAGATAACATATAACATTTTTGATACATTTAATGTGTTCAAACTAATAGTTGGGGATTACACACATTGGTACCGAACACCAGTTGCTTTTAATATTTATTAATTTGCTTAAATTTTATTTCATTTCACAATGGTAAAAAATTGAATAACTTTTGATTGAATGATATTGAATGAATGACCCTTTCTTATTTATAACCAAATGAAAAGAAATATAAGGACAACTAGTGGAAGTGGGTACCCTGGCCCGTGAGATGGGCACAGCTGCAGACTTCCAGTTTTATCAATATGCAGCGATCACGTGGCGGAGGTTGGTGGCTGGTGGCGTGTGGTTCTCTTCTATAGCCAGTTACTGTTTTAAATAGCTTTCCTTTCTTACCGCTATTGCTATTTATCTCTCTCATAAACAACGATATATTTTTAAATCAGTCCCCAAATATCACACATAAACAAATAATTAGAGATTGTTTATACATTTAAAATAACTGAAGGGGATAGCAAATATGTAATTTTTTAACCCCCAGTTTTATTAAAAATATGCACTTTTGTTATAAAAGTCACTTTTATTAGTAAGAATCATAAAAACACCTTATTTTCTAAAGCCACAGTGCAAAAATGTATATCCTTGTTTTAATTTTTGTTAGTGGCAATAATTTATAGTAAATCTCTATTTGAAATGTCTATAACTCCCTAATAAGTGATAAACAACCTTTTTATATTTGTTTTAGTCAATTCTATCTTAAAAATTTGTGATTCAAAAAATAAAACGGAGTTAACCAAACAAATAATCGTTAATACAACCATAAGAAATAGTGAAATAGTAATAGCTTTAAACTGTATTTTATTAATATTCACATGAATTTTTAATTTTGCTCCATACTGTATTGATGAAATATAGATGAGGTCTCTAAAAGATCCGGAATGTAGAAGAAAACCAAACATAATCTTATTATTTGGCGAATTAAAAATATGAAAAAATCTAGTTTTATCCGTGTTATATTTGCGATAAGAATTTTGTTGTATGTGTGAGCATGGGGTTGACTTCCGAACAGCTACCATCTGAAACCATGAAAGGTGACTCCGGATATGGTCTTTCCATCCAAATAGTCACGGCGATAGTTGAATAAAAAATAAATCGTCCAGTCAAGATCGGTTAAGTCGTCGCTGATAAACCGTCGAAATAACCAGTCACCGAGCCAAAATACAATGTTGAAGCGATAACATCGTCTTTTCTCCGAGCACAATCACCTAGTATGGCGCTGGTCATTTCCCAGTGGGTTGAGGTCTTAGTGGGCTTAGAATTAACATACTGGCTGAAAGGAAGCACATTTAGAAATGTATTCACTGAATCAGAAGTATACATTTTAGTAGAGGGATAAAAATGACACCAGGACCGAGTAAACAGTATATAGTCTGGTAATGGATCCATCTATGTGTGACAGTTGTTGGTTGAGTGAAGTGAAACCATAAATCGTGCTGGTCTGAAATTTTCTGTTTCTGCGTGTGTATGTCCGCTTGGATCTGACCACACACTATCGGAGAACGGAAGCAGCGAAGAGATTTAGCACCAAAGTTGATTTATCGAATAGCAAAACAGCCGCAAGTTTAGCTGAAAATAGGATACAAGGACCGGAAGTAGAATACAAGGGCCGGAAGTAGAATACAACGGCCGGAAGTAGAATGCAAGGACCGAAAATAGAATGCAAGTTCCAGAAGTAGACACTTTTTGAGTGAAGTAGGCTTCAAGGATTTACGTATTTATATTTTTGTCAGGCATACAATAACTTAGCAAGACGTTGGTGACGGTAGAATGAGCGTACTCCATTTTGAATAAGAGACCAGTATTTATTACGCCAGTCTTGCCTTTCATTTCTAATTACGTATATTCTTCTCTCAGGTTGTGTCCGTTTGTATCTCTATCAATGTGTAAAACGACTAAATTGTTCCAATAAATCACTGACAAGTAATTTGTGAGAACAGTCGAGTTTGAATAAAAACTTTTTAATAGAAACTTTAAAAAATATTTAGTTATACTGTTAATAGATAGATCGTTCAGAACGGTCTCATCTACACGTTAGAATTGCCCTTAGGGCACTTGTAAGTGACAACTACTAGCAGATTAGTACGGAGCCTAATGGGCAGCTTTGTAATCAAGTCGTCCGGAACTGTGAGTTCTGGAGGGAGTGTTATTTGGACAGGCCTAACAATACCACTACTACCGCAATGCTGTTTGTGCTTTACCCTGTTGGAAAACTCAGACCTCTCCATTTTTGCAAAAATATATTAATGAAACATACTCATTTAAACAATCAACAATTAGTTGTACTGACAATTAATAACTCCTAGTGTATACAAATGGTTTCAGTCTGGACCCGGGAGCCAAGTTGAATTATAAATGCACACAATTTAGATTTCTTGTAGGAAATATTCTTAAGAAAAAAATTCGTCAGTTACATTAATATTGGTGGAGGTCGAAATGAAAAGGTAACGTAGGGGTTAAATTATAAGGAAATATATATATTTTTAACATATCATTCTTTTCCTAACTTATCATTCCTAAAACTGATAGTCAGGCTCATAATATGATTTGCAAAAAGATTATCATTTCATATTTTTTACCCTATTACCTTATCATTTTGACCTCCATTAAAACTATCGCCGACGATCGATTTATTTTTAAGAAGAAATGATTATTCGATTCCAATAAGTCCTTAACAAGACAAAATTTCACATAATGAGCTCCTGGACTATTTACAGTTATAAAATAAATAGTATTTTTAAGTGTTTCTTTTATTACAAATTTTTGCGTATTAAAATAAAATACGGATTTATCGATGATAGAAACTAACACTATAACAATTTATAAATTTACCACTGTGTGTCTATTTTTAAACGATTTTATTTCTTTTTGTTCAAGACTGGAATGTTAGGTATATATGGTGACAATAAACGCTGTCAATATTGAAAGACACCAACTAGGTAATAAAATTGACCTACTTATAATATTGCATTATGACGAGCCGTCACAAAGTAAGCAAACATGTGCGTAAATGTGTTTTTATTGGGCAGCGTAGGTAAAGCCAGAAATATGCAGGAGCAAAGAATTTCGCGTTAGGAATTCCTCACCAGCGGCGCTTTAGTCGGGCTTACAATCTTGTAAAATTAATCTCTTTTGACTCAAAAGAATGTCCCAAAGTAATGCAAAAGTGGTCTGAATACATTTTTCATCTCTCAGTTATTTAATATTTTAGTGTTAAGACTATCATGGAGCCTTTTTAAGCTATTTAGCAACTTTAAATTATTTTATAATTTTCGACTAGCTTTCATTACGATCTGTAAGATGTTTTAATATTTACAGTTCAGTATTTCTTTTTTATTTTATTTTATCGTCTCAGTATTTTAACTCTATTTTTCCCAAAGAGGAGAATCGGAAAATATCAACAATTTTCGAGGAGTTCTAAGAATTTAAAGATGTCTTTGTGAAGCCTGGCGCTGGAGAGAGTAGCAAAATACAAGACCTTACAATGAGCATGCGTATACATTATTCATGATGTAAAACAATTTTTTAAATTAAATACAATATTTTAAAAATGCATGTCGTTTAAATGTGGTGTAAGGTCATTAGATGATTTCTTATATAAAAACTATCTACCTCTAGTGATATTTTCTGCACACACTGTTAAATACTCATCATAACACTTAACCATTTTTGTAAGCCTAATTTAAATATGGCCAAAATTATTACATTCTATGCCTACAACTCGTTGAATGATAAAAAACGCTTGTTTTTCTTGGGAGAAAAGTATTCCAAATGGCTGTGACCGTGGAATATGTTTAAAATTAAACTGATATGAACAGCTTTAACCATATTAAGCACCTTAAGAGAAATCGAATATATTTAAAGAAAACACTAGATGGAATATTATTGAAATATGCATATCTAGAACACATAATTAGATGAAGATAAGCGCTACAAGAGCGTGATGTAGCACAGATTCAGATCTAAAGAGCTAGAAAAAGTGGAAAGAAGAAGAGGAATTGTATATTTATTTCCTCGCTCGAAGTAACAGCGCAGCGTCTAGCCGTCCTAGGCACTTCTAGTTCTTCCTCGGTCGCTAATTAGTTTGTTACGGAATTTTACACTTATTTATATATTGCTTTGCTACATCTAATGCTCAGTTAGATTCAGCTTCTTGATTAACACAAATAACATTTCAATTCTCGGCATGGAAAACTTAGTCAAATAGATAATTTAATGTAAACTAATCATCATCATTAGAAATTTATGCAGCAATAAGAATCTCAAGTATCGTGATGATTTATATTAAAATAGTTTGTTAATACTACTAATATATGTACATTTAAATTCATCATTTACTGCCCGTATTCATTTAACAGGGTGTGAACGTTGCGTTTAGCTCCGGTTCACTTTTCTCTTAGTACAGCATCTGATATCTAACGCTGCTACAGACTTGACTCCTGGAATCTGGAGTCATATTCGTCTGAAAAGATCTTAAAAAAGTCGCTGACGGAGAAGCTCAAAATGAATACTTTACATCGTTTCAATACTACATACACCATGACTAAAAATATGGTTGAAGAGTTAGTCTCGTTGTCTCATCAGGTGCACAATTAAGTACACGACAATATTTTAAGCACGATCTCTAAGCACGGTAAAGGAGCCAAGTTTCTACACATTAGGTAGCTATGGTGGGAAAGGTTAATTCAGACGCTACATTAAGAGGAAAGTGAACTGAAGCTAAACTCAACATTCACATTAATTCAACCCTTACCACCATAGCTACTTTATAAATAAGGTAGTTACTAAGTTTAATGTAGTCAAATTGTTTAAAAAAGAAGAATGAAAAAATAAATTTGATTTGTATGTAATTTTTAAGTTAAATAATTTATATTACATTGCTTTTCAAATTATATTAAAATCCTGTAGTACTAAAATGGTAGTGACAATCAATTTGCTGTTTTATCCATCTTAGCTCTTCAAAAAAAAATTAATAACACTGTGAACATACATTATTTTCTTAATGGTGTTCTATCATATATAGAGTTTTAGAATCCACATACACTTAACTGTAATTTCATTACATTAATGTTAAGAGTAGGCAATAAAAGAACTTTGGAGTCGCAAGGAAAATAAAAGATTGAGTGTTTAATCTATTCCGAACAAAAGTTAAGCGCGAGGCGTTTCCTCTAAAGTATTTCTTAGATAGATTGGAATCGTGATTTAAGGTGTAAACTGACAATGGACCTTACTGGAACTGCTGCTGGTTTTTTTTACTTTCAACGGTTCTTACTTTGTGAGTCTTCACACTTTCCTTCCAGTTTGATGTATTTACCTTCCCCTGCCTGCGAACTGACAATGGACCTTACTGGAATTGCTGCTGGTTTATTTTACTTTCAACGGTTCTTACTTTGTGAGTCTTCACACTTTCCTTCCAGTTTGATGTATTTACCTTCCCCTGCCTGCGAACTGACAATGGACCTTGCTGGAACTGCTGCTGTTTTTTTTACTTTCAACGGTTCTTACTTTGTGAGTCTTCACACTTTCCTTCCAGTTTGATGTATTTACCTTCCCCTGCCTGCGAACTGACAATGGACCTTACTGGAATTGCTGCTGGTTTTTTACTTTCAACGGTTCTTACTTTGTGAGTCTTCACACTTTCTTTCCAGTTTGATGTATTTACCTACCCCTGCCTGCGAACTGACAATGGACCTTGCTGGAACTGCTGACCTCTGCTGGTTTTTTACTTTCAACGGTTCTTACTTTGTGAGTCTTCGCACTTTCCTTCCAGTTTGATGTATTTACCTTCCCCTGCCTGCGAACTGACAATGGACCTTACTGGAACTGCTGCTGGTTTTTTACTTTCAACGGTTCTTACTTTGTGAGTCTTCACACTTTCCTTCCAGTTTGATGTATTTACCTTCCCCTGCCTGCGAACTGACAATTGACCTTACTGGAACTGCTGCTGGTTTTTTACTTTCAACGGTTCTTACTTTGTGAGTCTTCACACTTTCCTTCCAGTTTGATGTATTTACCTTCCCCTGTATGTGAAACTGTCAATGGACCTTGCTATAAACTGCTGCGGGGTTTTTTACTTTCAACGGTTCTTACTTTGTGAGTCTTCACACTTTCCTTCCAGTTTGATGTATTTACCTTCCCCTATATGTGAACTGTCAATGGACCTTGCTGGAACTGCTGCGGGGTTTTACTTTCAACGGTTCTTACTTTGTGAGTCTTCGCACTTTCCTTCCAGTTTGATGTATTTACCTTCCCCTGTATGTGAACTGTCAATGGACCTTGCTATAACTGCTGCGGGGTTTTACTTTCAACGGTTCTTACTTTGTGAGTCTTCACACTTTCCTTCCAGTTTGATGTATTTACCTTCCCCTGTATGTGAACTGTCAATGGACCTTGCTATAACTGCTGCGGGGTTTTACTTTTCAACGGTTTCTTACTTTGTGAGTCTTTCACACTTTCCTTCCAGTTTGATGTATTTACCTTCCCCTGCCTGCGAACTGACAATGGACCTTGCTGGAACTGCTGCTGGTTTATTTTTACTTTCAACGGTTTCTTACTTTGTGAGTCTTCACACTTTCCTTCCAGTTTGAAGTATTTACCTTCCCCTGCCTGCGAACTGACAATGGACCTTACTGGAATTGCTGCTGGTTTTTTACTTTCAACGGTTTCTTACTTTGTGAGTCTTCACACTTTCTTTCCAGTTTGATGTATTTACCTACCCCTGCCTGCGAACTGACAATGGGACCTTGCTGGAACTGCTGCTGGTTTTTTACTTTCAACGGTTCTTACTTTGTGAGTCTTCGCACTTTCCTTCCAGTTTGATGTATTTACCTTCCCCTGCCTGCGAACTGACAATGGACCTTACTGGAACTGCTGCTGGTTTTTTACTTTCAACGGTTCTTACTTTGTGAGTCTTCACACTTTCCTTCCAGTTTGATGTATTTACCTTCCCCTGCCTGCGAACTGACAATGGACCTTACTGGAACTGCTGCTGGTTTTTTTTACTTTTCAACGGTTCTTACTTTGTGAGTCTTCACACTTTCCTTCCAGTTTGATGTATTTACCTTCCCCTGTATGTGAACTGTCAATGGACCTTGCTATAACTGCTGCTGGGGTTTTACTTTTCAACGGTTCTTACTTTGTGAGTCTTCACACTTTCCTTCCAGTTTGATGTATTTACCTTCCCCTGTATGTGAACTGTCAATGGACCTTGCTATAACTGCTGCGGGGTTTTACTTTCAACGGTTCTTACTTTGTGAGTCTTCACACTTTCCTTCCAGTTTGATGTATTTACCTTCCCCTGTATGTGAACTGTCAATGGACCTTGCTATAACTGCTGCGGGGTTTTACTTTCAACGGTTCTTACTTTGTTGAGTCTTCACACTTTCCTTCCAGTTTGATGTATTTACCTTCCCCTGTATGTGAACTGTCAATGGACCTTGCTATAACTGCTGCGGGGTTTTACTTTCAACGGTTTCTTACTTTGTGAGTCTTCACACTTTCCTTCCAGTTTGATGTATTTTACCTTCCCCTGTATGTGAACTGTCAATGGACCTTGCTATAACTGCTGCGGGGTTTTACTTTCAACGGTTCTTACTTTGTGAGTCTTCACACTTTCCTTCCAGTTTGATGTATTTACCTTCCCCTGTATGTGAACTGTCAATGGACCTTGCTATAACTGCTGCGGGGTTTTACTTTCAACGGTTCTTACTTTGTGAGTCTTCACACTTTTCCTTCCAGTTTGATGTATTTACCTTCCCCTGTATGTGAACTGTCAATGGACCTTGCTATAACTGCTGCGGGGTTTTACTTTTCAAACGGTTCTTACTTTGTGAGTTCTTCACACTTTCCTTCCAGTTTGATGTATTTACCTTCCCCTGTATGTGAACTGTCAATGGACCTTGCTATAACTGCTGCGGGGTTTTACTTTCAACGGTTCTTACTTTGCTTTGTGAGTCTTCACACTTTCCTTCCAGTTTGATGTATTTACCTTCCCCTGTATGTGAACTGTCAATGGACCTTGCTATAACTGCCTGCGGGGTTTTACTTTCAACGGTTCTTACTTTGTGAGTCTTCGCACTTTCCTTCCAGTTTTGATGTATTTACCTCTTCCCCTGCCTGCGAACTGACAATGGGACCTTACTGGAACTGCTGCTGGTTTTTTTACTTTCAACGGTTCTTACTTTGTGAGTCTTCACACTTTCCTTCCAGTTTGATGTATTTACCTTCCCCTGACTGCGAACTGACAATGGACCTTGCTGGAACTGCTGCTGGTTTTTTTACTTTCAACGGTTCTTACTTTGTGAGTCTTCACACTTTCCTTCCAGTTTGATGTATTTACCTTCCCCTGACTGCGAACTGACAATGGACCTTGCTGGAACTGCTGCTGGTTTTTTTACTTTCAACGGTTCTTACTTTGTGAGTCTTCACACTTTCCTTCCAGTTTGATGTATTTACCTTCCCCTATATGTGAACTGTCAATGGACCTTGCTGGAACTGCTGCTGGTTTTTTACTTCAACGGTTCTTACTTTGTGAGTCTTCACACTTTCCTTCCAGTGTGATGTATTTACCTACCCCTGCCTGCGAACTGACAATGGAACCTTACTGGAACTGCTGCTGGTTTTTTTACTTTCAACGGTTCTTACTTTGTGAGTCTTCACACTTTCCTTCCAGTTTGATGTATTTACCTTTCCCTGACCTGCGAACTGACAATGGACCTTGCTGGAACTGCTGCTGGTTTTTTACTTTCAACGGTTCTTACTTTGTGAGTCTTCACACTTTCCTTCCAGTTTGATGTATTTACCTTCCCCTGTATGTGAACTGTCAATGGACCTTGCTATAACTGCTGCGGGGTTTTACTTTCAACGGTTCTTAATTTTAAGTACCCCCAAACTGTATAGTCTAGTATTCTATTGTTGCTCACACGTCAAGAGTAAAAACATCACTCTCAAAGCTAGAAACAATTACCAGATGTAGATTTACATATATATATATATATATATATATATATATATATATATATGAAAATGTGTTTATATATATATATATATATATATACACACACACACAAACACATTTACGCACGAGAAAACATATACGGGAACGGACATTATAATGAATGTATCTTAAATCGTTCTTCATTATGAGTTTTTAAATGGTTCCGTCACCGAAGTTCAATATTGTAACTGGTGATTCCAAAAGATTGTCTACTCGTTAAAATGGACCACTGCAGTTAATATACACTGGTTTATGTTTTATAAATATATTACACTTATATTGTTGTTCTCTAACTACAATATCATTTCTCTGGGAATTGTGCAATTTAAACCTCTTAGAGTCGGGAGTCTATCACCAACTTTTGTTCATGGATTCTTTATTTTTGTATTTACTGGTACAGTGTTCTTCAGTTGTTACACAGGTTCTTTCGCATAAGGTGTCACGCATCATTGTTGGGGTTTCCCCTCAAAATTTAAGTTTGAAAACAATTTTAAAGATATTCTAAGTACAGAGTGTGCCAAAATCCATAGGTTATAACTTCGAGTTCTTAAAATGTAACATAAGTAATTTTATACATTATTTAACAGTCCTTGTAAGCCAACCACTTTAATTTAAAAAGTAACATTATTAAATTTCGTTTTAAAATAGCGTTCGAAAAATTGTGAAACGTAAGACTAACAAATTGATCAAGCAAGTATTATTACTCAACGCAAACATTCTTAAAAATGCTACGTCTGATGTCACAGTATCGAAGATTCGTCACCCTGGATACTGAATGTATTGTATCGTCACCCTGGACTTGTATGTCAAAATCTGCCTTCGTTAGTCAGATGTTACTAACAGAGAGGGCCATAAGCCTTTTTCATGTCATGACTCTTTGATATAAAATAAAAGACCCCAGGCAAACACAGGTGTTGACAACGGTGAACCACTTTTTCTGTTAAAAATAAAAGTTATCCTCTTTACGTACAAGTGTTAACAAATGTCAACACATGTATTGACATTCAAAATGGCTGTGTAACCATACTATTGATTGTCTTCTCAAGGATAGTTATGGAGTTATCTTCAATGAGAGAGTACTAGGGTTATTGAAAATTATTTCTATTCAAGACAACACAAAATTCGAAACTTTGTTTCATGAACAACAATTTTTACTAAAGATCGGAATTTATATGTATCGTGAAGCTGCTGCAATACTCTGCTAAAAGTACTTATCATAAACATTTTCACAACAAAAATTATTGGATTCTGTAGGAGAATGTATGAATGTTAACACTTATAATCCAGCAATAGGATACTAACAAAATGTTCCAAATCCTGACACCTATGCAAATTGTATAAGCAATAAAAGTATGAACACTATTTACAAATATTTGAAAAAATTATACGTCTAAAATTAAACATTGGTTTAAAATACCATAACGCAACAACTTTTCTAAAACCGAAGGTTTGCCACAACTGTCACTGGCATGGTCGGCAAAGAGAGCAGAATGTAATAGTTAAATAAACCTGTATATAACATAAGTTGAAGTTCTGTTAAATCACATTTTGTCTGTGATTATTAAACAACAAGAATACAAATGGCATTGTATCTTGAAATGCATACTTTATGAGACAACAACAGTAGATTATGGAACGAATAATCTAATAATGATGAAACCGTTGAAATAATTAACTAAATATTATGATTATATTCGAACGAGTGCATACATTTGGCAAAGAACACAATGCTCGTCCACTGCAATTCGCTTATTTTGTTTCGGACATATAGGGATCATAACAATATATTCTGTTAACCCCCATTTGGCACACGCAGTTACTGACTTTGTCCTCCCCGACAAATGGCAGTCTTGTTTATCAATGGCCCTAACAAACATGACGGATTTATTCTAACTGGAATCACGTTTCAACTCGTCCAGCCACAACACGTCTACGTCCAATCTGCTAGTGTTGTGTTTCAGACATTTCCACCTATAGGCGTAGACATTTTAGTGCATTTTCTATTTGATATGAACAGGGTCAACTGTTTAGTGCTTTTATTTGTCAACTTATATTCCTCAGAATACGTGATAACTTACAAGGAATATATATTTCCTTTAACTTGTGTGCATAAATTTTAATAACAATAATAATTATTATTTAAACACTTTTATGATTACACATTAATAATTTGTTTGTGTTTAGAGCAATAAAATATAATATATTCTATTTTTCAGAGATGTTCTGGCATTTTTGTTTTGCTTTGAAAATGAAAGCAGTCAATACATTTATATAAATCATAAATTATGTTTCTCTATCGACAAATGTGGAATACGGTACTGTTAGAACGCATGTAATATAAAAGTATACAATATTTTAAATTTTGAAGGTGTAAAATTATAAAAGAAATACTGCACATATAGATATACGAATTTACTGCATTGGAGTTTTAATTTATAATTAATACTGGATGGGATAACATACCAAGTATTATTTAAAGTAGTGCATTAACATAAAATTGCTTTATATATTGATAATGGTATAATAAAATAGACTAATTTTTAATGGTAATGTATTGCAGTGTGAATAGTAAGGTTATACTTTTTTATACACCTACAGATTCTTTAAGAAATGTATGTTAGTTATTGGATTATTCTACTTTACCCTATTACATTCATTCCACTAAGTATTTCTTTGTATTTGTCCTAACTTCAATCCCTAATTTTGTCGTTAGTTTTTATAATTTAATGATCATGTGATTTTTATTTATGATATACTACCATTGTACGGAGTAATATTTTCTAATAACTTATAACAGTCATAATTATGCAAATTCCATGTTGACGTTAGAATTTTCAAGACTAAAGTATGAAGAAGCATATGGTTTAAAAATACTAATACGTCATTAGTAATAATCAGAACATTCTGATAAAAGTATTCTGCATGAATATCTTCCTTCTATTACATCTAAGTACGGAGGTTATCATTACTGGATTCTTAAAACAAGGCAGGAGTACCATTTGCCGCGTAACAGGCTTCGTGAGGTTGAGCTAATTTTCAAATCTATAGCTCATTTCATTCTGGAGATGTTCTGTATACAGATAGACAGACAGACAATCACACTGAAAATAAATTGATACAAGAATGACGGTCAGCCAAATTCTTGGGTTGAACATAATAGAACTAATTTTTGTTGTATATATAAATTAATAAAGATTAGTAAGATTAAAGTCTAGGGATGAAATGTTTCTCGAGGTACCTTGTCACATGATAAATTCAAATTTTGTTAATTAAAATAGGTTAAATAGCAGTGTTCAAATAATTAAAAGTTCCGATGAGCTACGGAGGGTACTACAACGCAAGAGTGCGCAGAAATAAAATCTGTGTCACCGACTTCTAACATTTACTTTTCACTCTATTCTTACCATATGAATAATATTTTCACATTTTGTTATTGTCATATAATAAAATCCCATACGATTTGTTTTCAATTTGTTTACAAATTGTTTTATTCTGTTTTTTGCCATCGTGGTTACCCATATGACCAATGTAAAACATTTCACTAACGCTCAGCCAAATCCCACCGAGAGACAGGCAAACAGAAAAGAAAATATTCCAGCCTCTCAGTTGCTGGTAAACTGTTTGTCTCATGACACAAAAGCTCTATGAGTGGCTCTAAAAGTTCACAAACACCGCTTTAGCTTTAGCTATGGTGCTCACAACCATTACAACTCGAATTTTTTGCGCTTCATAAGTTGGTACTCCTAAACCAAGCATGAGTTGTTTTATTTAAACTCTGTTACTGAATTCTAAACTGAAAATATGATGAACTTCGAATCTTATAAGACTTTCAAGCTGTAAACTATCTTGGACCAATCTCGACGAGATTACTGCTGATGGAAGGGAGGTTATTCCACAAACTTCTATCAGACACCAGCTGAATACGTTTATCAGATCTCACAATGGAATTTTACAATTTTTACAAATAAGTCAAGAATATGAATCGTACAATGCAGCATGGTAGAGAAAATGTAGTTATGTTATTAACCAACTTATAATCAATGGATAGATACTTTAAAGTATTAAGTGAATTACAATTAAATTATCAATAAGAGGTATTTGACCGTACAAGTTTATGAATACATTACTAGAAACTTTCGTATAGTTACAAAGATCCAACGATACATCAGTTCGTGCTCTGTAGCGATCCCGGATGAACATGTAAAGCATGTTAATAATCCAGTACGCGGCAGAACACGTGAGCAAGAACGCGCGCGGCGCTCCTAACGACAATTGGGTTCCAAAGTCATTGTAGTCGGCGTACAAGGGCATATTTATGAAGCCATTTAGAACGCGTTGCTGAAACCCTTCCCCAGTAAATTTTAACGGTAATGCGCCCCGCATCACAATCAGCCCGTTCTCGGCCCAACTGCCCCTGCACGTGTGTTCGCACTTTACGCCTTCTGTTCCTATTCTTCGATCCTTCATAGTTTTATCCGGAAACTGTATCATAGAGTACTCACTTATTCACGTTAAACTGACGAGAGTAGTCTCTTGTTCACTGAATAACAAAAAATTGAATTGACTCCCAATTCACAGCCTAGAAACAGTAGAGACATTAAATGGAATTCCAAAATTAGAGTAATAAACTATTTTCATGGCTCATTTGTATTAATTTACAATCAAAGTTTTAATGTTTAGAAGTAGTTTAAGTTAAAAGATGATTTAGGGTTTTTAATTGTAATGTTCTCTATTAGGGAAACGAGAAAAACGTAGTAATATTAGTAATAGAATTTGAAAATTTTGAAATTTGGTTCCAATATCCCTTTCTAACTATTAAAAGAAAACTTTAAGCTAAACAAAGGAAAATGGAAAATTCTAACAGTACACGCCCACTAAACACATAATTTAAAAGCACAGACGAATCGATACACTCTTAATTTTCTACTAATTTCTCAGACATGGCCCTTCACTAAGAAGAAGTCAACAACCTATTTTCCTTACCTATTTTCCTTACGGAAATTTTCTACAGATTTGATATTTCAAGACACGTAATAGATTTGAAATCTAGACTTTGCACTGATATAAAATTGGGCTTAAGTTGTATGTTGCAAAAAGGAAACCGTATGTTTTTTTTTTTCCAATTTCATTACTAAACATTTAATCTTTAACGTAATGCTGTTTCTTGAGCCAGCTTACAAAACTATGAGCATCAGTAAGATGGATCGGACATTTTCAAGTATCAGAAGTGTGAATTTGTTTTGATAATGTATCCAGTATCTATATGTTTGGCTAGTGTCAGTGCTTATCAAGATTATTGTTTAGCTGGTGTTAGTGTCTATCCAGTATTGTAGTTTAACTAAAGTGTCAGTGTGTATGAAGGTTATTGTTTAGCTATTATTAGTGGTAGCTAGATTTGTTATTTAGCTAATGTTATGTGTGGTCAGGATTATTTTTCGTTAGTATTAGTATGAATCAACTTTTATTTTAGGTAGTGTTAGTATGTAGTAAGTGTTACTTGTAGCTAGTGTCAGTGTTTCTCTAGTGTTATTGTTTAGTTAATGTTAGCGAGTGATCAGTGCTATTAAAGCTAGCGTAGCCAGTGTTATTTTAGCTAGTGTTAGCATGTAGCCAGTATTACTTTTAGCTAATGTTAGTGTGTATTCAATGTTATTGTTTACTTAGTGATAGTGTGCATCCAGTACTATTAAAGCTAGAGCAGCCAGTTTTATTTTAACTAATTTTAGTTTAATTGTGATGGTTATTCATTACTATTTTGATAAATAATCTTACATTCCAAAAAGTACCTTCAAATGTTAAAATGAGTATGTCAAAGATAGTGTGTACCACCTAATAAAATGCTTTAACAATTTGACTTTGGTATAACAGTTGTCATAATATATTTTTAAGCCTAAACCATCTGAAAACCTGATTAAAATTGTTAAATGTTATGTTTAAAGAATATTATTTAATGTCAAGAAAATGTTTTCGAAAACCTAGAAATTATGAGAATTAAAAGTAAGCCACCAATAGATTGCCAACCCTTCCCAATATACGTGTACAGGGTCGGTGTGCTACTGCCCGTGTATTAACTAGAACATGTTTTAATCCACAGCTAGAGTGCCACCGCCACACAGAGCCTGGCCGGGCCGGCCGACACCGTGCCCAGGGTTTTAATCATTGCCAGTCTAACGTATTGCTGCCCTGCTTACGTTGCCGCCGGACCTTTTAATCAAATACTCGCCCTGTCATTATGAAATACATAACTCCGACGGAACACGATCGATGTATTGAATTCCTAAAACCAGCTTCGTTACAACCTAATATGTTCATTCTAATAATTTGCAACATGTATGCTGACATGCGATTACTGACAATGTAAATGTACAATACATCAAATGAGTAATATTTAGTATATTATTTTAAATATCTGAAAGTAAAAAGACAAGTATTATCTGCAAAGTCGAACTTTTCAAAAATTACAATATAGATATTGCTTCAACTAGTTCACTTGAAACGAATATTCAAAATACTACACTCATACGGATGTGTTAAGAGGAAGAGGCTACATAAGAATAAATAAATAAATATGATATATGTATATTCTTGTTTATTTATTTCTTTACGTTGTGGCTGTTGATTTTTTTATTGATGATAACTAAATACTCGAATTTTTTCCACATTTCTAGTTTTCTTTGTTTCATGTTTGTTTGGATAGGATTGTGAAGTAAGCTGGATTTTCGGGAGTTCTATTTGGTTGGCCGGTGAATGCAGACCTATTGTGACGTGTACTCTGTAGCTCAGTTTTAATAATTAGTGTTTAGTTTTTATTAAGTGCATATTTTAGGGTTAGTGTGCATGGAATAGACACACAACATGGCTGTTGTGTTCCTGACTTAAACGTGTCACAACGCTCTGGTATTTTTTTTTTTTACTTTAACCTAGGTCGTAATAATGTAGTCATACATTATTTTGGTCATTTACCTGAATAAGAGATCAGATTACATATCTCGAAACGTAGTGTTACTGATTTTATTGTGTCACTGAACGATGAAAAATGTCTGGAAAATCCTGTTTCCTTTGTAGATTTTAAATAATGTTATTTCAATAATTTAATATTTCAAAAAGAAGTAAAAAAACTCTTTCCTTATTGCAAATATGTTTTACTAAATTTAATATCAAATACCCAGTACTTTTTAGTTAAGAATGTTTTTGATAAGGTACTTCGTTTTTGATGGAGACATCACGCACAAATTAGTCTAATTTCTTCCCATGAACTTTTTTTACGTAAATACAAACTTTCTGCTCAGTGCGTTCGAGAAGCCTTGTATTTTACCCAATGAAGAGAGTAAGTCCTATAAACAGAATATTGTGGGGTGGTTACATTTTAAATAGACTACGAGTTTTAAATATCAAAATTTTCCTTTTTGCATACTCTGCATAGTAAATAGTTTGCACATAGTAACAAATGTCTCTCTTATGACAAACACTCTAAGTTAACTACATCTAGAAGTCTTCTCGTCTTGTTAATCACAGAATGTATAGAAGTCACAAATTCCATACGGTGAGCTGAACGGACCAAACAGTGACCGCGAACCGTGAAATTACCTTCGTCTCTAGAGACAACTCTTGGTTATGTATTTACCGCATGCCGTAGTTAAAGTAACAAAACTACTAAACCCTCTCATTGTTTCGCGTGAAACGGTTCATTACAAGGTCCGTGCACTGTGCGGCACATCGTTACATAAAGTGAGCACCAGAGATCTTTTATGGCATGCAACTTTATCGGGTAATATGAGCGGACGATGAGACGCGGCGGCGCGGCGTGTGGCGGCGGGACGGTGGCCATTAAATGTGCACCGGAAGAAGAGTGGTAAAGCGGGCGATAAGCCAGCAGAGGGCAGTACCACTTCCGGTCGTTTCATCCCTTTACACATGTCCCGCTTTCTTTTGTTGCTAATTGTTGTCTACTTATGTTCCCAATCAATTGTGTTTAAATAGTCGTATGGGTTATGGTCAAATGCTTCCAAAGCATCCATTAACAATATTAAGCTATAATGAGGGCACCACGCATGTTCAGATTATTAAATATATATAATAATAAAAATACTGTTAGTTGGTAATCGCGTCACTTCAGAATGACCGGACCACTTTGGTTTTTGGCTGTAAATTAGGTTTCCATGGAGAGAAATATTTGAAAAGTTAAAAATATCTATATAGATTACAGGGTTCTCACGGAAAACAGACAATCAAAAGCGTCTAGAGAATACTGTAAACATATCTGAGTATTATCATAATTTTACTTATTATTCAAAATTTATTATTATCAAAACTGTGGTTATGAGCACGTGAGGTGCCCGAAATTGGATTCCTTTGATATTGTACCACATGATATTTACCGTAGCTAAAACAATAAATACGAAGGAACCGGCCACTAAAATGACTCGACGACTCACACTCTCTCCTACAATTTGAGGAAATATACGAACGCAGCGAGCCAATTACCATTATAAGTAGAATTACAAATAAATGCAAGAAACACAAAGTACAATATTTTGAAAGCTTAGAATGCTTTTGCTTCTATCACACAAAAACTGTTATGTACGATTTTGCTGACATTTTAATGAACTTTGAAATGTAATATGTATATCAGATAAGCCTACTTCCGTTTAAAAATTATCGCAGGGATCCAATATATTACATAATAGCCTAAGTGCTCTCTATCTCTGAGAAAGATACGGATTGACTTAAAGATTCTTTCCCATTGGCCTAAAATGCGATTGATCAAGAGCTATTGAAATCTTTGAATCTACTACTGGAACATTCCGCAGAATTTCTAGTTTATAATTGGGGCCTATAGAACGTTACTCGCTCTCCGAATCCAGGTTTCCGAAACACTGTCCGAACTGTCTATACAAGTTCAATGTTTCTAAAGCGGATCAGGATACGAGAATTTTTCAACAATCATCTATTATATCAGGAGAGATTGATAAAGTCATTTATAAAGTCCATAATATGGTGCATGATTTTCCAGAAAAACATGAGTAAAACAGCTAAAACTCTTAAACAAAAGTTTAATATTTTACTTATCTTATACTAATCTTATTTAATATTTTAATAGTAGACTTAAATATACTTATTAAAGAACTTTCTAGCTTAAAATAAATTAAAGTAGCGGGTATATGAGAATTTATAAACGGGGTTTTATCCGAATGTCAGCGAAATACTCTCAGAAAAACTTTTCCCCTCTTCACCGACTTGATAGAATTAAACGTCCATTATATGCACGACCAGTGTCTGCAAACCTGAAATGTGGTATATGTTTGAAACGTATGATACTTGAGTTAATGAGGTTCAGGAATGACGGGAAGATTTCCTATTAGCCACTACTCCCAAATCTGTTCAGTGCTTTTCATTTTGTTGCTCGGCAGCTTCTTATTCGACTGTTTTGAATTTAGGCAATCACGTCACTGCAAACTGGTTTGAATTATTTCGAGAAACCTCCTATGACGGATTTGACTCAGGGAAATAAAATTTAAATTGGCCTGGAAATAAAAGCTCAGATTCGTAACATTTCAACTAAGTGTCTGATCTCATTAGCCGTAAACACAGTAATATAAAAAGAGAGGTTTGTTTATTGTAGCCTTTACGGCTGTTTTGACGACCAAAAGGAAGTGAAATTGTTATTATAATACTTAAAACGCATATACTTATTTTCTTAAACTCTTCAATAACACTATTAGAGACAGAAAACTACTCTATTTTAAATTACAAAAGTCAATATTATACGAACGATATCCTAAGATCTTAAAAAAGGTTCGACGTGCTTGAATGCTGTTGAATTCCGAGGAATAATTTATGATCAAATATCATACACATCGGTGATTTATCCAATTACAAAACTTTGATTAAAGTTTGTTATTGACGATGGATGAAAAGGTAATATGATTTCGAAGTATAAACTTTTATTGCTTTAAACGTTGCTATGCAACCTAAACTAACGATAAACATGTTCATCTGTAAAATTTAAATTTGGCATGGAAATTTATTGTTACATAGACAAGAATTGGTTCTTTGAGACCTATGTACTACCCAGTAGGTGGACACAAGTTTTCTTGTGTCTTCTTAGAAGATGTAAAAACTTCTTTTGTGTATGATTGTCTGTCTGTCTATCTGTTCTCTGGACATCTTGTGAATGATATGAGCTATTAACTTCATATTTTGTTATATCCTCAGCGAAGCCTGTTACGCGACACGTGGCGTGGTATTATCCCACTTTATCAACAAAGTATACTAAAAAATATTTGCTACTCTACAAAATAATTACTGACTATTGTAAAGGATCAATTTTAGTGGTTCTAAACTCTAAAAAATAAGGTAATACGATTATTTTGTGGATTATTACATTTATTTTGAAGAATTAGCTAGTGTAAGAAAGATTTAAATTTAATGTGTTTGAATAAATACAAGAATATATGGAGAATAATTATTTCAATCTGTTTGAGTATTTCGTAAGCCCCTAATAAGTATGGTTTATTACAAAATAATTCAAAATGTAAAGCATTTTTTAGTATTTAACAAGTTCTCTTTGCTTGAAATTTACTGCTGAATAAGAGGAACGTCATAAAGGAACAAATTCAGAACAGCGCAGCTGCTGAAAAATGGATTATTAATAACCACTTTTTATTTTTTTACAGTTTTAAATGCTGTTTGTTGCTGGTGTTGTTTACTTTGTACTAAGTAGATTAAACTTGAATCATTTCTACGAGTAGTAAAGTTTAATGAGAAATTTTACTCAGAAAAATAACATTAACAGTTATCTCAATAACCATTAATGACATTTTTGTAAGTTTATAAGTTATTTTTGTGTATAAATTTGTATAATAGATGTTTGCGAGTACTTTGTATGTACAAAAGTAAACAATACATTTGAATGAATATTGAATTGTCTTCTTTTCCTTTTGAGCCACGATGCCAAAATCAATTGACAACAAAGATGGTGTCTCGGCATTGTTAATAAAGTTGGTTAGTTGTGTTGCCGCTGTTAATTACGTATTGAATTACTATCTAAGACAAATGTGATATGTTCAGCAACCAATTCCTCAATCTACATACAATATTCGTACCTTTACTTGCGCATTGTTAATAAAGTTAATTAGTTGTGTTGCCGCTGTTAATTACCCATTGAGTTACTAAGACAAATGTAATATATATGTGGCTTTCAATTCTTCAATTTACATATAATATTTGTACTTGTACTTGCGCATTCACCTTGATGATTATTATCATTACTGCTAGTGAACTTTTTGTGTCTGATAATAAATATACAACCATAAGGTGTAGTGTATACAACACAACAAAAATTACATTAAATCACTAAAAAACCTTTTTCAGGTGAATATAAGATTTACTACCCTAAAACCAGCCATTAATATACAAAATACAGTCAATTATAGTATGTAATTAACGACAGTATTTGTTTTATTTACAGCTACTTCAAACAATTAATTCGCTTCATATTCAGCAAGAGCATTTAGTATTAGTTGTATGGCACGTGAACAATCCATCAAAAGTTATATGAACTATGTTATTTTTTGGGTTACTAATTTATTATTTGTAATATAAAATGTATGCGGTAAAGCTTGTATTTTATTACACCCATGATATTACACTTTACATATTCCGTACTTTAATGAAATCGTATTGTTAAACAAATAAATACCATTTACACAGTTTTATTTATATGGAGCAATCAATAGGTTTTCAAAACAGTAAGTAGGTTTATTTACCATTCCATTAATTAGACGATCGCTGAACAGTGGTGAGACGTTTTACCTCCAACCACAAAATGTTAAAATGAGTAGTATTTTTTCCAGTAGTTAAATGTAATCAGAGTAGAATCTCCAGTAATAGAGACAAGCAGTGATCTGGGTACAAACTTGTCTAGCTCTGTGTATTGGGGACTTTTGTTCATGACAGCTCTCTAAGATCAAACCATGAGATTGGCTTTAAAAGCAGGACGTTTGTGTAGACTAAATCGATCTACTGTACATTACATGAGTTCAAAGTTGTAAAGATGGGAGCATTTTGTTTAAAAATGTATGATGTGCATATTTATTGTAACTATTATCTTGTTTTAATGTAATTCATTATTTCAATTTTTGTGTAACTCGTTTTGGAATTCAAAGAGATATATTTTATAGATTAATTTTGATTTTGCTGATGATAAATAATTGAGTGATAGAGGTAATACAACTTCTATATTTTGAATTGTAATTTAAAATATTTAATTGCAGCATTATATTAATGACTTTATGAAGTGTTAAATCAAATAATTAATGTAGAATTTCGTATTTAGATTAATAAACTGTGCCACCGCAATTATCAGTAACTACACAAATGGAGACTAGCACAGGCAGGATGGGATTCAGTGTAAGCCTGTTTAATGATGTTTCAAACACAATTGTATTTTTACGATTTTTATTTGTATATACTTCAAGAAACCTGTTAATTTCTGATTATAAAAAATAATTTTTGTTAATGAATTAAAAACTTGTTGAATTTCCTAACCCATCATTACATAGTTTTTACAGTAAGTTTATATGTGAACATTATTTAACTTGTTTGAACAAAAAATAAACTAATTATTGCCTTATTTTAATTTTTATAATTCATAAGTTTTCTGTATTTAGTTTAAAATACAACAGTAAGCCAGAAATTAAAAAAAGAATTTATTTATAACTTAAGCTAAAATTATAATTTTATTAGACGTGTAATTACATTAAATTTTACGAAAATATAAAATTATGTGGAATTGTTTGTCACGTAAAAGTCATTTTCTAAATCCACATGAAAATCAGTGAAAACAAACACTCACAATAAAAGTGAAATCTTTATGGAATAAATCGATCAGAATGGTATTAAGGCCAGTCAATAACTGTGCATGTTTTACTAAATATTGTAACTACCTCACCACAGCTGAGACCACAATACTATATTTGTACTGATACTTGTTGTATATGATCCGGTATGGTTTTTTTATTGGCTGAGCGTCAGCGAAGCCTAACACTCGAAGTGTTGGATCTCAAAAAAGAACTGACCTACAAACTTGAAATTTTATATTACGCTTGATTTCTGTAAAGTCGAATTCAAATTCAATGGTGCATGGCAACCCATGGGATTTGGTTGAGCGTTAGCGAACATTTTTATGTTGGTCTTATGGATTCCATGACGGCGACAAGAAAATCGCATAATTAATAAATATGTTAACTAACTTAGTAAGTTCATATTAAATTTTAACATATTTTGCCACAGTAACACATGTGCCTAACTATCACAATAAAATAAGCTTTAAACTTGGTTTCGCGTACAACCTCAGCGAAGCGTATTACGCGACGCAAGCTGTGTCGTACCTTGTTATTAAATGTGTACGTTCCAACACCACTGATCCCGAAAGTGTACATGAACACCCCTAACTTCTCATGTACTCCTTCATATGAGCCATACCCGGAGATATTGCTTTGGCCTAGTCAGTATGTAGAATCTGTCCGGATCTGCCAGTAGGAGGGTGGCAGTAGTCACATTACTTTTCAGTGGTCAGTGGTCACAGATGTACTCACTAATTTCCCCTGTGTAATGGCACGTGCAACATTAGTTAATTAGCTAACTAGTCATTGACGTCACATTATAACATATTAACTAATTAAATGTGGGTCTCAGGAAGTGCGAATATGGTTAGTGATCTTGGCATGTAAGATTCAAGGTCTACGATCACTGCATAAATTCTAGTGAGCCGTGTCAAGATATTATCTTAAATATTGTTATGTTAAATAACTGAATTAATAGTGCACCACACTGATTAACAGATCAAACGAGACAATCAAACAAAAACCTGTTTGTCCTCTGAATAGAAAAATTGTCTCTTTGTACTTTAGATCGTCGTTGTTATATCATACCTTTTGGTTTACATTAAGATGTGTAAATTATCAATCATTTTCCTTTTTAAAAACCAATTTTAATAAGCCATCAAATATAACCTGAAAACTATCAACTTTTCAACAATATCATCTGCAAGTTGAAATCAAACTCACGTCAAAATTTGATACTAAAATGTACAGTCTTTTTTCGTCGGTTAATTTTGTTTTATTTAATTTAAAGGAATAGCATGATTTATAGTCAGTTATGCTGGAAGGTAATTGCATTTTAAATGAAAGTAATATACCTGGAAAAAATGCAGTATATGCTTAAGGAAATGAAATGAAAGGAAATCACATCATTCCTTTAAATCATATTCCATACTCTTATTGTGCACAATATTCTTATCCTCTTTTTCATAGGCTTCATTTCAAGATACCCAATATTATTGCGTTAAAAGGACCATGAAATTTCAAAAATAACCCCACTGAAATCGATCATAACGCAATATTATAATTAATCATTAAACTATAATTATATTTCAGAAAAGAACGATTACTTGTGGGGGGAAGTATTTTCAATTACTACCCGCAGGAAAACCCCATTTTTACAACAAACCATTAAGCGGCAGAAACAGTGGTGAATTATGGCGTGAAACGACGATCACAACTGTAATAAACCCTGATAATATGAAGTCGCACTTTATATCAACGTCAGTAAATAATGGAATCGAAAAATAAAATTGAGATGACCGTCCGTCGACCTGTACGGAGAGCAATCAAATATCGCGGAGCTGTCAAACTGTATTGATCAGCAAGCTGACAATAAATATTGACGGGCGACCTGTAGCCGCTGCCGACTGTGGAGTTGCTCCACCGAATTTGGCAAACAGTCCACTCGCTTCTCTGTTTGCTTAACACGGTTCTTGTCACCACTAAGGATAAGATTTTTTGTGACCACAATATCAGCATTTTTAATGTTGATTACCATTTTCATTTTGCGTGCTAGAAGTTTTAAATGAATTTGTGACATTCAAACAGTCGTTTTTAATATTTTAGTTTTACACTTTTATGAACACATTTAAAACGAATTCAAACATTTGTTGGCTGAGCGTTATCGAAGCTCAAGAAATTCAAGTGGCTGGAAGAATTTTACTTCTGTCTGTCTGTCCACATATCTCGAAAACCAAATTGAGGAATACACTGGGATATTTTTGCATTCTACATAGATAATATCAAGTTCGATGGTTTACATGAAATTTGACTAAGCGTTAGCGAAGAAAAAATGCTATGTGGAGAACGACCATCAATCTATGGGATTGGCGTTTTGATGATGTTTTATTTTTACATAGGCAAGATCAACAACATTTAGTGGATGTACCTCATCTGGCACATTGCCTTCAAACAGCGGAGGGTCCGGGGGGGGGTTGACAGTGGTCCTCCTGAAATAATTACAGGTAACGAACGTTTAATACGTTATGGCAGTAATTCCATCAAGACAGATTTTCGCACATGCATGAATCATATCCCACCAGGATGACTTTGACATAACGTCAATAATCTGGAAACTTAGCGAAGCCAGTGAAGTGTACGTGAAGGCGTATTAATACCTTGTATATTTCCGGAGAAGGTAAAATAGTACCCACACAAACTGTTTACTAGGGATATATAAATTGGTCTTATTATATCAAACAAGAGAAGCTGCATCAAATACACCTATTTCGATGATAATTCACAAAGCGAGGGGGTGGTAACCTTTACAAATGGGACAACTAGCTGTCTGTACTTTTCTTTCGATAAGACAATAAATTAATGTGATATGAGAAACGGATTTTTATCTTTTTCAAAGCAAGGGCTAGTTGATCGTTTTAAATGTTTAATTAAATTAGCTAAACAGATTTCAGCATACGGATTTCTATTAAGAGGGTTCTGAACACTAAATTGGCATACGAGAGTTGACTAACAATTATCAAAATGTCCGTAATTTTGGAGAAGTAGTAACTATGTTTAAACTTTGTTGTGTGTTTTATGTTTGGTAGTGTGAGGGCACTATCTAACATTTATATTTACAATAGTTCTGGGTGAGTGGATGTTTTAATCTTTTCACTAATGAATAATATAATTTATTAATCAAGAGACAAATCATATTTTGAATTAGATTAATAAATCTACTGTGAGAAGTTTTTCAACACGAACAGTTAATGTTGTAGGTATTTATTTTTATGTTAAAGATTTGTCTAAATTTTTCAACTTATTTCAAAAATGTTATCTGAATAATGGAACTAGTCTTTAACGTGTACTTAAAATGTGATCTCAAATTTATAAACACCAAAATAAAAATAACTAATTGCTTTAGAATATTACTTGTTTATTTTTATGTAATTAATTGAGTTTTAGGATAAAAAAACTATTTTTATAGAATCGAGTGTGATAGCGAATTGATGAATTCTCCATATCACTTAATAATGGGAATGGAAAGTCTACTATTAAGCTTGAAAAGTTATTACGTTATAACCTCTATACATGTATTGATATTCAGCTCCAGATTGTATTATCATCGTTTAGTTAGCAATTCTGTGTTATTTTCCTATCTTAATTGATACTTTCAGTCTAATGGTAATTTGCATCATGACATTTTAACAATGCTCTGTATGAATGCACATTTCTAGTGTCTCGTATATTCTGAGGCAGACATACACGTAGAGTAAAGTATGATTAATTGCATTATACAGAGTCACTATGCTAAATGGGCCACCTTCGTGATCTTGGAACTATAAATGTGACAGAACACTTTAAATGGGAACCCTTTCCAAACCTTTAAAGACTTTTAAAAATTTGTATTTCTAACTTTTTTAAACTGCCTCCGTTTTCCAATGTGGCGGTCAACATTGTTTTTTCCTTATGGAATACCCTGTATTTTATTATTATTTTAGATAAGAAAAGTGATTTCAAACGTTTTTATTCTTGGAAATTGTTTTTATTTCCCTTAATAACGGAGTTGTGGGAGCTTTTGAACTCACACTTTGGTGCTAAAAATCCATATGGAGTGTCCAGTAAGAAGACACCTTTTTAAATAGGCGGTATTTAAATATTCGAAACTGTAAAACATTTAAAACTAGTACAAACAAATAGTCATAGACAGCTTTTATTTTTAACTAATAAATTCATACAGTGAATAAATCAAACATAAAAACAGTCAAATTCACTAATTAATAACGTTAGATTATTCTATCCCTTTACATGACACGAATATAGAAATGAGAGTATGCTTATATGCTGTAGTTGTTCCACTGTCCCTACAAGAAGTAGCCTTTTCTAATGTAATCAACACGTTAATACAAGATAAGTCCTGTAGCGAAAGGATGAGTTTCATTCGAACAACATATTCTATCATAAATCTAATATCCAATTTAATATATCTATTTTGAATTGCAACTGTATGCAGTGCGGTCTATTCCTTATTCTATGATAATGAAGTTTCGGGATAAAATCTGTACAAGATCAAAAAAGAAATGTTCATTTAACGACATTATTTAAACGGAAATTCGTAATAATTGTATATCAAAATATGTTATATTCAAATTATAGAATATTCTATTTACTATAGAATATTCAAAACTATTCTATATTAAACGCTTCATAAATGAAGATTTTAATTTATTATTTAAGCTATGTCAGCTAAAAAAAAACAACACACATATATATAGTATATATATATATATATATATATATATATATATATATATATATATACATTTGAAGTTTTCAGAATATTTTAGTTCTAATAAAATTACTAAGACAATACTGGCAATAATAATATTAATATCTACATTAAAAAATGAATTAATATTTTAAGTGCGGCAACGTTTTATTCCAAAACGACAAAAGACTAATTTTAGAATAACATTTCCATCCTACTTCAAATTGAATGAAGATGTAAACATATTTACGATATGTAAACAAAATATGTGCCGCAAAAAGCTATTGAGTTCTTTTATAACCATTCAACCCTATTATTTAATATACATCTTTCAACTGAGACACCAAATATGCATTACAGCTTCTAACGTTTTTAGAAAGCATAGCAGCCATGCAAAATTTATATTATGATCAAAAACCTCGTTAGCTACAGCGAAACTGGACAACAAAATCGAGTCAACCAACAACAATTTATGGTATTCACAAGGGAAGCATAGCTAAATACTGTGTAAACTAAGGGGGGGGGGGTAATAAACTGTAATCGCAAAGCAAACGAGCCATAAATGCTAAGTTGACAATGCACCACGGAGCAAGCAGTTCAGTATAATCTAGATGGCCGCTTTGTCGTCGTCCCATCACACGTCAATAGCCCCTAGATTGTATCGTGGCCGCCTCCCTCACACGTACCGAGGACAACCGGATGTAATATTTCAGCTTCCACACACTCGCTCTTGTATGTTGTGTATGATTTCTAAGGTAAGGTACAATGAGCGGAACTAGCAGTTCAGTATAATCTAGATAGACGCTTTGTCGTCGTCCCATCACACGTCAATAGCCCCTAGATTGTATCGTGGCCGCCTCCCTCACACGTACCGAGGACAACCGGATGTAATATTTCAGCTTCCACACACCCGCTCTTGTATGTTGTGTATGATTTCTAAGGTAAGGTACCATGAGCGAAACTAGCAGTTCAGTATAATCTAGATAGACGCTTTGTCGTCGTCCCATCACACTCAATAGCCCCTAGATTGTATCGTGGCCGCCCTCCCTCACACGTACCGAGGACAACCGGATGTAATATTTCAGCTTCCACACACTCGCTCTTGTATGTTGTGTATGATTTCTAAGGTAAGGTACAATGAGCGGAACTAGCAGTTCAGTATAATCTAGATAGACGCTTTGTCGTCGTCCCATCACACTCAATAGCCCCTAGATTGTATCGTGGCCGCCTCCCTCACACGTACCGAGGACAACCGGATGTAATATTTCAGCTTCCACACACCCGCTCTTGTATGTTGTGTATGATTCCTAAGGTAAGGTACCATGAGCGAAACTAGCAGTTCAGTATAATCTAGATAGACGCTTTGTCGTCGTCCCATCACTCGTCAATAGCCCCTATATTATATCTAGGCCGCCTCCCTCACACGTACCGAGGACAACCGGATGTAATATTTCAGCTTCCACACACTCGCTCTCCTTTTGTTTTGTCATGACGCATAAGGTAACTGTCAATAAATCGCGAACATACGAGTATATAGCATATTACGTTGTTCCAATCTCGACGATCAGTAGTGATTTCCTGCAACATACTATATGGCAATTTTATATATTGCACATATTTAGTTGCAGGAACTAATACATTAGGTACACGCGACTGGAAGGAGTCTAGTTTGGCTCAGATGGAGCTTTATCCCGATTGAATTACGGCGACATAAACGTTCTAGCTCTTGAAATACCAGCCAATAACAAAGGTAGTATTAGTCTCTTCTACGTTTTAATCGATCTCAACTCAGTTTACATCTTAGCAGACAATTTTCTTCGCATTAGATGTTTTATCTTTCATACATATCTACCTGATTGATTGTATTAGATTTGGACACTTGAAACATTATGACAATCCCTATTCAAAGAAGGTTGAACATAATTTGATATATGATTACTTTATAGAAATATAGTTAAAGGAAAGCATTATTAATTTAGTCAGTGTATGCTCTTTAACAATTATTAGATATAACTTGCCTCAATTGCTGAGGGTGTGCTGAATATCATAATGTGCAATTTACTGATATCAACATAAAAATTTAAGAAAATCAAATGCTTTAACCTTATATACGTTAAAGATTTCACCTTATTACCCGAGATGAACTGATACGCCAAATTAACTTACAATGCAATTTTTTATATACTTTAGCTTAATTAATATAATGTTATTAAAACCCAAAATGACACACAGTATTCTACTCTTAATATACTAATACTGTAGAACCAAGAACATTGCTTGTCGGAGGGTAGAGCAGGGCTGGCACGGCTGAGGCCGAAGTGAGGGAACTATTGCCGTTCCAGGCAAGACAAACTTGGCCAGGGCCACATGATTTATTGATTGTCTTTGCACATTAAGATAAATGGAATTGCCATCACTTTAGCCCTTTTCAAACCGCAAGACGTTTCTTTCTCTTTCCCATTTATTGACAAGGCTTCTAATACGCCCTTTACGCATTACTTCAAATATTTGGAACTTCTTGATAGCTATTTTATTCTCGCACTAAACTGCACAAATGTGAGTTCTAAACTAATGTGAGTTATTCAATTTAGAAAACTTTTGACAGATCGCGGCAGGGTTGATAATGAGTAAATATTATAAGCCAAATGACTGTAGTAAGACCAAAATTTTGTTTAAGCTCGAACAAAATTAATGTTTTATTCTTCCAAAAGTTTAGAATATTTAATATTAAATTCAGTTACAAGAAATTTTTCCATTTAAATCGTTGACAAAACACTTCAACACTTATTAAAGCACACATATACGAGTGTAAAACGCGTTTAAGAAGTTCAGAGCTAACTGCCGAAAAGTTAACAGGCTTAGATAGAAATTATACATATCATAACTTTCTAATTTACCTTTGCCTTGTCCAGTCTTTATTTCGGTCCAAGTTGTCTATGGCACGAAATAGTCCAATTATCAAAACAATATGTTGCCCTAACAATTTACCAAATGATTCAGTAACATAATAGTGGTTGAGCATAAAAATAACTGAAAACATAGACGTTTTTATTTAACCGTTACATGACTGCCAATGATACTCGGCCTCTATGTCGGTTAACATAGACGGTTGGTCTAAAGAGGTTTACTACAATACTTACCTTTGTAAAACTCCCATTACATAAGTGCACAGTATGTAACCACAAGTTGTCAACGATATTTCTTCTCAAATAAAGATCCTTTTCTACCCTACATTACAGAATCTACTTGGGGAGATGTAGTGTATTTCCCCGTGAGAGACAATCCTCTCTCTGTCTCCCTAGCAATCCCTTCACACTGAGTACAGAGTGCTCTCACTCATATGTACGAACTCTTACTCTTTTAGCATATTTAATGCTTTCTATCAGTAGAATTCAATTGTTTATTTATTTTAATTTCCTAGTTGATTCACATTACTACAACTAAATTATATCATAAGATAACGTTATTAATATCAAATTCTTAAAATTTCTAAAACCCTTTACGTCTGTTAAGTGGTGAAAAAATGCACGATTCTTTGCAACGAGCCTAGGGCGGATGGTAAATGTTGAAAACTGTTATATTTTTATAACGACTTAAAACTTGGTCGTAGGTTCTTCTTCGTTATCAGTGCGGTCAGTAGTGGTGCAACTACGATTTACCGCTTATTAGGTAGCACAAGAGTAATGTGCAGAATCAGGGTTTGTTAATATTGAGTATATGTAACTATAATTACATTGTACTTGCAGATATGTAAAATAAAAGGTCGTTGAACAATTGTTTTCAAATAAACCTAAAACGCTTTTTAACCTCCCCTTCCATTTAAGTTGTATAAACTGAACTTACTAATCTTCTACCTTGCTGGTGGATGAAGCTTCTTTACAGCTCTAAAATTGTCAACAAATTACATTCATGTATTTAAAGTAGATTTTTAAAACCATTAAATTTTGACGAACATTAAAATATCAGCACCTCAAAACATCCAATATAAACATATATCAAACAATGAACGTTGTATTTCCATGGTAGATGAGTGGTAAGCGTATCATTTTACTATCCCACAATCCGAATTTTAATCCGGGTTTGGACACGGCATTTTTAAATGGTAATAACTAGTCATCTGAGTCCACCCAGTCATCTGAAATAATATGATAAACAGTTCCTACTTGAATTTAAGATCATTTACTCAACAATTTCTCTGCCCTTATTTCATTTTATTTGTTATTTCCAGATATATTTTGCTGTAATATAATGTAGACGATAATCGTTATTTTTATCCATCTATTATTAATCTTATCAGAGTGTTATTTTTATCAGTGTCACTGATATTTTATTGCCATCAATAATTAGTGTAATCTAGCTGAACGTCAGTGAAGCCTATTACTCGAGGGACTGAAAACATTTTATTTTTGTCTGTCTGTCTGTCTGCACAATGTAGAAAACGAACTGACCTACAAACTTGAAATTTTGCATAAAGTTTCATTTATATATAAGATAACTAGCAGGCGGCATTTCACGCAATTTCATAGGTGTTGCACCTATGAGAGTACTTCTGGTTCTTTGAGAGTTAATTGTATTTCTGACGCCAATGTTGACTTTGCTTCTTCCCACGATCAAGGAAATATGTTAAAAATTGTTTATTTATGGTCATTTTAATTTACTCCGGTCTTAGTATTTTTTGCTCCAATACTGCTTTAGCCTCTCTCCCGAACAAGGAAATATATATATATATATATATATATATATATATATATATATATATATATACACACAGTTCTGAGAAGCCTACTTTTGTCAAAAACAAAACAAACCAGACAGATTTCATACCAGTCCTTATATATATAGTAAAAATTAGACTATATTGCATCTTATATCTGCACTACTAGCAGTTATCCGCTCCTTTGCACGCAATTTAGTAGGCGTTGCACGTTAAAGGTCACTGCTGGTTCGAGTGAATTATATTTCCGACGATAAATTAGATTATCCTGACCAGAGATTGTTATTTAAGACCCTGATTATGATAGCTGCCTCAGGAGATACGCCTCGGATGTTCCCTTAAAGTTCCCAATTTAATAGCTGTCAGTACGTCAGAATTTGTCGAGATTATCCCGGCCAGAGATTGTACTCTTCAGGGCCTGATTATGATAGTTACCTAAACGCCAATTTCAATGGAAGTTCCTATAAAGGTCTCATTTTAAAAGGTTTCAGATCATCCTGGCCAGAGATTGTACTCTTAAGTGATTAAGCGTAAGAACTGCCTCAGGAGATACGCCCCGGACGTTCCTTTAAAGGCCTCAATGTAAAAGTAGACAGAACATCAGAATTTTATGTTTTCTTGGCCAGAGACTGTGCTTCAGGGTCTGATTGTGTTAGCTGCCTCAGGAGATACGCCCTGGACGTTCCTATAAAGGTCTCAATTTAATAGCTGTCAGAACGTCAGCGTTTGATATTCTTATCCTGGCCAGAGACTGTGCTTCAGGGTCTTATTGTGTTAGCTGCCTCAGGAGATACGCCCCGGGCGTTCCTTTAAATGTCTCAATGTAGAAGTAGCCAGAACATCAGAATTTTATATGTTTTCTTGGCCAGAGACTGTGCTTCAGGGTCTGATTGTGTTAGCTGCCTCAGGAGATACGCCCCGGACGTTCCTATAAAGGTCTCAATTTAATAGCTGTCAGAACGTCAGCGTTTGATATTCTTATCCTGGCCAGAGACTTGCATCTTCAGGGTCTTATTGTGTTAGCTGCCTCAGGAGATACGCCCCGGGCGTTCCTTTAAATGTCTCAATGTAGAAGTAGCCAGAACATCAGAATTTTATATGTTTTCTTGGCCAGAGACTGTGCTTCAGGGTCTGATTGTGTTAGCTGCCTCAGGAGGTACGCCCCGGACGTTCCTATAAAGGTCTCAATTTAAAGGCTGTCAGAACGTCAGCGTTTGATACTCTTATCCTGGACAGAGACTTTGCTCTTCAGGGTCTGATTGTGTTAACTGCCTCAGGAGGTACGCCCCGGACGTTCCTATAAAGGTCTCAATTTAAAAGCTGTCATAACTTTAGAATTTGACGAGCTTGTTCTGCTCAGAGATTGAGCTCTTCAGAACCTGATTGTGATAGCTACCGAACGCTTTGAGAAACACTTTTATTATTAATCTTTAGACAGTTTTTAAAGGAATACTGTATGTAAACACAGTACAGTATGTATATAATAATCTTAAATGATGAATGATGATGTTGTTTAAATGTGAATGGAATTGAAGTTAAATACCAACATCCGTCAAATTAGTTTTAATTATTTCTTGAAAATGTGAATTTGGTATTTTCGGACACTATATGTTTTATATAAATATTTTACATTTTCAAACATGAATAGATGGAAGAATACGCTAAAAATAGGGAAGAAATGAATCTACTTTAAGAAGGGCTGGAATAGCTGGAAATACTACCTCACTTCCCGGGGCCTCTGTTGCTCTACAGTAAGTTTCATTAGGTACATCTGGTGTTTATGTGACAATGGTATCGGCAACATCGCAATGCAAGAGGCACTCTTAGAAAAGGCTCTCAAAATTTAGAAACATTGCTTTTTCTTCTTTTTAATGGGTACAATTGTTACGATTATTTGAATATCTGGTAATCTATCAGGCCGAATTCTTAGTTCATAGCAGGCATAGCGCTCCAGTTATGGGCCTCTTATCTAGGTTGTCTTATTACATTCTCGTAAATAAAATAAACCTATTTTTTTCTTATCTTAATTTTTTTACCTTTTGTGGAAACAGTTTTTATACGATACAACTATATATGTTTATATGAGAATTAAACAACAAAATACTACCTTTAGTATCTGTCAACAAATCTGCAAGTGCTGCACAAGTAAAATTAATTTTAAAACTCAAAAACTCACGGTATTCCCAATACTCAAGGCACATTATTAGAACTTCGGAGTGATTACAATAGTTTTAAAGCAAACCCTACTTTCAAATTGCTTAATTAATTGCTTGAAATTGCTTAATTAATTGCTTGAAATTGCTTAATTAAATGCTTGAAATTGCTTAATTAATTTGAGAATTTGAATTAAACTTCTAACACGCTAATGACGTTAGATTACAGAGTAGATTTTAGATTAACATATTCAAATGGGTTTAGTGCGAATAAACACTCACTTTCAGTCAAGGGAAAAAATTAAATTTTTGTTTGTTAGTAAAACATATTGTTTAATTTTTTGAATTTCTTTATTTTATTTTATTTTGTATATATTTCATATAGGAACACAATTTGAAGTAAACTTATACAGCACGTATACCATTGATGTTCTTTGCTAAACCTCCGTAGTTACAGGATATTCACCAGATCTGTTAAGGACGGAAGACTGAAGCAAAGCATGTTAGATTGGAGCAGACTACAGCCAAGATTCAACAGTACAGCCACGCCTAGGAGTGGTAAAGAGTAATATCTCAGCCATGCCACTTTGGAAGAAGTATGTTAGCTCTGGAGAGAGCCTCCTTACCAGTCATACTAGCCAGAGGAATGTTCTCCCAGATTTACTAAAACCTCTAACACTCAATGAGCCCCACCCACTCCAGCCATCATTCACAACAGTAAATTAGACCTATCGATCCCTTTACCTTCATATCTTGGCATTTCCGGTTACTGACATCCCGCTGGACATCCAATGGGTTGCATTTGGTTGGGTAAGTGACGGTTTTTGCTGTGTAGTCCAAGTTGTACTGGAATTAAACCTTCCTGAGGAGTGAGGGTTGGGTAAGTGACGGTTTTTGCTGTGTAGTCCAAGTTGTACTGGAATTAAACCTTCCTGAGGAGTGAGGGTTGGGTAAGTGACGGTTTTTGCTGTGTAGTCCAAGTTGTACTGGAATTAAACCTTCCTGAGGAGTGAGGGTTACATTTATAAGAGGGTGCTTTCTACTCGAGAAGCGTTTTAATCAGTTATACAAAACACTTACGTGACAGGTTCCAAATAAATTTTCAACTTTTTTATTTCCCCACAATTCGAACCCGAAATTTTTCGGCTGAAGGGGTCCCATGTCATTGTGAGGGTCATTTTCTTTTTGTATGAAACCATTTTAATTCTTAGGCGTCTTATTTTAAAATTTGATCCAAACAACTCTTGTAGGTACTACTTCTTACACGAAAGACATACAAAAAGACAGATACTTTACATGTGTTACAAAGGCATATTTAACCACCACTGATTATAATTAGCATACATACAATTTATGATGTTTTATAAACCAGAGTAACCACCTATTTGTTATCAGGGCATGCACGAGATAACATATTTATTATAGGTGAGCGAAGAGTACGAGGAGCTTTCCATGTACTTTTTATTATAGAAATTTTAAATACTATGTAGAAACGGAATATAATGTTGCAATCAATTTGCCTAAGTGCTTGGTCTAAACTTCACTAGCTGATAGCGTAACTCAGTTCCGAAAAGCTATAGTAAGTAAAATTACTTGTGAATGTTGGGGTTAGTTCAGTTCACCTTCCTCTTATGGAATCTGACGCTGTCACAGACTTGACTCCTGGAATCGGGATTCACGTTCGTCTGAAGAGATTTTTAAAAAGTCGTCAACTTATATTATATACTTTATTTCTATTACGAACTTTGTGGTATCTGATCAAATTTTACAATATATTTTTATGTAAGGCTTACATATTTCTATAATTAACGTTTTGGTGGAGTATATTTTTACAGTGGACGAATTATCTGATAACGCTACGTAGAAACGCCGAACGAGAAGTTTGCGTGCGTCTGCCAGCTACGCGTGTGTACCATGGAAACCAAGCCTCACTATCCATTACTATCGATAAATCCGATATGAAGCTATGATGTTGATATAGGTGATAAGCTTGATGAGATTCAACCAATCACGTTCTATGGTTGAATAAGTATGAATTTGTATCGTGTTTGAACTTCTGGTAAATCGTAGATGAAACTTACCGCTTTTTTACGGCTATTGTTTCAGCATTAGACCAACTTCGAGCAAATTAAAATTTTAGCAGTTCCTGTCAGTTTTTATTTCTCTTATTTAATTGACACCAACTTTTTCAAAAGTACGAGTATTTTATCAATAAATTTACGGATTTCTGTGACAATTAAGTATTACTTAACAGAACTGCGAATCCATTCCTTAATAACAATAAGGAACCCTTAGTAGGTTAACAATACTTGCAGATCAGTTTGAACCGTTTCTCTTAAAAATGTTTAGTATAACTGATTTAAATGACTCTGGACTAGAAATAACTTTCTAGTAAATTAAACAAAATTTGGTAATACACATAGGATTTTCGTCAAATGTTCTAATTGATATTTTGCAAATTTATAATTTTAAGATACATAAGTGTGGCATCACCTATACTTTTACAATAAATTTATTGGTTGACCTCAATCTTCTGGTACCCAGTGATTTCGATATATCACTGCGAATCCAACGAAGGCCGGTGGCTAGCGCCATACGAGAACGATAGGTGAGGTAGTCACGATACATTAAACGATATCGTTCTTTTCATTTCGGTAAGCCAAGCCGAGCCGAGCCTGTCCCGCGGTGTTTTGCGGCTTCCATTGATCGGTTTCCACCCGGATGACGCCTCGGTTGTCGTGGTAACAATGCGACCTCGCTCGCCACAAACCACCAAATTGACTGGAATTTTATTGAGACGATCCAATTTACACTACATTATTCAGGAAGGTTAAACAGTAAACGTATTCCCCTTCCTAAGTTTTCAGTGGCCTGAAATACAAATACTATACTCGTGTGATGCGTTGGGGCCAACTTCTAAAGACAGATGGTCGGGTCCCACTTTTAAATATTCTTTGAGTCTTTGACTCCGAACATTTTAAAACTATCTAAGACAATACCCAAAATGTCTGCCAAACTTTTTGTTTTTGTGTCCTTTTCCAGTTGTATGTCACTAATGGAGATTTATAATTTGAAAATGATGGAGTGGAAAACACACTTCCCCATTCCAAAGAGCGATTCTTCACATGTTAAAAATATATATAATGTCTCAATTAAAATTATTTTAGGATTCAAATTCTTGACTAATACTTGCTTAGCCACACAAACTAAATGTAAACCAAAACTAGTCAGGTAATACGATGGTGGTAAAATTTTGAATAAAATTATCACTTGTAAATATTTCCAAACTACTTGTTGTCTTTTTTTTACAAAAAAAACTATTGTTATTATAGTTTGCCAAAAGATGGAATAAAATCCTTTCATTTACGTACAATGCTAACGATACCAAGAAAATTAAGATTTAAAGTTATTTAACATTAGCTTATTATTCCGATTGTATGGTTGGAGGCCACAAAAACATGTTTATAAAACAAGAAGCGGTTTTCCCTAAATAAACATTATTCAACTAAATTTTAAATTTACTTATTAAATACGAGTGGTATTTACACACACGACTATATATGAACACTTAAGTTCTTCTCATTGCTGAAGTGTACAACACTGAATACAATAGTTTGACATTAAAATATTTCGTATACAAAAGACTGTTCTGTTAGTAAATACTGTACGTAGAAACGCTAAGCTTGTCTAGTGTAGAGCATTCAGTAAGAGTCAGTTTCAATATTGCGTGTTCATATTTGAAGGCAGCTTTAATTCTGAATTGGTGTACATCAGTCAGTAATTTATAATTTGTTTTACCGGTACTTTGTGGCTACTTAAAATGTCATAATTTCAGTTTTTACTATTTAAAAATTAATATTTTTAGGCGTGAAACTCCTGGCGTGTTTATTTGTCTCTAAGTGGCATCAGTGAGGTTGAAGATAATTTTATAGTCCTCACATGATGTTTTATAAAAAGGAAGATTATTTATATTATTAATTATTTATATATTCATAGCTTTGGAATATTAATATTGATTTTAAATAGTCAATATCAATAAATATTAAAATATTCGAAAATATTCAGATGTTTTTGACAGTAGGTTGAGGAAACTCTCAAATTGTTGAAGAAATACTTTTATATTCTACATTCCCGATCATTGAGTTGTATTTTTACAGTTACTAAACACTCTGAGGAGAGTGTTTTTACTTTCGTTTTTCTATTTCTTTTTTTCTATTCGTAAATAATGTACAATTCTAAATTATTTACGATCCCTTATTTTGGTTGTTTGGTATAAAACTAATTTTTCATATAAATCTTATATGTAAGAGCATATATTGAATTTGTATTGACAATCTCTTAAAATAATTTAAATAAGTTCTAATCATTGGCGCAGAAAAGTTCCACCTTGACTCGAACACGGATCTCTCATTTGTGACTTATTCATACTGACTATTCATCATACCATAAAGTCCTCATTTTTTTGTAATTTAATTAATGTCATTTTAGGTGTAGTCTTTACACTATTTAGGATTTTTATTATAAGTTTATTTTATATTATTTTTATGACATATAGAAACGCATGATACAACGTACTAAAGTCTTTTGCTACGGTATTTTAGACTAGTGCCATATCATGTGAAGTATTTAATGAATGATGACTGGAATTACTAAAGCGAGACTCCATAAGTGACGATGACAAACACGGAGGATGCTACACCACGCGATGCAGACCTTTCTAGGTTTAGTACAGGTCAATGACCCAACTCTAAGAAGAAAAAAACTGCGAGAGCCGCGAAGTACGTCATTACAGATCTTATTCATTATTTAGTTGATATAATTATGGAAATACTTATGTAGATTATAGTACAGCAATATGACGATAACTCTACTGTCAATGCACGAACATTATTAGACGATAGTAAAACATACGCAGAACCAAACAGCCTTAAAAATATAAATCTTAGACGCATAATAACTTGAGCTATAATAAATTAATTACGATTTTTAATTACGAATTAGTATGGTAAAACTAAATAATTCGTAATTTTCATTTTGAAAACACAACATATACGTTGTGGCTATCATTAGATTTTAGATATAAAATTTCGCTTGCCCTCAATTTAAAAAAGAAATAAAAATGTAAAATAATTATTAAAATAAACTATATATTATTTAGATATTGATACGGTTGACACAAAATATAAACCATGTTATATCAGCACTTTATGAAAACGGGTCGAACAGTCATTTCATTTTAATTTTATGTTAAAATAAATGGAAATATGCCGATAAAAGGCGTTTAAATGGCTGAATTGAGATCAAATAAATACATAAAGAGAATAGTTCTTTAGAAATCTGGAAAAGAGAACTTAATTAAGTGAAAATGCGTTTATTCACGAAAATGTTAAGCAAACTGCAGACACTTTCATCAATCATTAATTATTTATGCATCAATTAAATTAAGCAAAAACGTCGGGAGAAATATTTTCTAATCTGAACCAAAATCTAAAACTCGCATGTTACCATTATAATATAAATGCGATTGTTGAATTTCAATGCGTCGGTAAGATTAAATTCTGTAATAATTTTCACACTTAATTGGTTTCGGCTGAGATGAACAATACATTGCTGGGATTTTGTTATAAACTAAACAGATTAACCATTAAACAAAATAAAGGCTAGCTCACATTATAGATTAAAAACCATCCATGAACAAAATATCCTTGTCGATATTTTATCTAAGCACTGAAAACACACATAGTTTGTAACTTAATTACAAATCCTTATACGTAGCCTATATAAGTTTTCGAGTGTTTGCACTGTGTACTCGGAGTCTTACACAATAACACGTTGAAATTTTAATGGAGCCTGTTTTAAAGAACAGGAAAATTAGTGTCCGCTCCTCCAGAGGCGGGTAAACTCTGCGCTGCAGCCTGGCCAAAGCTTACGAAAGCTTACGATTGCAGCGGCTGAGACACACAAACAGACAGCATATTGACGTCTCCAAGACATCTCATATCAGGGCTCGGCTCGGTTCTCGCATCACGATCGTCCCTATTCAGCCGACGCTCCCCAAAACTCATTAAATACGCTTCGAGCGCCCTTTACTCCACTGCACTCTTGTGTCTACACCCCGGCTGAAAAGAAATTGCCTGCGGTACTGAAGGATACTGTGGCACTTCACTTCGAGAATCCTTTCATCTACAAACATTATTTATTCAGTAAGCACACACAAATATACGTCACTATATAATATTACAAATTTTACAAAAATTATTAAATAGCAAAAACATTTGTGTTTATAAAATTGTGTAAATCTATTCTATTGTCATATGAGATAGATTTTGCTGACAAAATGTACTTTCACAAACATACATATACATAAACATTTTAATTAATAAATATATGTAACATATGATTGGTTAAATTAAATATTAGTGTGCGATATAAACATTAATTAATTAAATTGTTATAATTATAAAATACAATTGGTATTTTTAAATTAACAATTCCTTAATTTGTTATATTAATAAAACATTAATTTTATAAGACGATAGTAAATGATTATAGAAAATAAATATTACGAGATCATGTTTATACTGTGTGAAACTTTTTACTTGGTCATTAATAAATTGCAAACAATTAATTTGGTCGAAACTGTTATTGCTAACAATAATAAATGAGCTCCACAGAATTACTTACCTAATGTATAGACAATCCACAAATATATTCACAAATTTTAAAAAAGAACTGCCGTATCGTTATCAGAGAAGACGGTTTGAATTGAATTAGTTCGTTCATGACTAACTAATTAACAACTATCTATAATTAGGACCTAAAAGCACCAGAACTTGCGACAACTGCGCTGCGACAGATCGCGGAATAGAGCGACAATCACATTAACTCGACAAATGATAAGAATCCGCTTGAAGGAACCCCTGCAGCGTTACAGGACTGATTCTTGTACCGGACCACACTGACAATTCGGACCCTCAGTCCTACCGCGATATTCACATACCACTGGAACTCACTGCATTTGTAACGCCAAAAAAATTCAATTTATTGAGGTGGCATTCCGTGCGTTTCGACAGCACTCCACACCGATACTAGGCCTTTTACCCCCATTTTGTCTTGCTACTTAACGATTGGGTAAAGATATTCAGTGGGGAGCAGAGCTTGCGCCGACCCCCGCACGGAGCAGCACCGTCCAGAACTCTCGCCGTAGCGTCGCTGTCACCATAGCTGAATGGATTAAATACTTAAAACCAATTTATTAACTCAATCTGTTATCTGAATTGCTCCAGCAAACTATATTGCACACTACTGATCACTAGGCACGTTTCCCTACCCTCCAGGCACTGAATTCGAAAGCGTAGTATATTTGTTGAGGTTGATAAGTTAATATTATAAAACTAATTAATAAACATGGTATTGATAATGATTGTTGTTAATAATGGGATATGTATTTGCCGTTTAAAATTGTATTAATATATGAATAAACTTTTCGTCTATAGCGTACAGTAACATCTTGTTTAATCGCTTTTTATTTCTGGATAGCTAGACATGATTGGCACAATAGTAATATTTAGTGTGATTTAATCCCATAGTTGGAAAACAGAACAAAACAGCGCTTTCAGCTATTTTAAATACGAAACCCGTTCTAAAGGTACCGCACTGACTGATAGATCCATCCCTATAAAGGAGGCAAGGAATAGAACTTACACCGTGGTCTGGATGCCCTCCCAATAGGTAATGTAACCATTTTTTAATACTAACCAAACAAATTATAAAATATGCCAGTACAATTCAAAATGTGTTCTTGTGTGATATTCTTAAATGATAATTTTATTCAAAATAAGTAAGTGAAACGTTTTATCAACAATTCAATAGAAGATGAAATAAATTACATGTTTTTACTTGTAATCAGATAATCATGCACTACAACATTCATAAGAGAGTAGAAGAGTTACCGGCTTACAAAGCAGGCATTTTCATTTCTTGGGCAGGCATGAACTTTTGATTGTATCTCTTCTAGAAAAGAAAATGAAAATAATATTTCTCTAGAACTCCATCAACAATACGATCGCGTTTCAAAAGGCTACATAATCAGTTAAACTGTAGTTTTAAAGTATAAATAAATCGAGTTATCGATCGTTTAAGATGGTGATTGGTTACAATCTCTTTTTTGTCGCTAAAGTATCGACAATATGTAAGAAGTAATCATGAACAAGTTTTTAAATATTTTTAATCTTGATACATTTTACAGACATAAATCTTGTACATGTACATAAATTTGTAGCCTACTGTTTATTCGGGCACTGCAACCACCACAAATTGACGTCATTGTTCGAATATTAAAAGTAGGCTCAGAACATTTCTCTTCAAAAATATATGTCGTCCAAACCATATGTCACCTAACACAGAAATAATTTTCTTCTGGGAGATATTTGTTAACGAATGATAATGATAAGAACGCGTACAATACAACCAAAAATCTATTTCATATCAATCTATCTCATAATGTTTGAGTGTTCTTAATTTGTTACGCCTTACATCTGAACTGTTTGAAAATCGCTAAAGAATTTCCACTACAAAATTATAGTGACGACTAGAAGTTTTAGAATAAAAATCGAACAGTCATATTTTGTAATATTACCCTACTCAAATTAAGTCGAGTCGAGTAGTTAATACCTCGAAATTTCAAATCGATAATCATATACTATCGGATATTGATACCCAGAGATCAGTAACTCGTTGCTCTATACTTAGTAGTGAAAATCTGGCAAAAAAGTACGCGATAATAGTGTGAACTAAACTGTATACGACGCGTCAAGAACTGAAGACGCAATCCAACTTCACGCTAAATTAAACGTGACTCATATCGAGTCAACAATCAACAAGATCCAGCATGACGACAATAGAGATTCAATTGATGCAACAGCAGCGGGCGAGCTCGCGTGTCAGCGTGCACATGTTGGTTTACGATAGTTACGCAATAGATGCAAACTCTTGATCCGTTCATGTACAGTACTAAATTAACGATATAATGATTTTAAAACTAACTTAACCAACAGAGTATGCTATTTTTAAGTCTTAACTTGTTCTGTTTAAATAAATGTTTCTTCTGGAAAATACTCAATTCAGTTTGGCATGATTTTGACCTACAAATTATAAATTAGACAAAAATACGAGAACTATATTTTAAGAAAATTATTTTGGCAATACTCCTTGAGCGGACTCAATATACCGAATTGCCAACTAAAGCCTGTTCATCTCATGTGGTCTTTAGTCATCTCACTAATGTTACAACTGTTTACTGCCCGACATAAAACCCTATACAAGAACTTACAACTAGTCCCTACAAAAATAAACTGTTACATTAAAAAAATAAAAGCTATACTGTCTATCCTAACAATCTCACTAACTCAAACCGGTACTACAGCGAGAGTGCATTTAAATGTAACATTTGGATGACTTTTAAATTAACTTTACACTCTATTATTTTTTTACTCTATGTTCAAGACTACCTTATGGACAGGACTTCAGTATACTTAATCATAACTACTCTGAACATTTATGAATGCACATACAGAATCAACAATTTCACTATGGCATGTATGTTATACAAATTAAGATTATGTTGAGGTAAATTTCTACAAATGCATATTTTCCACTTTTTTTTCTTTACGTTTTGAAAGATATTTTTTATGTCTCTTAAAAATGTCTATGGCAGTTTTCATAAAATTTATCTCAACATTTTAAACATGCCCACTGCTTTCTAACAGATTGAAATATATTTTAACGGTCAGTTTAATCAGCTCATGATTTGGTTGGTACCAATAGCAGCAGAACACAATATACTGAGACATCTTAAAACTTCATATTCTTTTCATAAAATGTATTGACGCCCAGGTTGTTATTTAGTTTCTCAAAACCCTTATTCATCACAGTGACTTTGTATCTTAAAAGCTGGCTTGTTTTCTTGGTACACCTGGCTGTGATGCATTTAACACTCTAGGTTTTCAAGTTGAACCCATTTTATCACTTAGTTATTGAGTATCTCATCATATAATATATCCACTAAGATGAGATATTGGCTGTAAAGATAGGTTAATTATAGTAATAATTACTACTCCTTGGAATCATAATTCTTACTATCTGGACTTCTCAGATAAAAAACTATCTGGACTTCTTAGATCAAACTATCTGCATTAACCTAATAATCCATAAATAAACATTTCTCAACTTCACACAAGAGTCTTGATTATACATCGTGTCTAGATTACCCATGTCACACTACTCGAACCTAAAAAAAATGTTCTGCTCTTTAGAATTCTGATACCCTCCTGCATCCCACTTCACATATTATGTGGAACTGAGCTCTTCTACTTCCTTTTTATATTGTCTTGATCTCTAAGTTAATGGATCTCAAATCTCTCCTCATCTCTTAACATTATTGTCACCAAAAAGAACCAGTTTCCTCAAGTAATTTCTTAAACTCTTATTAGTATAATGTTTGCTTTTTACTCAACAAATAATTCTCTTTGTATATTGTCTACACTTAGTTACACTTGTAGCCAGCCACTACAGGTTCTGTGCTATGCTCTTGTTGGCTACTCAAAAAACTTATAAAGAAGACTTGGTTCAGTTTCTTCAACTTCACAATTTTAACCATAACCCCTTCAGTGTCAAACCTGATTGATACTACTCAGATGTTCCTAACACCCTGTAAGTCAATCAAGCACTATAAGGGCTAAGATTGCACGTCAACATAACTAGATACTCGCTGAGATTAGGAGGTCATTTGTTAACATAATGTATAGATTTCCAATTAGAAGTATTTTTTTTTAACAAAAGTATAAAACAAAACTTATTATCTGTATTTTATTAAATTTACAAAACAAAACATCTATAATTAGTGATTTGAAGAAAAGGATAATACTGTTATTTTTTATATAAGTATACTATATAAGAGTGTGCAAATAGTATAACAGTCACAGTAGGGTGATTTTGTTAGTAACAGATAGTTATTATGGCATAAAGAACACTTTATTTTTATATATTTTTGAACATACACTTTTTTCAGAATAAGAGCTGGCTGAAATAAAACAATATTTTTGTGTGAACCGGAAAACTGGGACGATAGTTATGACACTGGCTGTGAAAGCCTAAGAACCAAGATTAAAATAGAAAGTGTTAACTAAGCACATTTTAATAAAATAAAAATTTACATAGAAGTGGACAACTTTGATTATGGAAGGGTTAATTCTGAATAGAATACCAGTTTTAATTCAAACCCTTGGATAAATTGCTTTTAAAATCACATTCTCATCAGCTAAACATAATATTTGTCTCAATCCGGAGGCTGAGTGTGACCTGGCTAGTTAAAGTTGAAATGATAGTAAAAAATTGCTACATTTTTTTATCAATGTAATCCCACAGAACCACAGACAGAAAATGGTAGTAATAGATTACCGTATTTATTAGAATGCAGCAATGTGCATACAAGAATTTATTTCTTGATCATTATTTTTATTGTTATTAACATAGATCATTATGTTTAATTGATTAATTTGAGAATTTACAGTAGAACATCTATCTTATATCCACACTCGTCGGCATAACCGACTCATCGAGTATCTGACCAACTTTCAGCTAAGTATGATTGAACTAGTACTGTATATAATGTTCATATTATGACTTTAGGAGTTTTTTTTTTTCGTCAAATACAAAGTTTTTTGTTTTGAAGAGTCCTTTCTGTCATTCAGACCATAGGTTTGTCTTGTCAGGATTAGATATGAGGAGTCCACTGTAGTTAGAAAAAGACCAACGTATAATGGATTCCTCCACAAATTATGTTTTCTTAAGCATGTGCATTATTTGTTCCTGTATTGGTGGCACCTGAGGCAGCCTGAAGCATGTATGTAATATTGATTTGAGTATTTAGGTGGGGATAGCCTATGCAGATGTATTTTATACTTTTAAGTAAGAATAAAACATCTAGCTATCAAATGAAATGAAAATTCTTGTGAAAAAGGTACTTTATTCCATTACTTTTGATTAATGCTTTTTTTCATCGTCATGCAATTATGATATAAGAACAGTACCAGTATTATTTCAGCTGTCACCAAAAAGACCAATAATTTTCAGTCAGTTGTGCTTGTATGAAGGGATGTAGAAATAAGTAACACTAAAGGGTTCAAAACAATCTATTTATTTTAACACTGTTCTTAACAGCTAAGATAAAAATTAATCATAATTGCATTGATTAAAACTAGATGTAACTTTATTTTGTAACTTAATATATTTGACTGGGCTCATTTTGCTTAGAGCTAAATGAAATGATCAATGAAACTGTACAAATTAATATGAGAAATGAATTATTACTTTTTATTAACTACATTATTGAGACTAAAAAGAGTATATAACAAATGTATTACATCACCAATTCTCCTTTATTACAACCTCCTTTGGTTTCATTCACATATTAATAGTACCATAAGGTTTTCTTCATTATTGCCAATAACTAAGTAAAAACACAATATTTTAACTTCATTTAATCACTTGACTACTACAAATACATAAATCCATGTCTGCGCTTAGCACTCACTACCATGTCCGTAAATATGAGAAACTCATCATCCAACTCTCTGAGTAAATACTCGTGTTATTAAGAGAGTACACAGGTTAGCTGTTTGCCATGCATCTGAGGCTCTGCTTTTAACAAGGGGTTTAAGTTTAAAACTGTGATATAAATAAGAACTCGTCTAAAATCCAAAAGTGTTTCACCACAGAAACAATGTGTCTCAAATGCTAATAAATTGTTAAACATACAATGATTTGTACGTTAAAACTAATTGTTTATCATTTATATTTTATATATATTTTTCCATTACAATATCTATATCAAATAAGAATAAATTATAAACCATTAGTATTAATAAATAATTGTGCATTTAACCATTGATTATAATTGATAATCGAAGTGTTGTGAGACATTTTTAGATATAAAGGAACGTCTTATGTATATGACACACTTTTAAACTTTAGCCCCTTGTTATAAGTGAAGCTTTAGCTGTGCTGCTAGTTGCTAACCCATATACCCTTCACTTCAAGGGGATCATCTGTCATCTAGCAGCATCAATGTGAAAATCCTAGCTATATAATCTTTTTTATTGATGTTGCTTTCAAATCAATTATACTTTAATTGCCATAAGACTATGAATTTCAGTTATGAAAAACTTATAAGTTACGTCAAACAGTAGTAGCCGAGCTGGAATTATATTGTACTTCCCTAGGAAATTATTTCAATTAAAATAAAGTGAAAAATGTTTGTAAATTGTTATTCCTGGACAAATTATTATATAGTTATATAGTAGGCCAACTGTTATTAGAGACCCTGACCCATACCATACAAAATCTCACAGTAGGATGTCAGAATTACATTACTACCCTAAAGTCAAGGAATTGCTGTTCACTAATTTTATATTTTTTGTTTGGTAATGTTTTCTCAATGACAACTTCCTTAAAAAATGACACCTACAATGTATGAGTTGGTTAAGATTAGATAGAAAAACATGTATGCAATGTAAGATCACAGATATGATTATCTCAAATCTCCCAAATTTTGGGAATATGAGTATTGCCCCCCAAATACTTGGATTAAAGTATTACATCTTAATACTGACATTAGAAATTAGTATGAGTGACGATTATAATACAATACATTAGCACATGTGCTCAGCTGGTGATGCGTGACGTGATGCAGTTATGGAGCTTGATTATAGTGATTCAGAAGGATACTGTTTAGAAGTGCTCCTATCTTACATTTCAATTATTAAAAATTATAGTATCTGGACTGCAGTACAAAAGGAGCCCGAGGCTTTGCTATATTTTACACGACACATCTTTTCAGGCTCATTGGAACTGCAATTGTGTCAAATGATGAACCGTCTTTATTCTCCAGTACTGTGTTCAGCCCACAGTAGTACCACCTACAAACAAATAAAATTGTATTATGTAGAATAGTTCATACTGTTTAAAAAAATACTTTTTCAGTATTATTAATCTTTTTATGACAATCATCTGGTGCTTGCTTGTAGTTTCAGTTTGATCTCTCACCCACTCCCAATCACAGTTGAAACAGAAAACAAAGTTTTTCAAGAAATCCAAAATTTCTATGTTTATGGAAATTCAGTCACTAATTAAATATTCCAAAATGTACATTTCACAAAGTTTTAAAGAGAAGAATGAATTTAATTAGTTATAAGCTACAAATATTGTTCAGATTGAAAGTCTGTTCACAAGCTGTTGGCATCCTAAGTTAAAATAAAGAGCATCCAGATTTCATAAACTACATCATGTGAAGTAATAAGGCTGTCTTTTCTATTTCTGGACATGCAAATTGAACATTGCTCATGTTTGAGAATGTGAAATCTGTATGTGTTTGTGAAACATTAGCACGCCTCTTTAAAACTAAATATTTAGTATAATTTGTCTCATCATGTTATTGGTATATTTTTCTTTCAAACTGCAAAGAAATTCATAATGTCCTTGTGGAGATGAGATAAACAAAATTAAAATTGTTTAATGCTTTCTTTAAACCTACATTTTTCTAATATTGTTAAGAGTCCGTTTAGAAACATCAAGCTTCATAATTTCAAGATTTTGTTTGGTTTAAAATGGAGAAAAGCGTTTTTAAAACCCCCAGTTTCAAATTGTAAAATAGTTGTTTTAAGCAAATTAAATGTGTAGCTGTTTCATGACATATAGTTTTAAAATTTCACGTACAGTCTATTCAACTGCTGATAATTAATTCACTCCTACCCGAATTAGAATTTACAAAAAAAATCATATTAACAAGCGTTTAAGATTACTTATGTACTTATAACTGGCCTGTTCCAAAACGTAAAGCATAGTCAACCTTCAAACATGGCTTGTGGCCGCTTGGTGCATCGCGCATATTACAGGCACTATTAAACTGTCGAGCACAGAACTCAAGGAAGACGCTGCACTCTTAATTCTTTTGTTTGAGCTAATTTAGAAAATTACTAAGAAATATAAACATAACTAAGTTGAATAGCAAAATGTGTTTTAGTTCAAACTAAATAGTGTTTTGAATGTGATACTAAAATATAAATTGGAATAAAATTGTGTATTTGTTGAGATGATATCTAATACCTTTAAACGAGCAATTATTATACAATACAAATATATTTATATATAAATAATAATAATAATATATGTATATACAGGGTGAGTGGCTCTTGGTGTGACAAAATTTTTTAGGTTATAATGCAATGTAAATGTGATACAATGGCGGTTATAAAAAAGTCTAACTCCAAAAATTAGGTCTGAAATGCATTATTTTAAGTTTTTCTAAAAAACCCGTGTTTTTGTACGTAAATCTGATATTTCTCAGCAACGTATAGACATATGTGAGCAAACTACATCATTTTTAGATTCTCTGTTAAATTTTCAATTTGAAAAAAAAGTTATCGTTTCAAACGGTAAGAAAAGAAAATTAAGCTTCAGGTTGATTCAAATGGCAAAGTTGCTAAGTTTCAGAAAAACTGAAATACAGTAAGTATCATTGAACTCCATCTTTTTACCACACCCTGTACACAAGAATGTGTCAAGTGATATTAAAAACTTTACCATTTAATAGGGTTTAAAATGGTATGCCATATGTCCATCAGTTAAAAGTTAACACTGAGTAGTCATAGGACGGTATAATAAACATAATTTTTGAGCATTAGTAAAGATATTTAATAATGGAACTTTAATCAATTATCAATAAAGTAAATGAAAATTAGAATACCTCATGAACACAAAACATTAAAAGTAAAATCATTGCAGTTCATTCTCAATATGGCGACCTTTTTTTCTCACACAAGCTCTTGCTCGCTTTCTCATTGCTCCTATGGTCATTTTAAAAGACAGTTTTTCCCGAAGCCTTTGAGCAGCCAGACCAATTCTGCCTCGTAATTCTTCTCCTGAGTTTATTGGGGTGGAATAAACTTCCTGCTTAAAAAAACATCCACACAAAATAGTCCATAGGTTTAAGGTCGGGAGATCGGGCAGGCCATGCGACAGTTCTCCCACGTCCAATCCACTCGGGATAGTTTTCAGTCAGCCATTGACGTACTGTTCATTAAAATGTGGAGGGGCTCCATCCTGCTGGAATATAAGCTAGTCTCTTTCAACATTGTTCAAACCATCTAGAAGGTTAGGTAGGTCGTGTTGCAACAAATCTAAGTAGTTTGTTCCATTTACAGTTCCATTAAATATGTGAGGGCCAATCAATTGGTCGCCTAAGACTCCACACCAAACATTAATACTAAAACGCGTTTGAAAGGATTGTTCCCTTGTCCGGTGTGGGTTTTGTTGATCCCAGTGGTGCATATTATGACAATTGAAAATTCCTGCTCTTGTAAACAATGACTCATCAGTCTAAAGGATTTTTCGAAAAAAATGACGCTGCTCTATATCTTTGTTTAGCAACCAACGACAGATTTGTACTCTAGGAGCATAATCAGTTGCTTTCAGACCTTGAACAGGCGTAAAATGGTATGGATGGAACTTATTCTTATGCAAAATGTCCAAAACCTTCCATTGTGATATACCTACGTCTCTAGCAAGTTATCTACTACTAACTTCTGGATCATTCCGAACTGAATTTAGAACTACTTCATCTACTACATCATGAACAATGTGTCCTACTTCGTTAGGTCTTTTGTGAACTTTACCTCCCTCCACAAGACGTTGATGGAGTCTTGAGAACATAGAATGACTAGGAAGTTGGCGATCAGGGTAACGAACTTGATACTCTCTTTGGGCAGCACGTGCATTTCCATCACAAAACCCGTAAATAAAATGCATATCAGAGTATTCTCGAATAGTGAACTCCATGGCAGCCTACATTTGACTAAATTGAGCAGAAAAATAGTTTATTGGAGGTAGAAGTAATTCATGTGGACACTGGTCTTACAAAACAAGATAAGGAATGAATGTGCAATACTGGTGTAAGTGATAAGGAATTAAAACATTGATAAAGGATATGACCATTAATCCATAACTAGCATCCACAAATTATTTTAAACTTCTTTACTATTTTGTAATCTTCAATTCCTTGTTTATGAGGCAGTTTTATAAAACATAAAAATTAAGTACAGTTGTTATTAAATTGTTTTAATCTTTTTGTAGCTTGCACGTTTTTAGTATTCAAACCGATAAAAATAGGTAACTGAATACTTAACTATGGTCATATGGCATACCATTTTAAAGCCTATTAAATGGCAAAGTTTTTAATATCACTTCACACATTCTTGTGTACAGGGTGTGGTAAAAATATGGGTTTCAATGATATTTAAGTTTTTCTGAAACTTAGCAACTTTGCCATTTGAATTGACCTGAAGCTTAATTTTCTTTTCTTACCGTTTGAACCAATCACTTTTTCAATTGAAAATTTAACGGAGAATCTAAAAATGATGTAGTTTGCTTACATATGTCTATACGTTGCTGAGAAATATCAGATTTACGAACAAAAACAACGTGTAGCTACCAAAAATTACGAGCAACAAGAATACTGATAAGAACAACAAAGACGTTGAGACGGAAGACGTTGTAGGGCTTTAGAACTTAATAATTATTTACCGACATATAATTGTGCTTTTACTGCAGCTGTGCAATATTAAGCCTTAGGACCATTTGAAATGTTGTGTGTCCATTGCGGTGCATTGCGTTTCCTTTAGGAACAGGTTTCTAATCGCATAAATAGAAATTGTTTTGCTGACTGTTGTTAGCATGGACAAATTTTAATAGGGCAAACAAAATTTTCAAATGTATTAGTAAGTCTTTTCTTAAACTGTCACCCATATTCGGAAGAGTTTTATAAACTATAAGAAAAATAAACGCATCCTTTGCTCTAGCATTCTTTAATGCAAAAGATGGTAGAACAATAAATAGCCACGGCATTTATAATTTAATCGTTTGTGGACAAGTATATCATAAAATGAGTCCCAAAACACGATTTACCAGAAAAAATATGTTTCCTGATATTTAGTACAATATCAGTCAGTTTTTATAAACATAGGTTTACCTAATAATTTTTTTCTTAATAAAATCAATAATTTATAAATAACAAAACAGTTATTCCCTGAAGATATAACTAATGTACAAACTACAACTTTTTCTTGGGCCTGATAACAAAATTCCCTAAACTTCCAACTTTAAATGCCTGTCATTTCATACAGAGTAATAAAGAAATGTTCTACTTTTTCTATATTCAGGAAAGTTATCATACAGCGCTAAGGAATTGAAATTTAAAATATTTTCCAACAGTATTTCGAGACCCTGAAGTTGGACAATGATAAATTTTTTTATTTACACTAACAAATAACTCAAATTTCTATGCAACATACCAAAACATATTATTAGATAACTCAAATTATTTCAGTATCTAATAGTTAAAGAGAGAGGAATCCTAAGATCAGAGTGTTAAGCTAACTAAGTAAAAGCACTTATGATGTAATATAATGGAGCCCTCTGATAATTTTGAATGGAGTACGCATATTTGAGATAATTATTATTTCAATGTTCATGCAAAATTTAAATTTAAATTTCTCTTAACAATAGCACAAACATACAAATTTTCACTTATATAATATTTACGATTAGTGGATGTCCTTTTTTTAATCTCTGTTAGATACTATAGGATTAAAAAGTCAATATGACATTATGACAACGAAAAATAGTTGAACTTTTGTTTTTGACTGGGCGATACCAAATGCTCAGCATGGGTCTCGTTATGGAGATCTTAAAGATATTATCTTGTGTGTCTAATTTTGTAAACCATTATTTCGTCAATTTACTGCGCCCCGCACCCGCTCGTCTGAATATGCATACCGCCAGAATGCCCAGTGCAGTATCGTCAGTTAGTCCCTGGTACTTCCTTTTTTTCCCGTCAACTATTGTATATGATACACCACCCACAACGTCAAAGCAAACAAATTTTGAATAATGCAATAAAAACACATATTCATACTACTTAGTTTCTCACATTAAAAACTTGTTCATATAATAATTTCATACTTGAGTTTTGTTGTCATCTACATAAAAACTGGAAGTTATCAATAATGAGGTTATTGAACTTATAATATTATTTTATATTATCACAAATTCAATAAAAGGAGACATAACATTACTTATATTAAAATTTCATTATATGTTTGATTGTATACTTAAAAGAGTTCATAGATTTTTAAATGTATTTTAGTTTAGTTGTATTTAAAGTTTTGCTAGGTATTTATTGCCTAACTCATTTTATTTCATTGGTCTATTTATAGACCAGTAACAATATTTGAAAAAGCTCTCATATAGTTCAAAGATCAAACATTGTTTTTAACTGTCTTAAAATTAACTTTTGCAGATTATATCTTTTGTTGACCTTTACTATAACTACTGTTGAGTGGTACACCGGCAATATGTGTGACGCAAGCTCCACAAGACGTCTGAAATAGACTGTACCGTTATGAAACTATTATTTTTTAACTATTAGACACACTTTAAATTTTAAACCTCAAAATTATGTAACTCACTTTTTTACAATATTATAAATTAAAACTTTGTTGTTTTGAAACTGCATGATTTACAATCCCAAATCTACCAAACTGTAATAAAATAGAAATTTTACATTTTGAACCTGGAAGTTTTGAAATCTCCCCTATTTTTATTTTTACTTAGTATAATCTTTGATCATATTAGTTACACAGCACAGGAGATAAATAATATGTACATGCGAGGGGTGTTGAGGTCTGGAGAACTTTTTCGTTAGTTCTGAGGTCCGACACTAGAAAAACTGTGACACGTAACTTTGATTATTACTGTTCAAATATTTCCTTCCTTATTCACTTAAGCACTTACACCATAGATGGCAATCCACTCACTTTATTGTGCCTCAATTTATAGCATTGGTGAGTTATTTCTTGTACAGCTAATTCAATCTTATTATAGTTTTAAGAAATTTAGAAGTGTATCAAATTCAATCTTATTATAGTTTTAAAAAATTTAGAAATGTATCGTAGACTTGTGAACACACAGTGTATTCTGTACCTATTTCCATGGAGATCAGCTATTGTTATTGAATCGATGAAGACCTTGGCCAGAGTGACTGGCTCCACACCATCTGGGTTCTGGAACTCCAGTGAGCGGTAACTCAACTGTGCCTCAAGTACAGGGGTTAAGCTTGGAGATATAGTGTTGTACTTGGCTGCAGCAGTGCTTTGCAACCTCAGTCCTCCTGTCACAACGTCCTTTAATCTGTGCAACACAATGAAATGTTTAATTTTGATGGTTTACTTGATGGCCATTGACCATTTGATATGTATCTGTCAATGGACAGAATATGAAAGAAATACATATAATAGACATTTTATTATGATAGATAAAACAATGTAATCAGGAATAAATTGTTAGTTAAGTACAAACAAGGAGACAGGTCAATATCACTTCTACCCACTTTTGACAAAGTAATTGAAAAAGTAGTAATGACTCATCTGACAAAATACTACCTTTTACTTAGGGAGCAATATGGCTTCACAGCTGGGAGACCAACAACTGCAATTATAAATATAGTAGAATACCTTATCCAAGCCATTGAAGAAGGAAGCACCACCACTGCAATATTGTTGGACTATAGTAAAGCATTTGATTGCATCAATAATAAAATGCTAATTAAAAAACATGTAAACATAGGAGTTTGAGACCTATCAGCTCAGTGGTTCAAAAGCTACTTAACTTCTTGACAGACCTAACTATACTACTGAGGAATTTGAGACCTGGAAAAGAAAATAATAACTTGAAGTGTAACAAAAATAAGCTTAAACTAAACTTTAACTGTAATTAACAATGTAATTTTCTTTCTCTCAACTAAATGTTATATTTGATGCCAAAACTATTCTCCATGAATATGTTAACAGAGATATTTGTTTACTGTCTGTTGTCTACTTATGACTTAAATTAACTCACTTTATAATCTTCAAAATTTGATATATAACATATCAAACTTTGTTTTTCTTTTTGGTAAAAAGTATACTAATATATTATAATGTTTTGCTATGGAACAAAATTATAGCTTGCTGTAGTTTTGACCATATCAAATCCACTCACCACAACAACAACCATTGTATGAAGTAACTTTCATAAAGATCAGCACATTCACAAAGTTTAAAATTAAACCGTTTTTTGGGTAAATTTGTATATCCACACCTTTTAATACACCTTTAGTTATTAGTAAAATTTAAAAAATTACAAAAAACCATTTTCATTTATAAAAATTGTATTATTTTTAAAATCGTTGTAATAGGATAAACATTTAGTAACAGTATTCTATTTTACTTTGTGAACCACATTAAAACCTATTTTTTACCATATTGTCCTTAACCTAGATAATGAACAATTTGTAAATTAGATGATGTAAGTGTAATTATCAATTATTTGAATACCTCCCAAACATAGCAGCTTGTAAATATTGAAATTTTCTTAATCTTTAAATCTAGAAGCTCCTAAAATCGTTTAAAGGTTTTATACAGGAACGAATTTGGAAGTATTAAAATTTTGTAACGTTGCTTGGCTTTCCCTGGTAAGTGAATTTATAATAATACAAAAATGTATTAAAAAATATTATTAAAAGAGGGATTATGTGGTAAAGCATGCCTCATTAATAAAAATCAGGTAAAATATTTGTCAATGTTTTTTTCATTCTTGTTCCTTTATTGAATCCTGGAATCAGTCAACATTGGATATATGGCTCTTTTAGAAGTTAATTCATTTATGCTCGTCATCTTTTACCCTAAAATACTCACTCACAATACAGCTCAAATGCTGTATTTTCTTCCCCATGTTGAATTGAAAGTTGAAAATAACCCCTTGTTGTTGGGGTTTTTTGTGAAACCACCACAGTTGCATGTAGTTGTTCACCTGTAACAGATTATCTCACTTCAGAGACATTTGATTTTGTGATACAAATATTACAACTAAAATTATTTTAAAGTGAAGTTAGCGCTAACTAGATTTCTTATTTTCCAATTGTAATATATAAAGATGTGACAAAAAGCCAACCGAAATTGTCATAGACTAAACGTAGAAATAAGAAAAATAAGTGAAAATGTCTACAATAAGTAAAAATATGCTACAAGTTTTTATTACCTATAGATTACAAATTTAATTTTCTAAAATTTGCTCATACTTATGTTTACATCAATGCATTTTTTTCATTTTTTCTGAAAGGGCCTCATCATTAGCCACAACTTTGTCAACAAAGTCTGATTGAACTCCTGAATACTCATAATACGCCTTCAAAACAAACAGTCTTTCACGAACCTTGACTAAAAAGTCTGTTAGTATATTAGGTCTGGTGATTTTAGGATACAGATAGTTGAACAATAGGCTGAACAGCATTTCTATCTCTGGCCATTGATCTAAGGACCTCCACCTTCAATTTATTTAGGATAGACACAAGACTGCTGTTATCTGATGCTCTAGTATTCTTAGCCTGCCATATGATGACATGGATTTATGATGAACAAAACACTTGAATCTGGCATGTGAATAATGAGCCGTCCAGATAACTCAATTTATAAAATGTTGAAATTTGAAAATTTTTACAGTATATGTGTTGTACATTTAGAATCATAGTGCATGAATGAAATTTTCCAGTTGTCTTTAAGAATATAGTTGATGTAATTTTAGTACTCCTGAACTGTATCGCATAACATAAAATTGCGATAATTTGGTTTCAATTATCCATATCATAAACTAAGAATACAGTAGAAACCGATGAGTTATTTATATTATTATTATTACTGTATACATTTTGTTTAGTTATCTTTTTATGATTGGAATTTAAATTAAATAAAAAACAATATTCTCAACTGCATCCTACAAAATCTTCTGATTTCTTTCCTATTAATTACAAAATGTACAAATTAATATAACAGATAAACATAAACAGCTACATGTGCCATAAGTGAATGTTACATACCACAATAAGGAGATGAATCACGTGTAACCAAGAAAAGAGGTCCTCTTGCAGGCACTTTGTCAGCATTATAACCCATTATTCCACAGCTAGTACCTGGAAAAACAAATAGGTTTTTTATGACGAAATTTACTAACTAGCTACTCTTAACCCTTTGAATCCAAACAAGGATGTGGTACGATGTAGAACCAAATTTAATGTAGGCCTACAATATCATCATCACATGAAAAATCAAATTTCGATTCAAAACTATTTACCATATTATTTCAAGTTGGGCTCATATGTTAATTTGTTAGCATTCGTAAATGCCCAAACTGGGATTTGAACCTAGATATTTGGGGTGATAAGTTGAGATATCACCCACTTGATTATTATGATAGCATACAAAATTTGTAATTCATTTTGGTGTCAAAACATTTTTTTCATGTGGCATAAAAACAAAATTGATAAGTATTTTAGAGTTCTTGAGTCACTTTTAGGCATTTATTTATTGTTATTACTCTAGGGACACTATTATATAGAATTTGGTTATCTGGAGTTTGTTATTCAAAGTACATTATCAGAATTATTTTTTTTGTAAGTCAGTCTTGATTGGTATAAATACATTGTAAAGCAAAAATTTACTCAACTAAAGCATTTTATGAATTTTTATATACAAACCGTTAGATGTGGTAGTTTTATCACAAGGGTTTTCACTGTTTACTGTTATTATGGTTTAAATGATTTTTAACCCTTAAAAGCTATTTCTATGGTCATGATCTCATAATAAACCAACACCTTCCGAGCTATAAAATAAAAGCTATATTTTATATAATAAAATAAAAATCCTTAAAGTCAGGTGGGAATCGAACTCGTGACTCCAAAGCCTACAACTGTGTCTGAATTAGAACCTTAGACCATCATGCATGATTGCAGCCATCATGACGGTTTGGATGTGTAAATAGCTCATGTACGATTTTGCTATTTTCTCAACAAATTATATGTCATACTGCCACTGGTAATATGTTTGGCTGACGTGTAGCATCTGTCAAACCAACTTGAAGATACCACCACATCACACTACTAAATACAGTAAGAAACCCTATTACATTGGACGCAAGATCTACAACTAACTCCCTCTGGAGCTGAAGAATCTTACTATGTATATGGGCCAAAAGAATATAGCTTTAGAAAAAAGTCGAATGTAGATGAAAATTTGTTTTCATTTTGGCGTTATTTGTTGAATACTGTTTTTGTCAAATACAAGAACAAATTCTGAATCTTTTTTATCTTATAGTCAGGTTGTTTCCAAGGGGTATTAAATACTTGAAAATAAACACATAGTGGCGCGCGTTTCTGGCGTCTTTCCGTTTTTTAGTCATTAAATTCAATTTAAAAGAAATAAATATGTGATTATGTGCACCTATTTCTTTTACAAAGAAGAAGTATATGAATATCGTGCACTCATACATGAGCATAAAATAAATGCATAAATATTAATTACTTTTGAGTTTGTTTTCCTCGTTTAATGTAAATGCAATACTACTTTGTAAATACACTATTTAGGCCTATAGTCTACACAATTACACATAAACAGTATAGCCTATAACATTTGTCTGTGTTCGTACTTACCATTTTTTTAGAACTGCAGATTAAACTAAACATTAAACAAACCAGTGGAGGCAACGAATACAGAAAACACAACACTATAAGTGTACAAGTCGGCGGATGAGTACAGACTACGTGATACGCGACGAGCGTGGGCCGTGAGTCACTACAATAACAAGATGACGGTTGGGAGGGGCGCGGCTGCACTGCTGCCAGATTTCTTTGTGTTCTCAAGGCGCCAAATAGATGCGAGTGCCTTTTGACCACTGAAACTGATTGTTAACTTAATACTATTTAAAAATAAATACTTTCTGTTTGACTCGTTTTTATACTAAAATAATTATTGTTAATTGATATGTACGAGTATTGGGATTCAATTTTGTTAGAACTTATAGATTATAGAAAATATTACACTAAGCTTTCCTAGTATTTCGGGGGGGGGGGGGCCATGGCCCCCATGGCCCCTTCCCTGAAACCGCCCCTGAAAGAGCTATCCCTTCTATTTTTTTTTTAATTATTCTTAAAAAGTAGTTTTGAGTAACTCTTATCTTTTGAATTAGGTACTTAAATGTCCCGCCCCAGCAAACTAATCCGTATTGTAATCTGGAGTCAATTAATGTAAAATATAAACTTCTCAACAAATCTTTAGAACAAAAATTTCGTAAAAAATCAAATTTCCTAATTGAAGATTTAAGTTTAGTCTGTAAAGTTGTTATGTGTTTACCCCAAGTAAGTTTACTGTCCAAAATTACCCCAAGATATTTGAAGTGTGAGACTTTACTGATCGTTTCACAGTTGCAGTTAATTTCATTACAATTTAGAATGTGATATTTAATTTCTTTTTCAAAGTTAAAATTTTTGAAATCAAAATTGACATATTGCGTTTTTTTACATTTAATTGCATTTTATATAAATGACACCACTTTCTTAGAGTTCGCAAATCTTCTAGTATGTAATTTAACAAAGTCATTATATTTTTGTGTGAATAAAAAAATGCTACGTCATCAGCAAACGCATTTGGCATGCCCTTTAGGCTCATTTCCAGGAGATCGTTTATGAATATCAAAAACAGGGTTGCAGATATGACGGAGCCCTGAGGCACACCAGCCCTGACTAGGAGCGGTCCGCTCAGGAACTCGCCAATCCGCACCCGCTGTTCGCGGCCCAAGAGGAAACTGCGAAACCAGCTGAGAGCAGGTCCTCTCACTCCTAACAATTCCATCTTGTGTAGCAAAATCTCATGGTTTACTAAATCGAAGGCGGATTTAAAGTCAATAAACAGTCCTGTTGATTTATTCCCTGAGTTTAAACTTTCGTAAATCATATTAGAAATGTTTAGAAGCGCATCTTCGGTAGATTTTCCCTTTCTGAAACCGTACTGATTGCCATTGAAAACCCCTATGTTATTCAAATATGCAGTAAGTCTTACATTCATTAACCTTTCAAATATTTTAGAAAAAACTGTTAACAAGCTGATAGGTCTTAGATTTTCTAATTTAATCAAAGAGAACCCCTTTTTAAGTATAGGAACTACCACACTGATTTTTAACTTGTCGGGAAAAACGCTTGAAATAAAACTTAAATTAATTATGTGTGACAATATGGGTGATATTACTTCTGCAATGTGTTTTATAATCTATAACGTTGGTATACATTACCTGTTGTATTAACATCACACCTTTCAGAAAAACAATCAGCTTGTTGAAAGGACTCATGGCCAACTGGACAGCGGAACGCAGAAAACTGACACCCACTGTTGGATATACTCTCAAGGAACAGATGATGGGCTCGAGCATGGTTACATACCACACTAGAGTTCACATGTCCCTCTGTCTCAGATAAACCAAAGATGAAAATAATAAAGACATGTCTTTAATAAAATACAATAATATAAAACTACACACTAGATGATTTATTATAATGTATGTTATCCATATGTAGATACTAATCTACCTTACTTGCTATTTATGAGATACATAAAGGGTCAAAAGTAAAACGACTATCAATAAAAGTGTCAAAGTATTCCATCACATTGTTTAAGTCCATTACACTGGAATATAATGCTTGTATATAAAAAGTGTGAATATAATAGTGGTTGGTTTTCTCAGTCCCATGCTATTTTGAATGTGCAAGACCTGGTTTAAATATCAAGCAGGAAACAATTATTTAATATCTTTATCTATGTAATGAAAACTACTTTTTTAGCTCATAATATTTCTTTATAAGATGATAATCCAATTTAAGGAAAAATTATGGGTTACATGAAAATCAAGTTTTAATCATTTTTTTAATTGTTGTAACATGTTTTTAAATTTTACTAAATGTTTTCAAGGGAAAATTATCCAAACCCTTTGCAAATATTTATCAATCTCCCTGGAAGTGAACACATGATCTATTGGTTGGAGAGCCATCGCTTTAGCCTTACTCTATAGTGAAGGTCATTTTGTGAGGTTTTCATACTATTTGTTTGTGTTGGGCCCTGTTCTTTTTATCTTATTTACAAATGACATTCCTTCCATTCCTTCTTATTTGGATGAATATACAGCATATATATAAATACAGCAACAACTGCTTACTATGTTGTATTTTACTCTCATCTTAGCTAGTGTCTTTCAGTATGGGGCAGTTCAAGCATGACAAATATAAAGAAACCACTTATTCTTCAGAAAAAGTATATCCGAATTCTGGCAGGTTTACAACCCAGAGATACTTGTCAAAGAGCCTTGATTGAGCTTTATCATCACTGCAGTGTCTCTCTATATACTACAAGTGATAATGTAAGTACACTGTAACACATTGGTAAGGGGCAGAAACCTGCACTATACTCGGAAAAGCCATCTTACATAAGAGCTTACATATTCAACATCCTGCTTACAAACTAAAAGAAACCAAACAAAAGAAAGAAAACTAAAGGAAGAGAGCAATACTTTCAAGAGGGAGCTGAAGAGGTGGTTGTTGAAGCACCCGTTCTACAACATTGATGAATTCACAAACCAAATGGTATTTGGAGGCTTGAACACCTTGCTAAATTTAACCTGTACATTTTTTTGACTCAATTCGATATTGAGTCATTTTTACACCATTGTAATTCTCAAAGAATGTACAAATAAAGAAATTGTCAATTATCTATTGTCTAAACACTAAAAATTAATTGTAAAAGAAAGTAAATTTTACTTAACACTTGCTGCAATGTTGAATTTGGTAATCTTTCATATATGGTGAAGTGAGTCATTGGTAACTGTAAATATGCAATATTCCATTGCAATATGGTCCACCAGTTGTGACTCATGATGATGGCGGACTTTGGCATCGGTTAGTTTAGAATAAATTAGCACTAAATTGCTCTAAGTTAAATTGGTGGAACTTCCGGATTGTGTTCTGTCAGGTAGCATATAAGTTAGTTTCTGAATATTGAAAACTAAATAGTTCTAATAATTTTATACAAGAGATTTATGAAAACAGGAACTCAAAAAGTAATTGTCTATATGAGCTAAAGAATGTGTGACAATTGGAGATTATCTAACAAATACGTCTACAAGCTTTTTGAAATGGTGTGTTCTGCAGTAAAAAGATATTGCTTAAGCAACTCTATTTGTGATCTTATTTTGTAGGTGTCGTAACTCTAAAAACAGAGAATGGCCACCATATTGTATTGGATTTTCCCAACTTTATTTCTTTCATATCACTATGTAGACGTCATTAAAGCTTTTCAAACGATATGGAAATTGACCTATACTTTGTTAAAGACCTTACACCACTCTAGATCTTAACCCTTCAATGATAAACAGTCATCAAAGACACAAACAAGTAGTTTTTGGATTTCATATTGATGTACTGAGTTTTATCTGATTTTTAATTGATTCCTAAAAAATGTTATCAAGAGATCCTTGTACTTTTTGACAATTTTCTCTTTCCAACCACCTGCTTACAGGTAAAGTCTTTCTCTCCTGATATGAAACACCATATCAAAATGATAATTCTCTTACCAATAACTAGAAAAATGAATAGAAATGAACTGAAAACATATGGAATAATTAATTCAATAATTATTTACTTATCAATAATTACAGGTATGCATTAATGGTAACATTATTAATGCATTTTTATGTTTATACAGATGTATTTAATATAAATACAATATTTTCTTATAAATGCCTAAATAACTTGAAAAATCTGTATATCTGCTCACCTTATCATCTGTATAATAATAGCTTACTATTTATAAAATACAACAACTAGTTTTGCTACGACAGTATTGCTACAACTTTCGGCCTCAGGCAGTGTAAATTTCATTATCATGAATCTTTGTGTAGAACTGAGAGTGTTAAGAAACTTAAAACAGATACACACAACAAGTATTAAAGTTTTACTACATAAGAGAGTAAGTATTCAACAGTAAAAACACAAACTTAAAAAAATAAAATAACTGAAAAACAATTGATAATTACTGATAAGATTGTAGTAAGAATTCAGAGTAAATCCGAATTACCACATGCGTTTGCGTAATTTTTAGTAAAATAAAGATAAGATATAAGGACACATATACAGATCATGATTATGTTGTATAATGATGCACTCAGTTCAGGAAGCATCAGATGTTAAGAATCTTAACTGTAACTTTAGTGCAGTCATTGAAGCAAAAAATACGGTCTTTCCTCCGAATTTTTTTACTGTGAACCAATTTGCATGAAATTTTGGAATTAGGCTCATCTTACCCTTAACTTCAAAAGTGAAAATGATCTGAACTCCGCCTATTATTTTTAAGGGGTGTAAAATGGAAAAATTGACATTGAGCCATTTTATCGCTAGAAAACATGTCTAATAGTAAGTGGTGAAATTGTAAAGTGTTTTCTAACATAATTACCTCATATTAGAATCATTTTCAACCCCTTGAAAATCTTACAACCCTTGCAAACAACCCCTAAATTGAAAAAATCACAAAAAAATACTTTGGTATGACATAAAAAGATGTAAGTATAGAGTAAGTAATATTTTATATTCTCTATAATAATAAATTATCAAATTTTAACCCCCTTTCAACCCTTGAAAACTACCTTTAAAAATTTTTTTTATAAAATGAAAAGGATTTAAATATTATTCCACACTCTCAAAAATGATTATCATATTCTTAAGCTTTTCTACCCTTAAAACTACCCCTAAATTAAAACTAATTTATTAACTAAAAGTAATTACATTAATAGGAGAATAAGCTTAAAAACCGACCAGGCTAGTCAATAAATAATTAAACAATTTACTTTATTTACAATATAAATTCAATTTTATAAAATTACCTGATATAAGATGCAGACTGGATTAAGTGCTGCTATCGTGCTCTTTGAATAGTATGAACTTCAATACTAGTAGAATATATTTTCATTAGATTTTTGGATAATATAATTTTATGGCACAATTTTAATAAGATATTATTAAAAAAACAGTTTTTTTATCTACTTACATTTTTTTACTAAACAAAATGTATTGAAATTGGGTGTCTAGTTAAAATATTATATTAAACACGTGCTCATTCCTTTGCAAACGGAAATATACTGGTCACATTATAACGAATAAACGGAGCACGCACGCTGATCACCTGGCTTTTTCATTGGCCCCTTCACTCAAATGTGTTATATATACATATATGAACGTTGGTATGTATTCATGCCTATGTTTCCAAAATATATGAGTCATATTATGTATATATATACACATTACAATAGTTTTGGGTCTCTATTATACTACTTTCACATTGCTCCAAATATTCACACTCCGAAATTTTCAGTTACTAAGTAGAAAAAAATATGATAAGTTTTTGGACCATAACTCCTTCAATTTTCATGCTATCACAATTTATAAAAAACCATTGTAAAGGTAATTAAGAGAGCTACAACATGCTTCATTGCGATATATAGTAAAAAACCTTTTTCTAAAACGGTGAAGGGTTAAAGGGCTTAAGAGAGGCTGTGATTGCGCTGCCACGCGCTCTTTAAACAATCATATCTCCGTCAATTTTTGTTTGTCAGAAAAATACACAAAGGTGGTTTTTTAAAAATTTGAATTTTTTTTTTAATCGTGACTTTTTTGAAAAATATGTGTCCTGAAGCAGCCAAACTGATACAATCTATCAAACTCTTCATAATAAAGTTAATTCTAGGCGGAATACGATAATTTTAATTTTGGTGGAAATGGCACTTATGAAACCCATTGATTTAAAAGAAAAAACATTAGATGCTCCTCTTATTTGCAATACAGCTCACTTATTTTATGTGCAAAAAACTTTTAATAGTGCTCATTTTAAAGCTTATTTCAAGCACTACAAAACCCTTTTTTATTAGACTGCCTAAAATGCACCTGCTCGCCGCTAGATGGTATTGACCACATCGATTAAATTTCAGACAAAATAAAAAACGGCTTTGATCTTTAATATCTAGCTTAATATTGCACTTAGAATACTTTATAAAAACCCAAATTGTTCATTTTTTACCTGCTACAATTTTGTTTTTTATAACATTTTCGATAAAACGTATATTGTTGGAGATATTTGCAAAAAACCGCTGAAAAACCTGAAAAAATGTTGAATTTTCAATTGCCAATAACTTGAAAAGTATTGGAGTTTTTGAAAAACTTTATAGATGATTTTTTGCTTAAAATTAGGCCTTCTATCGATAGAAGAGGTTATTTTGAAAAAGTATTCACCCCCGAAAAGGGGTGGCAACCACCCCAAGGGTGGTTACGGAGTTCAAATCATTTTCACTTTTGAAGTTAAGGGTAAAATGAACCTAATTCCAAAATTGTATGCAATTCGGTTCACAGTAAAAAAATTCAGAGCAATAATGCTTCAATGACTGCACTACTTGATTACCCAATCAAAACTACCATGGGTCATATTAGAATATTTTTTGTTACATGATGTTTGTTCTTGCATGATGGTATTTCGTACATTATGATTTTTCTTACATACAATAAAATTCAAAGAATGGATGTGAAGAATTGCAGACAGCTAACTGCTTCTACTCACCGAAATGGCTTACTATCAGAGATGCCCTGACAAATGCACAGCCCGGCTGATTCAGGCCGCCATTAGGGAAGTAGTCGACATGACCCAGAGGGTTGTACAAGCCAAATCCATTGGCCCACACTTTTGCTGCATCAGTATGAATCACATCCACAAAATTGGCGTCGGCCATGTTGAGTGGAGGAAGAGAGGCGCTCAGGTGTTGCCGGAACAGTGGCGATGCTGGGTCAAGGCCTGCAAACAACTGATAACACAATCCTCCCAATCTCCACAATAAATAGTAACTGATCCATCTCTATGGTATCTCTACGATTTATCTTTGTTATATTTTAAGGCTGGTTTTTATTTGTATTGACAATGCACCTGTTCATTTGTGAATGTATATTGTTCAATAAAGATGACTTACTAGGAGTAACAGTGTAATAGAATACATTTGAACACCTTTCTGTATGTGTTCATCAGAATCAAAATAATAAAACTCATATTATTCCATACATAGTATGAAAAAACTTAAAAAATTGGGAAAACCTTCATGAAAATATTCAAATTTTTTTATTCAAAAATTAGGTTTTAATTGAACTGTGGATAATATTCCTAAACAAAATTGATTACATATAATTAAGTTATCAATCAAGTATCAATTATTCTTTCCGTTTGTCAACGTTGAACAACTTTACTGAACCACTTTATCAAGATTGATTCGTTCATATGAAATTTGATCAAGTTTGATAAGATTTTATACTATTTCAATTCATACAGTATTCATGTGAAGAGCACAGAAACATATTTTTAATGAATGAGATGGAATCATTATTGACAAAAGTTCGTAAATATTGGCTTAAAATTATGTTATTGAACTTCATTAAACTAGATCCTTTGACCAAGGTTTATCTTTTTTATTTCATTAAAATAATTGGGAAATTTGGGTTACAAATATCTTGGATTGGGAACCAAAACCAAAGTATTAAAATGTTGGACAGTTGGAGAATTTCATATTTCACATCTCAGAATACACAAATCCAGAATGTTATAAGAACTTCATATAAAATACATCAACATACATTTCCACAATACCCACCTAACCATTTATTTTCTGTAGTCTGAGTGTATTTTCGTTTATCCGGCTTTGAGTTCATATCCATTCATTACTGGTAGTTGTGATTGACTGTTCCATTTATCATAATTGATGCCTCAACATTAGACATAATGTCAAGATTTGCCATTTTTGTTTGTAAGTAAAACTTGATCATATGCAGAAAATCATCTTTACTCATTTCATGTTATGATATTTAATCTCCTTTGTGTTCATTACTTTTTAGGAGACTAAAAATTGAATGTAACCAACAGACATAATTTTTATTTCTGTATAATCTTTGTTGCAGATTGTGCTACAGTTATAATTCCATATCATCAAATTCTGCCATCTATCCTTTCAAGAATCAAATAACCCCTTCTTCGACTTTATAGTTGTTATAAAAGTGTATGGAAACCAAGTGTTCCTTTAATATTTCTGGGTTACAACAGCCAACCATATTTTGAGAGTAATTTCTGGGCTTTAACAGAAATATATGGGGTTAAGTGTTACCAAAAGAAGTGTTATACCTTTAGTCGGTATTCTTCTCTGCTGATTCTAAATTACCCATCTGAGTTTTCTCAGTATATCACAAACCCTTTCAATGGTTAGGTACTGTTCTCAAAATCATACAGTCAACCAACAATAGCCCTTTTCTGTACAAAAGACAATTGCAGACAGTGCAGGTTTAAATTTTTTGCTTCAGAAACATTTAGTGGCACCATTTGTGTTACTTATTTTTCAGTCTTGCTTGAAACAACCATATGTTTTATCATTCTCTGACTCTTAAGTTCAACAATTTCTTTGTGCTTCCTTTAAATTGTTAAAAATTACTCTACTTATGCAATTCATTCTGTTAGTGGTCTGCCATGAGCAATCAGACTACACATCTGTCTCTGTAATAGAAAGGGAAAAAGATACAGTGCATGCCTGCCTGAAAAGTTGGATTTTACCATACACGTCACATTGCTAATCTATATCTTTTGAAACCATATTAAATAATATCATTCAAGCACTGGCAGACTATCCCTTGAAACAGACTATAATTTCAAAGTTTACAATAATCAAAAGCAATATAAAACAGGTTATTTTTCTACTTTTAATAATTTTAAAGGTACTTGTCTGTCCAGTATATTTCACCCACTTAAAACATATTTATAACACCTTGCACAAAATAAGTTTTATTCAAACGTTTAAAAAATTTTGACACCATTACATGAAAAATTATTATTGAATCTACAAAATCAAAATGACATGCACAATCTTATTGAAAATTATTGAGGGACAGAAACTCCTTATGAAACCATTAGTCGTAATGGAGGAGTTCAACATCTATTGTTCCTTGGCGTATTCATCTTAGAACATAACATGATGCGGTACTTTAGGAAGCTAGTACTATCCATGGTCCTTACTCCTGCTGCAAGGAGGAGGTAACTTGTATCACTTCAACAGAGTTATGTCACAACAGGATATGTACATTCTTCATAATGAGTTACTGTAAAAATATTTTGAGACACACATCATGTAGTTCAACTGATAACAGGAATCTTAACTCTGTGATCAATAGTTACCTTCAGCAGTGCTTTTTTCATTCTGTAGATAAAGCTAAAACATGATGGTTATCACTCAAAATAAATTGTTTAGTGATTTGGCAACTCAATTCTCTTAATATGTTTAGTTAGTACAGTTAGCATTTGTATCAACAGTGTAGGGATGTTTCCTGACCTGTAATAGAACTCAACCACAGACTGCCACTCTACCTGTGATGCGTCCGATGTGCACACCAGTTTGTTGCACAGCCCGACCTGCAAATCCAGCAACATGAGCGCCTAGACTGAACCCGATGATGTGGACACTGTTTGGATCTGTCCCCAGAGAGATAATATCCACTAACAGTAGAGCGAGTTGTCGTCCAATCAGCTGTGTATTAGCAGCAGCCAGAGGGTATGATGGTCCTGCAGCACCCTTCTGCCAGTCCACCAATACCACATTGCAGTCCTCCTAAGCATGAACAAAAACATAAATGTATTACAGTAGTGTTTGATAATACTGATTTCAGATTTCATATAACATCTATTATTTCTGTAAACAAATAATCTAGGATAAAAATTATGAAAACTCTTCAATATTTTCTCTCTCACCCCACCATTACTTTTAAACGTTATAAATAATAACTGAAACTGAAGACGCTTTTCCTAAAAATTATCATTTTTGCAGTGGTGATTCAAAATTTCAGCCAACTACTGAAATACTTGTATAATCAATTTTGAATAAAATTCAAACGAAATATGGGGCATTAGCACACAAAAATCTATTCAATATTTAACAATACTTTCATAAACTTCGGTTTGATAATTTCATCAGTACTGAAGAAATTTTAAAAAGTACTTGAGCAAGATTGGATTGGTTGAATAGAGGATTGACCAGATTTTAATACTGTTCTCTAAAATTTTAATTAAACCTGATTAAATATTTTCATGTTAGACATTTGCATTTTGGGACAGAAAATATCAGATAGTACTTTCACAAACTCTATTCTTTATCCACAATGCAGTGCCATCTTGAGTCTATGCTCCATTGTACAACATCCTACATTTTTCCAACAATACTCAGTTACACAGAATGGATTCATAAAACAACTAGAATTTACCTAAATTTATGTTAAATTGTTGTTAGTTTCGCTTATTTTTTATAACACATACTTTAGACCAGAGGTTCCCAAATGTCTGCCGCGAGGCCGGCCAAGTGTGCCACGGAACTCAAGGAAAATAAATTCAATTTAATTTAAACGATCCAACAAAATAATGTCTAGCCGACGACTAAGAAATTGGGCTGACTTGAGATGGATTTTGTTTATAGAACTGACTGTACACGTCAGCCATGTGCACAGCTGAATCTTGGTGCCATGGCTACTAGCTACTACCGAACTCTACTGTACATGTGTGGGTGGGGGTGGATGACTCACGAGCACATGTTGCAACAAGTCCCTGGCCCCCTGGTCCCTAGTCCCTGGCTCCTTCATCTGTCATTATTACAAACTATCATCGTGTTTGTTTGCGAGACTAGTTATCTGTTATTATAGTATATTATTCGCTTTTATTTACTTCCATAATTTTTTTTTATGGATAAGTTAGTGATTAAAAAGCGTAAAATACGTGAAGGTGAAAGTGAAGTGGACTCTGTCTCAGTTCATTCTGAGAACCGCAGTGAAACTGTTAGTCGTTCAAAGAGAAGCTCTTAATTAGGAAGAAAAGAATTTTAACAGACCAATCCTATGACATGTTTGAACTGACAGAAAAGTGTAATATTGACCAAACTGTTTGTGACATGATTTTGAAATGTTTCGAACTATTAAGTGAAAACATTGCAAAATATTTTCTCTCTCTTGACACATCTACATTCGATTGGGTAAGAAATCCTTTCATGGACTTGGACGATAGTGTAGTATTGAGTAGGACAGAAGAAGAGGAATTAAGTGATATAAAAAATGACCGTGGCCTAAATGGAATATAAAAAACTTGTTCAAGATGCAGATGAAAAGTCAAAACCAAAAAAGAAAGTAAATCCTAATCCTTGCCTGCTACTGTTTCCTGTTTTGCTTCCTTTTCCTTCTTCCATTACTTTAATTTTTGTATTTACTTATTAACATGATTCTTATAAGTTCAGTGTTAATCAGTAATTCTGGTGTAATTTTTTTATTTTTGCATATAGTAGAGTAATAGGTCAATCAATGCACTAAAAATATAATTTAACACTTACAAAATAATTAAGCACAGGTTGTGTCTCTTTTCTATCAAAAGCAAATTTTAGCTTCAACTCACCAGATAAAATTTGTACAGTGAAGTTCTCTATGAATAAATGGATTATTTAAAAACTACTTACACAACAATAGCCTGAAATGTATTGAACTACTAACCATTTTTAGAAACAACTCGACATACTTAAGTGCCCCTATATGATCTCCTTTGAAGCCATGAGCCACAATCTTCGTTGGCTTGCTAGAGTTAAAGTTGGAGTTAACAATGGACTGTCTCTTGTCCCCGTACACCAACTCCTCAGGCTCCACAGGATTGAGTCGAGTGAAAAGCCAGAACTTGGTGTCCAGATCATCTGGAGACTGAGGTGTCTTCTTGAGCGGATTGGAGTTTTTGGCTCGAGCAAAACAGCCAACAACATCTATATTTGACATCAATTTAGTCCTAATATTTAATAACTTATTTCCGAATAAATTATTGTGTGTATTTTGAGTGTACATCAATGTACTATATAAAATTTTTATTCATCCTTGTTCATTATTTATTCCTTTATTAAATTGTTGATATTTAAGGCTACTCATAATAATACAACATATAGACCTATACAAATGTTAAGTTAAGCTCCATTTCATCTTCCACTTAGTGCAGCGTTTGAAGACCAGCGCTGTGACAGACTTGACTCTGGAATCTGAAATTAAAACCTCTCTGAAGAGATCCAAAATAGTCGATGACGAACCATTGTTCTGCGTTATTTGTATAAAACTTAGTTGCTCCACTGTGAGTTTGGATCATGTCAGAAACATCTTAGTGCACTCAATTGTGCACTTTATAAGACAATGAGAACACCACTTCATCTTGATTATATTTGTTTATAGTCTAGTTGTCTCTGATGTCGAAACAATATAAAGAGTTCGTTTAGAGACAATAGACAATAGACAATAGACAATATTCTTTATTTGTGCATTCTTAGAGAATTACATTAGCGTCAATACAAAATAATAAGATTTTCATAATGGTTTATGTAGTCCATTGAGTTCTCCAGCTCAGAAATTCTTCAATGGTGTAGAAGGGATGACTCAGCAGCCATCTTTTTAGTTCCTTCTTAAAGTTCAGGCTTCCTTCTTGAGATTTGATGTTATCAGGCAGCATGTTGAATAACTTTGCTCCCATGTAGGAAGGTTTTTCTTCAAACAATGCTAGCCTGTGAGCTGGCAAATTGAAGTTTGCAGCGTGACGAGTGTTGTGACTGTGGAGATTACTGCCTCTTGTCAAGTTTTTGTCTATTGCATACATTATCACTTGAAGAATGTAGAGTGCTACTACGGTAAGGATACCATACTCGACAAAAGCTGTTCGACAGCTCTCTCTTGGTTGCATTCCAGCCAAAATTCGCAGGCACCTCTTTTGTAAAACAAGAGGTCTTTGTAAATTCCGTAAACTAGAATTTCCCCATAAACAAAGACCATATCGGAGATGTGAGTCGAAACACTGCATAATATGCAACAGTTGCTGTTTTCTTGTCACTAATTTCTTTTATTCTTTTCACCACATACAGTCCAGTACTTAGTTTTTTACATAGGTTGTCTATGTGCTGAGTCCAACTGAGGTCATTGTCAATAACCACTCCTAGGTACTTGGCTACATCCACAGGAACAATATTGGGTAATAGCCCTACTTCGTGTTTCCTTCTACCCATAACTAGTTGTTTCGATTTAGCCTCATTTACCACCAGGTTGTTATTGTGGCAGTATTGAATTGCCATCTCCATGGCAATGTGTGATGAAACCTCTAATCTACTAGGCATTTTGTCACTTAGTAGGAGCACCGTATCATCAGCATACATGATGGTAGTTGAATATTGTTCCAGAAATCCAGGAAGGTCACTGGTGAAAAGAATAAACAGTACAGGGCCAAGAACGGACCCCTGTGGTACCCCTCTTGTGACTGTTAAGGGCTTTGATCTCACTAATCTTGTACACCCCTTATCCATGTGTTTCAGCTCAACCAGCTGTTGTCTGCCTTCTAAGTAGCTTCGAAACCAACTAGCCGTAATTCCTCTTATCCCAAAATGTGCCATCTTCATTAATAATTGGTGATGGTCAAGGCAATCGAATGCCTTACTGAAGTCTAGTAGAATTGAAGTGGTGGTGTCTCCAGCTTCAAGCTTGTCAATAATACATTCTACTAGACTTACTATTGCTGTTGTTGTAGATCTGCCCTTTATAAAGCCATGTTGCTGTGCTGTTAGTAGATCGTAGTATTTCAAATGTTCCAAGAGGCGGCACAGCACAATTTTTTCAAAAACTTTGGACAATGTTGATATTAAAGATATTGGGCGATAATTACAAATTTCAGCAGAGTTGCCTTCCTTGAACAAAGGCATTACTTTGGCTAATTTTAGGTAACATGGGAATTTACCCTCCTTAAGTGACAAATTTATGAGAAGAGTCAGTGGCTGTGCAAGCTCATTACAGCAGGCCTTGAGAAGTTTGGAGGATATGTCGTCTATTCCTGCAGATGTCTTGCTTTTTAAGGACATTATAATATGTTTTACTTCCCTAACTGTAGTAGGTTGTAGGTAGAGGTCTGGAGTGTTGGAACTACTAGTTGCTACAACTTGATTTGATTGGGGATTAGCTGCAAGTGCTTTATCAGCCAGCTTTATAAAAGTGATATTCATCAAATCTGCCATCTTCTGAGGATCAGTAATCACTTCTCCTGTTGGGCCTATAAGTTTATGGAGACCGGGTGAATTTTTGGATTTTCTTTCTCTGTTTATTACTGTCCATACAGCTTTAGATTTGTTTTCAGAGAGGGCAATTTGTTCAGCTACTTCGTTACTGACTTTTTTTTGGATCTCTTCAGACAGATGTTGGTTTCAGATTCCATGAGCTCTGTCACAGCGTTAGAAGACACTGTTCTAAATGGAAGGTGAAGTGGAGCTGAACTTATTATTCGTATTGAATCAATCCTTACAACCATTGCTCTACATTATATGTAGATATACCTATATTACAGTACATTATTTTGTTCCACTTAGCACATAGCAAGAAATGTACAACAGACTAAGTATGTATGTAAGTTAATATGGTTCTCTTTACAAAGAGACGCAATATGGCTCAGCTTCAGTAGCCAAAAGAAAACTTTCTATTTGATATTATTTGTCTGTTTATGTTGTCAATCTTATCTAGCATTTTTCTTTTACTAGAATATATTACTTTTGATTTTGTATTTTATCCTTGTATATAATTTAGTCCCCTATTAACTGAGATTTAATTTTCATTGGATTTATGTGTTATATTTTTTGTTAAGAAAATATTGTGGGATAGTACAAAATTTTATTTTTCTATGTTATGAAAAAAGTATACAATAGACTATTATTTGTAGCTTTTCAATAACAAGCAATTAAAACATTTTATCCTTTAATCTTTGATATATGTTATTCAAATACATCCCAGAAACTTAAAGCTGTATTTGTTTATTTCTTCATTTTGTTTAGTCTTTAAAAGGTGTTTTAGTCATAGAGACTACTGAAGACACTAATCAACAATGCTACCTGTTTTACAGCAAACTTTTCATTAAATCATATGTTCCTTTGAATAAAATAAGTATGTAGCTCGCAAAATTTAGCATTAATCTGTAATCTTAAGCTGAAGATGGAAATAATTAGTTTCAATCGAATATATTAATCAAATTGAGAAAACATATTGATTAGAAACTTAAACTCAAAAATAGAACATATTGAAATTAATTAAATGACGTCTCCACTCCTGTATATCCTGCAATTTAGCTACGTAATCCAATCAGTATATTCAGTAAAATATTTTTGCACAAATATGTATACTATAAATTATGTGTTTGTTTGATGATGTGTAATATAATAATTATTTCTATTTATTTATTTTTTTTAGAGAGAAAAATTAAATTGAAGAAACAACATTTGTATTTTTGAGTTGTCACAGTACAGATTTGTCGGTAAAAAAGAAATAGTTTGACTAAGAGAATTAAACTCTTTTATGGTACTGATATAGACATACATCATATTTACATATCTGTCTTTGTTATGACTGACATAATAATTACTTTTGGTCTGTACAGTGTAAAATGAGAGGAGAGAAATTCTGTTGAGAAAGTTGAATAAAATTATGCACTTGAGCCAAACTACAATTAATTTATATTCACCATAACATATTTCTTTCCTCGACCTCCTCCTTTCTTGAACCCGCTCTCTGTTCCTGTGTAATGTTCCCAATATTATAGCTCCCATTGCTGCTGCTCTTTTCCCGACCTTGAAACCCGGTTGTCCATTTCTGTCTGGAAACAAATTATATTCACATTATTTCCTATCTTTTACTGTAGTTTTGTACTAGATGCCAATGATTCCAATTTTTTAAACAGAATTAGCTTCACTTTTAATTTTTTTATTAATGCCAAATATTAATTTTAAAATAATATAGATAAAATCAAATTTTATAAACTTCCCTTTCTTGCTTTCGAAGCCAGCGATAATTTTATACAAATTTCTTTGAGAGAATGATTTATACTTTCATACCTTATTTGTTACTTAGAAAAAAACTAAAACGTTAGTAGTGAATACAAAGCTAAGCCTGATCAAAATTCCCATGTGACAATCTTGGTCAGACCTAATTAAAATTTGATTAAATTCTATACCAGTATCAACTTGATCGATCCTGATGTTATCAAATTTATTTAGATCAAGTTATGTAATTAAGTTTGTTTTACATTTGACAAAAGGTTCGAAAGTTGATCAAATATTTCACCCTAGTTATTCTGAACTGAACTTTCATTGCTGAACTAATTTGATATTCAATATACAGTTTTCTTTTTGTTTTAGAACCCCCTTTGCAAAAAGTGTAAAATTATTGTAAATATGACAAAATATGTTTAGCTCTCATTATAATAAATCAATTTTTGAACGAGTTTTAGCCACATTTTAAAATTAAAAACCAATTTGTTTTGCAATACTAAAAAATAGAATAGCAATCATTTCTCAAGTTGTTCAAATGTCATTTTTATATTAATTCTATTTCAATCATTAAGGCCTTTAAAATTATATGAGAAATTTTCACTGTGTGGTCCTTTTAGGATTTGAAAAGCTAAATTGGTATAGAAAAAATAGTATGTAATATTCTATATTTGTGTGCAAAGTTTCCTTTTTCAAAATGATAAATTTAATCCCATGTGGGTTGAAACTGAAAACAAATTATTTGTCAGGGACTCCGATATATTTAGAATCATAATCATGAAGTCTTATGAGGCATAGTTGTCAAGTGCTACCATGAAATTTTGAGACTAATAAATAGGGAGATGGTTTGGCAAATATGATATATTCCTATTAAGCATTGAGGTTAGTAAAAAAGCCTATTAACAAAAAGTTATTAGTATATTGTAGTAGTGGGATAAAAACGTAGAGATGACAAAGACCAGGAATGTACCAAGGATTGTGTTTTGAGGGGCATATTAGTGAATACTACATAACCACTATTAAACTGTGTGTACTTTAAAACTGTTTAATATTAGGTATTGAGTGCAGGTTTTGTGCTAACAATAGTTGTGTAATTTTCCGTATGTCTTGAGGTACACAAACACTATTCTTCAATTCAATAGCATAGAGATGAATTGTCTACGCCAAATTGTCAGGAGAATTAAGAACTTCTCCCACATCCCACTTTAGAGAAGTTCTTAAGGGAAAATGAAAGATAAGATAGAAATTTATATCATTATTTAAAAAGTAGACTTCAAAAATCTGTTTTACGGCATTTGATGGGTCGCACTCAAAGAATGCAGATAGCTTAGAGTAAAGTGTCGTGATCAGATATTAATCAATGTTTTGAAAGTTTTTTCACCTTTGATATCAGGAATCGGTATTGACGACGAAATTGCAAGAGCCGATGTTCCCAATTGACTTCTCGCTCCGGTCGACAACTGACCGAGCAGCGACGTCAACGCGATTGCAGTGAAGAACAACATAACACTGGCTGGCGTGTGGAGAATGACGATCAGCTGAGCACACTATACTCACTGTACGCGTACTACTCACTGTCTACTGACTGCTGACTGCTACCAGTGCTACCTCTGTCTGTAGTCTGCACTGCACCTCTCGCCCGCAGTCCGGACGTGTGACGCAACACTTCCACACACCACTTTCTCTTTCTACTTAGAACTCACTTCAAATTTTACTGGAAACACTAGTAGTTTTAATTATTCTTTTTAGGCTCTGTTCTTAAGTTAAAATAGTAAATGTTTAAACCGTGCTAGTTGTTTCAAATATACAATTGTACAATTCCCAGCTCATTGTTATCGTTAAGACAGTAAATGAAATTGACCAAGTTGTAAAATAAGACTGACAAACAATTGAAAAAACAAACTTTGAATAAATCATACCGTTGTATAAGTATCTAGCGATTTGTATTTTCAATTAAAATAAAATGGCCTTTTATTAATTTGTAACAATGAAAGTAACGAACGACGCAGAAATAATGGAAATTTGTCGAAAGTACGTTTATTAGCACAAACAGAAATCAAATTCCAATAGATTAGATTAAAATGCTCTATATCATATTAATGTATTAATATTTTTATTAATATACCCATTTTCGGTTAGTTGCTCACAATGAGTTTCATATGTCTGGAGCAATAACTTACAGGTCAATAAAAATCTTGTAATAACGTTCTGTGTAAATTAGGGCATATGTGTTTCAAAATACCATTTATAGAAATAATAAAAAAATACGATTAAATTATGTCTTGCAATAATCATGTAAATTAAAATTGGCTGATGAGGCTGACTAAGGGTTGTTAAAGATATAAAATTCTTGACAACGTAATTTTCTTACCCAGAATTGTTAAATTAAAATATTTAAAAACTACACATAATCTCTTCTAACATCATTGGGCTGGATTGTTACAAACTAAGCAAATACCGGTAATAATATTCCTCAATAAAGGATATAAGATTAGAAACAAGCTAGCTTTCCCCGAAGAGTGCGCTTCCTCAAGCACAAATCTTGTCGTGGATCGTAAACTTTAACGAGAATTGGACAAAAGCGTGAGCTGGCGTTCGGTAAGTATTGTCGTGATAGTGTTTGTAGCAGTAAATTCCCGGGACCCCCATCCGGTTAGCTTGCTGAGTAAGGTTGTGTCACTTTCGCCGTACACACGTAAGAATGGACCCATTACGACGCGAAGAACCGACTTCACTAAAAGTGAAATGAAAACCATTAGTGCGAGAGAGAAAGTAAACACTCCACAACTCAATGACCTTTATGACCTTGTCGTACAGTGACCCTGAACCACAATGTAACATTTAAAATACGATTATTTATAACTTTTTAAACAAAACTATCACGTTGCATTCTCGCAGAAAAAAGACATAAATAACAAGCAAATTTTATAAAATTACGTCTGGCCATTATAATTAACTATTTTAATAAAACACAAAAATAAGATAACTAAAAAAAGTGTTTGAAGCCAATATAAAGATTAACTTGAGAACTTTTTAAATTTTACTCAATTCACCCAAACCTTCTCTTCCACAGTATTGAACCGTACTCTCTAATTTAAAAAGTAATAATAGGAATCATTATAATTGAACTCCACACATGTAACAGTACATTAAAAAATCGGCGTGTGTGTAATTTAGTGTTTAATTATATGGCTTAATGGTTAATGTTAAACAAAATGGAACAAAATACTTATGGATTTGAGATTGTACACAAACTTTGACTGTATCTGAAGTAGTTTGGTAAGCCCTCAAACTATATATTTCAATACTATATAGTGCAGGACACCTACCTATATCTAAAAGGTGGCATATAAGCCATAAGCTATAAGCCATATAACTATAAGGCTTTGCATGTTACAGACCCTTAAACATTCCTAATATTATTAACTACATATACAACTTTAAAAATTAAATTAATCGGAAGCTATTACTCCTTTCAGTAAATGTATACGAAATCTCTAGAACTAAGGAACAGATTAATATGGCATGTTGTGCACGTGTTCCTGTTATCTCTTGAATAGCGCCTTGAAGCTCGCTAAGAAACAAATTAGAACATTTCGCAGCCTAACTGCAGAAAACCGCGATACTTTTTAAGGCATTAGGCATGCGCCCGATAGATACGATGGGCTATATGAGAGTTTTGCATGTTTTCCTAATCAATCGCGAGAATTCGTGGTATACTGCAATATTACTCAGTATCAACTCATCATGAAATCTCCTAAACTACCAGACAGGTTTACATGAAACTTTTCACACACATTCGTCTTACCTCTTAGGTGCTCGATAAGAAATGGGGTGGAACATTTCGTGTTTAAACCGCGGAAATCTGCGAGTCTCTGAGATAGTTTTAATGACAATTTTTATCACATTCAGAACTGTTAAAACATTAAAATTACCATTGGCGTCCCACATGAGTCATATAGATACGCTATAGATAAGTTGTTTTGCATATTTTCATAGACAATCACGAAATTTCATGGAAAACAGCTATACCACACACGTGAACTCAACACTCTTCATAAATATTCGATTCTAAGGCTTTAAATAGGAATTGAAAATTAAAAACGTTTGCTTACAACGATGAATGAAATAGTAGTAGTCTATAATATCTATATGTGAACACATACATGCCCATGCATTATTTACAGATATTAAATAGATGTAGTATTATTTTATATTATATGTGTGAATTACGATATAAGGTTGCAAATTATTCGTTCTTCATATTCGACCCAAGTTGGTTCAGCAACCATTTTTAGATTTTTAAACCCTGTTTATAATTGGTTTATATTATATTTAGGTACTAAAAACAAAAACAAAATTTAACTAAAGTGACGCAGTTTTCAAAGTCTATATAAAAATTCAAGGGATCCGTTGGTCCAGGAACCGGGCTTCATACTCTTTTCTTCCAACAAATATTATCATTGAAAACACCATATACAAAAATCACCTCTGCGTAATATGATTTTCATAAAATCTTTCACATTAATGGCACAGAAAAATTGCCTGGAGTGAGAGTACACTCGTAAATCACGTGTAAAAGGTAAGTACACCCTTATCCTTTTGTACGTGATTTCTACCCTCACTTCAGGCAGTTTTTTCTGTGCCATTCGTTTATGATAATTGTAAATCTTATAAGCCTGATAATAATGAAGTTTCCTTGTTATTGATGGAAACCTTATTAGTTGGGGACGCTTTTTATAACATTTTACACCATAATTGTAACAGTGGTCTTAGCGATTTGGTTTCATTGCTTTTCTTCAACTGCTAGAAATTTTTAATTAACTGAGTTTTATCACAGTTTGTTTTAAATTTAGCAGGTTTAAAATAATTATCTTTGTTTGAAATGTTATATAAATTTTTAAAGTTGCGTCACATTTAGCTGCTAAATATTTGTGCCTTTTTAGTAAATGCAACCATAACCAATTATAAAAGTGGCTGATATAACATTATAGTTGCATATGGAGAACATATAATTTGCACAGTTTTGTCATATTTTGTATTTAGCTTCACCAACAATTACAAATTTTACACTAATTACCAAACATCCTGTATATGGATGGGAATGTTCATTTCAGATCCATTTCACATTCCGCTTAGTGCAGCGTCTGCAGCTGCAAGAGAAGGCCTTATTAGAAATGATACGTCCATTGCAACGTGAATCTGAATCAGTTCTTAAAAGTTTGAGATTTGTAATAACAATATGTTTTTATATTACTTCTTATGTCTACATATTATATATAAGTGCAGCTCACAAAGCGATCAAAATAAAAATGTATAAGTTTAATTTTAATTAATTATCTCCGAAGAACAAATAAGCTGGAATATCCTCCTTCAGTAATTACACGTGGTAGTAAGTCCGTGGAAGGAAAGGTTCAATGGTACCGGTATTTTGAAATGACAATACACTGTGACTGCATGGTGTATGGAGTACTGCATATATGTATTAGTGGAATTTACACATTTTAAAACTTTCTCAGAAAGACACAATACGTATTTAACAAAAGACATTGTTAATGTCTGTATGTTTGTTTTGCAACCCAATAAAACAAAGAGAAGAATAAAGTTTTGTAACCATGTGGAGTAGATCTGAAAAATATCAAATTTGTTGTTGTGACATTTTAGTATTATATTACCATACAGCTTGCTTGGTAAGGAAAGCTTACTCCAAAACCGAAGATTTATGAAGACTACAAAGTAAATTAATCTACTCCTGAGTTGGATATGTGTAGCTAAGACAGTAAAATGTTAGATAAGCTCGCTTCCGTACCCAGGTACAGCGGAAACGTGGAAGCAGACCCTAGGAGGGCGAGGAGGTCGCCTCACTAGTGAACGTTACGCAACGAAACGACGAGACTGTATGAGGGGAACATTAGTGCTCTGGCTGGCTACCAAGCTGTGATTCTTGATAATCTGAAGATAAGCACCCCCGACGAGGCGAGCATAAGTACAGAAGTTAGTAGTCAGTGAGGTGAACACGGGACCTCTCTGGCTTCCCGGAAATCAGGCGTGTATTTGTTATATGACATGTTATATTTCGGATTGTTAAAATGGATTTGTGGCGTGCATTTTCATCTTTATCAAAATGTTTATAGTGTTTAATAATCTTAAATTATTGTATTGAATAATACATAAAAATTTTGATATCTTGCTATATTGGAAAAACTAATTTTGTTAATATGAATATAAATATGCTTCAGATTTCTTTCTTCGCGCCTTTTCCACTTTTTAGAGTTCAAGAATAACATACACGGTGTCAGACACTGTCATACCCGACAGTTTTTAAAATGCAATTATCATAATAGGAATCTTACAATATTTCATTAATTGCAATATCCCTCGCAGTCTACTACTTGTTGTGCTATTGTGCAGTTTAGTGTAGGTTCACTGTTACAAATATGCATTCATAGTGTATTCTTACGTTAGGTCACACAGAAACCTCATTGTAATACTATTTACGTCGCGTCGCGATCCTATGGCCTCACTGAGAAACTATCTTTGGCGGAACATATAGCATAACTAATTCTGTTGAGTGGTCTTAATTATTAATCTCAGTGATCAGTGATACTTATATGTTTGGGTTGTCTTTAGGTTAGGAAACTCATGGTGGTGGATACCAATGAAACAAGGAATCGTAAAATAACCTCAGATTAACCAGCAGCAGACAGTGAGTTAATCCAAGTCAATGTTTTGGATTAGGAGCACGGACTGCGGTTTTATAACTTTGTTCAGCACAAAAAATTTACACCAGTTTCATCCAGAAATGTTTTAGTTACCTATTTGAAACAACTATTAATTAATGGCAGTAAATTGATCGGCATTGTACTGCTTTACCCTGGTTTTCAGAAACTCCTAATAAAGTGCTAACATTAAAGAATTTATACTTTAAGGATCCGAATGTCGTAATTTACAGTATACTCGTAGAAGAGATAATCCTTGTGGAAAAAGAGAGTAACCGTTTATGAACCATATTAAAATCAGCACGACTTCTCCATGAAGACATATACTGTAAAAATACAAAAATATACCTGACCTATACCTACATTTATTAAAGTCATTACATCTAAAACATTAAATTGCATATTCGCATTTTAAATTTACAAAAAGCAAAATTAGTATGACTAATTCTGTAAATCATTCACATTTAATTCTGGAAAATTAAGCGTTTAAAACCCACTAAAAAGTCGATATCGCCCAACGAGTTATAATGCGGGGAACAGCCAATTTGTTTGCTCAAAATGAACTTTTTATATCGTGAAGATTATTGACGTTGCATTAAAAGGAAGACGAACTGGAGCTAAATTCAACATTCACATTGAATCAACGATTCCCACCATAACTACGTTATCCCAATTCACGAACATACTCTCGCTGTACTTGTGCACTCATTATAGAGAAACTACTGGAGCTCTGGTGATCATAATTTATTTACTACAATATTACTGTATAATTGGCATATACTTTGTAAAACACCAATTATGTATTGACAGCAATATCTGTGTTTAGTTTAGTAATAGTTTTTATAAATTGGAGTAAATTAAAAATGTGTGAAAGGTGGTAGTACAAGGGAGAACGCATTGAAATAGTCTATCAATATAAATACTTGGGAATAGTTTTACACCTCTGTCTCAGACAAATTAATTTAAGGGGAAATAGAACAGACAGCCAAATTAATACCGTCTGGAGTAAATTACATAATAATAAAGCTGCATCTCAGCACTTCAAGTTTAGCTGTTATAACGCTCTCGTTAAAGCAATTGTTTTCTATGGTGCACAGGTGTGGGGATATATTGCGAATAATGATATAATAATGATTCAGACATTTTGTGGAAAAACACATTTTTGGGCTGCCAATAAACACACCAAATGTTGATCAGTATCTAGAACTAAAAATAGACAGTTAATATTTTGAAAAGAACTTCAATGTTAATGATATCTGCAAATTATGGGCATCTCGACCCTATTAGCCGCCTGAATTTCTCTCGCAATTAATAATTGAGAAAACCATTAGTTGGTGCCGAGATTGAAGGTTATTAGAGCTAAAATACAAGATAATCCTATTAAGTTTTAATGTCAAGGACGCAAACTAGCGCAGACGCATTTTCTTAGGATATTTGACTTTGAACGGAATATGCAGGACCGAGTTGGGAGGCAACATTGTGTTACATCACCTGTAGTATCTTACTCTATACTTTGACCCAGCGACAGGAGCTACGCCACTGATAACATTAGCATATACAATACTATTTCTGGATTTAAATTAAGGCTGAAATGATTGATTTAAATGTCGTTCGGATGCCAACTACAATTGTCATTCGTGTAACTTAAAATGGAGTACGTAACGGTATTATTTTATTTCGTATTAGATGCTCCATATTCTCCAGTTGTAGACAAAGGCGTTTTGGAAAAGAATCAGTAACTAAGATGCAGTTCTGTCTTTACTCGTGGTAGAGACTGGCTAGCTCAGAGAAAGATTTACTTAAAAGGGAACTAAACTATCATGTATAACATAGTTTAGATATGTTATATTTTATTATCTAAAATTATACTCTTTTTTAAAAGAAGGAGGGGCTTACAACATATATGCTATCGAAAAATACTATCTATATATATAAAAATGAATGTTTGTATGTTTGTCCTTTATGGAATCGTGAACTATTGGACCGATCATGATGAAAATTTGTACGTATATGTATTTTTCCACGGAGAAGGTTTATAAGCTATGCCCATCCCTTTCCCGATTCAGGATTCCGCCCCACTGGTTACAGAAATACCCATAAGAAATGCATTGCAGCAAACATATGTTAACGTCTTTTCAAATTTTTAATCAGCTGTTCTTTGTAAACATATATTACACTTATAGTTTTAAAGCATAGAGTAAGCTTAAGAGAAACGACAAATTTTGTTTAAACTGTTTTTGCAATCACTGTTAAACATAGACTTTACTATCCAGATAATACAATTCAAATTTGACGTAAAAATTCACCTTTAACTGCAATATTTATTTAATATAAACCATGCTCATGCTTGATCAGAAGAGTAATGCAGATATCATAATTACTATCTTACGTTGGCTACAAATATAAAGAATGTTATAAAATCAACCTTAGTTGTTTTTTTTGACAGAAGTATGGTTCTCAAAACTCCGTGTGTACATATTCTCTCGATCGAGACAACAAAGCAAGCTCAATCGTGGCATCGGAGATATAACTAATTTAATCTAAAATTTATTATAGTAAAAAAAAAATTTACTAAGTAATATAAGGACTTCGGTTCTTAAGATTTGCGTGCGAAGCCGTGGGTAACAGCTAGATAGAGGCAGGAATATGGTACATACCTTCATAATACGCCCAAGAGGCTCACGATGGAACGACTATCAATTATCTCAGCAATGTTTAGAATGTGATAGAAAAAGAATAAGTGAATATAGTGTACTGTTTTCAACGGGAAATTGCGTGCGAAGCCGCGGGCAACTTTTGCAAAAAATTATTGAAATGCGCAGCAAAGCGCGCCGGGCCCGCTAGTACTCTATATTTAATACATAAATAGTTTTGTGTTGTGGTATTATTTGTAACAGCTGTTTCTATGGTTTATTTTCATATATTAAATAAATATACTATCCACTATAATATACTTATATGTTTTTGCATCAATTCTCTGGTAGTACCATTTTTATTTATATTATTAGCATATAGACGATAATCGGATTTGGTTACGCCGACGCAGTTTATATGGAACCATCCTCGGCATTCAAAGCACATTGAAGTCTATCTTCGGTATAAAATGCCTTATTCATATAAACCCTACAGGTGGTAAAATTAGCCATGATGAACACAGGATCGCACGCAATTATGTGATATAGTGTTTTTGTTATTGTAACGAGTGATCTAAATGGCAGTGGAAAAATTATACGCAAGATTTTCCTAAGATATTTTGTAGAGTTGACATGGTGAATGGCGTGGATCATTGACAACAAAGATGACTAGTCTTTATTTTGATCGTGTTAGATAAATTTATTGAATGAAAATAAGTCTGTAATTTAATTGTTCATCAAGATGGTTTGAAATAAATGTACACATAAAACTTACTGATAAAGGGCAGCGAGAAATGCGAGCTGCTTGAAATCAGAAAGTAATATAAACAAGGTAAAATACGTACTTTAGTTTGAGCACTTATCACACTAACAACAAATGAGCCATCATGCAGACAGAAAGTTCCATGAGATTAAGGTCTCTTCTAATACAATGTCCGGTGGTGTAACGTATTTTCTTAAAGAAAATATCTTGGTTTCACATTTAGTTGGATTTATATCGAGCACCCATTTCCATTTGTAACACCAGTTTGTAATAGCGGAGTTACTTAATTTATACAATAGTGTTGAGTCGTGATGGCTGTGTCATCGCCATAGAGAGTAAGGGTAATTTGGGAAGATTTGGTATATCAGACAGAAAAATATTAAAAATCATGTTCTAATATCGAACCTTGAGGAATCCCTGATATTACTGGGCGAACTGTTGAAAGCATACACTGAAGTTTGACGGAAAAGGTGTGATCAGTCAAAAAAGGTTTCATAAAAACTATTACGTACAAGAGAAACCCAAATTGGTTTGATTTATAAAGTAAGCCACCATGCCCATGCCAAACTTGCTTGTCAGACATCTAGGAATGTTGCAGTCGATTGAAGTCTTATTTCAGAGCTCTTATTAATTGCTGTGTTCACTAATTCTTAATATTTTATTAGTCATGAAATACTTCAATTGAAATCCAAGTTGTTGATGAGAAATAACATTGGATGTTTGGATTTTATGATACTTCTATATACTTTTATGGCTAACTTTCCCAGGCAACTTAGAAATTGACGAAAGGAGGCTATACGGACGCAGCTATTTGGAGAATCTAGATTTTATGGGATTGTGGAGGACAGTAATTTCAACATACTTCCAACCCTTGGGAAAGTAACCCAGTGAAATACATGCATTGGCAATTGATGCCAGTATTGTGAGTGCTTAGCGTGTTGAATTCTTTAAGAACAAATCATAACCTGAGGTATTTTGTTTGGGCGTGAAAAACATTTGCTTTAGGTATTGTATATTTTAAAAGTTTCCCTACAGCACTGAGTTGCACTCAGAAATTCAATAACATTTCCTTTGCTTCTAAGTCATCTATCGCATTAGGAAAGAACGCTTGTTCAAAATGGCCAGCAAATGCATTGGTGTTCTGTATATCACTCTAATCAATCGTTTTTATCTGGTGGTATAATTGTTGGAAATCGTAAAGACTTTCTTTAAACGCCACATATTCAAATCAGGAGAATCAATATTGAATACTTAGAATTGGCATGAACTGGCATGATTGGCATGATAATCATCAATTTACATTTTACTACACGATTGCGTTCGTTCAATTACAGATATAAATTGCCATGCTTTGACCTTAAAATTCAGATAGCACAGTTCCACATGTGTTTTTATATATCTGTTCTCCCCTAGTAGTTTCATCACAGAGAAAAAAAATCCGAACCAATTTTAAATCAAAGACCACAAACAATGAATTGTATGAACGTCATAAATCACATCACGAGTCGTGTGTGTGCTATGCTTAGCTTAACTGTACATGATTTCGTTTTCAACACATGATTCTCAATCTTAATTCAGCTGTTCGCACATGTTCTGTAGTTTAGTTTTTGAAAATACTAACATTAACCTTCCTTTTGGTAGCACTTACGCATTGTTAAGTGGGAGATTCTTCAGCTTGTTCTAAATTATTCTCTTATTATGAAATTTGATCGTAACAGACCAAATTTGTATGCGTTTCATTTGTAAACATTGTGTTCTGTTACTGTGTTAGTGTTAACTACTCATTTCAAAGTTGATATTATATCTTGCAAGGTAAACCCAATTCAAATTATCATACTCTAGCTAATACACTCATATGCCTAGTTATATTTTTACAAAAACATTATTAGTAAGTAGTAGAAGGACAAAACGCACTATTTTTTATTGATGGTTTACAGAGTGAGTCTTTGGTAAATATTTACATATTATTTCTAAATAACAAATGCTTATTAAGTGAGTAGGAAAATAAGAGTAAACCCAGTGCCAAAAGTCCTGAAAACATAAAAGAAGCAGACTAGGCCTAGTAGTCAAATGGGCAGACACTAGCCTAATGGCCTTGCTATCTTTAGTTGGCTGTATAGTAAGCAGCCACCATCACAATCAAACCAGATAACCAAATTATCGATTACAAATAATACCTAAACTGTTGAATACAAATACATTCTAATTATAGTTGTTTACAATTCAATGTATTGAATAACAACATTGCTCCAAATTAATTACTAAAACAAAGTAAAATCATTTATAAATTATGGTATCCTATTTGACTAATGGCCAAAAGTACAATGGGAATGTACATTTTATTTGTATCAAAAGCTGTCAGACGCTTATCCTTCAATTTAGTAAAAAACACTAGAAATGTTACTCTGATTTCTTTGTTACATTTTAGAAATATACATAGCCTAGTCTGGATAGTTTTTTATTCATAATTAAATTGTTACTTTTTTTAGATATTAAAACAGCTAAACTAAAATGTAATTTGAAACATTTAGTATATAACGTAATTATTATTTGGTTTGACATTTTGGTTTCAGTAGTTTAGATAACCATGAATAACGATGATTTGGTTGTATTGGTGGTTGCTTATTATACTGCAGCCCTGTAGTTGCATGGAGTTGAGTGTACAATTGTACTTGCATGGAGTTGAGTATAAGGTTTATTAAACAATCGTCACAAAATATCTTTGGAAAATTAGCCCTATAGACGTAATTCATTATAATGCAAATATTTCCGTGTACAATTGTGTCAAAATTTTGGATAGACTTCATCTCATCACTGAAATAATATTTACAAGTACATATTAAAAAAGCTATAAATTCCAACATCAGGGCTCTGCATCAATATTCTTAAATGATTCAATAGGAACCACTGAAATCTTAGCAGATATCCAACAAAATTAATAGCTTGAAACTTTGTATAGAAATTCTACCTGTCATATTTTTGGTCATAGAAATTGTTTCATTCTTCAACTTTCGAGCTCTGACAAACAGTCCATTAACTATAAATATCCAGTTGTACGAACAAGAGTGGCAATGATCACTTACAGATAGGCCTAACACTAGTCTTCTGGATGTTTTTTTTTTACTTAAACAGAAAGAAAATCAGACTAAGTAGTTATTTTACATTAATTTGAAGTATTCACTTACATTATCAATAATTGTATAAACACCAGCAATTTCCCTAGCATATTAAAAGTGTCCGTAATTATACCGAAAGGTAATAAAGAGATGTATTGCAACTATTGGCCTGATTGCTCTTGTTCCCACACTATCAACGGTCTATTATGAGGTCCTAGAGAGAATAATAGGCTAAGTTAGCAAAGTATTACTTACTTGGAATCTAATAAATTTCCCTCACAGAGTCAGTTTGGATTCAGAAAAAATCACACTACATGTGATGCTGTACTTTATTTTAAACAAGACCCAAGATGGCCTTGAAACTCCTTTTTTGTGGCTTCTACGTTGTTTTACCTCTTAAAGGTCCTAAACACTTTGTGACTCTCTCACCTATTTCTCAAGGCATTTGTTTCCATGAAAATAGCCCTCATTGACATATCTTATAGAGAGGTCTCAACTTGTGTTTTATAAAATTGAGTATTCCAGTGTTAGATTAGTAAATTAGGGTGTACCTCCGGGATCTATTCTGGGACCATTAATTTTTAACATATATGTGAATGATTTAATTATTAATTTAAGACAATATGGTTAAGTGTTACATGTACATCCAATGATCTATGTTTAAGTCTATTATCTAGTCCTTTAGCTTATAACACCATGACTAAAGTCAATTTAGTTAGTGGACTGATGTAGTGGATATTTGCTCTCCTTAGATAAAACTCAAGATGTTGTATCTCTCTGTAAAAGTAGTGCTGTACAAACTGTTTAAGTTTCGAGGGATTATTGTACAGTCCAACTTAAAAACGCATATACTGTTGTCAATTTATCAGAACTATACATTGTCATCGGAATTACCATGTGATTTTTGTTGCATTAGTTCACACTCTTGAGCAATGTTCACCTTGCAGAAAAAGGTTGTGCTCTATATAAGGTACTAACCAGAACCAGTTGCAGACCTTTATTAATTCAACATAGAATTGTGACACTTTCATTTATTTATATTTTTAAACGTTTAATGTGTGCTAGGAATAACTTACATAACTTTAATTTTAATAGTGATATATACACCAGAAATAAATTTAAGTTGAGGATGGAGATTGTAACTCACATCACTGCCCAAGATACCTTTACGTACACAAACATAAAAATGTACAACTGTGTACCTACCAATATTATATTATACTGTTTGGAACACTGTACCGATGCTTGTTGGTGTGAAGGGATACAGGCATTGGTTTATATTTTTAACTAACTTATTATTAGAAAGTACTTTAGTATGTGTAATTTAGCAGATATAAATGTTTACACAACTTTTTCAGGATGGGAAATACTATAACAGTAGCAAATCTTGCAGCATCCCAACTCACCAGTGTGTCTCCCATTGATCAAGAGAAGGAAGCCAAACCGTACATACACAAAACTCTAAATGGCGAACCACCCCCAGAATGTCCTATGCATAAACCCAAAGTGCAGCCTCAAGTAAGTAATCCATGGATACTCCTTGATATTTTGTTTATCACACATAAAAATCATAAGAAACAACTTATTCAGACATGTTAATCTAATTACACTCAAGTTATTTTATAATGTCAATTTTAATACATTTTAAACATTTTCTGTTGGTGTTTTAACTATTAATTTTGAAAGATAACATATTTTAGGCTATAAAAAAATATATATTGCACAATTTTCAAGTGAAATTCTTAAATTTCATTTATGTTAATATATAAGGTTAAAAATGAAGACCTTTTATCTTTTCAAAAAAATAGGCATGTATCCTTCAAATATATTGAAAAATTTAACTATTGTTAAATTGGCCTAGATTTACTAAATCAAGAGATCCAATTACTTGTGTACAATAATATTTGTAATATTAAGATGAAATAAATTCTTTTTTATAAACAATATAAACAAGACATAGAGTCAAAAGTGTACACTATATAAAATTACCTGTATACTATAACAGCTAGAAGTATTGGTGATTGGCTTAGATTGTGCATTCAAACATGATCTGTAACATGTGGGTCATTCATTCAATAATATGTACTATTAGTAAAATAATAATGTGTATGTTTGTGAGTTGTGCAAACATAAAATGTTCAAACATGCATATTTTCATTACTATTTTACACTACAATGTACCATATTATTTCGCACTGAAATGGGTGTTAAATATTTTGAAAAATAGAGCATTAAAAATTTGGTTTCTCTATTGTTTGTTGATCAAATAATCTAAAGTCTTTCGGGTGATCACATTTTTACAGAGTTCAAGTCCACTAAGTGTGACTGACTATTGTACAACCCTGTTATAGTTATAGCAATTTCATAGGCAGATTTTTCTATTTTTGAACATTTTACTTTTTACAATATTGTTTTAGATCCTGATGTAGTAAAAGAAACATACATTTTGGAGTTATTCATGAATTTTATTGCAGAATATAAGGGTCTTCTTAAAAAATTCATAACATGTTTTGGAATAATGGAATATATCTTATAATATATAAAATAGTAATGGCTTTGTGCAGAATTTGAACTGAACAACCTAGCAATTTCAAAACTGAAATGGTATCTAAAATATATAAGCCAAACCTACAACAAATATCAAATTCAGAGCAATTTTCTTTAACCATGTTGCTGGAAATTTTGATGTAGTTCATATAGATTTTTCATAATTAATTGATTTGATAAGTTTTCAATTCTTGTGAAGTGAAAATGTTAATGGATCTGTGTAAAATTGTCTATATTAGTTTTAAGGGTTTTACTACTGCAATATAAAACATTTTCCTTAAAGGTACTTGTAAGTCTTGAGTTTAATTCAATATATTAAAATAACTAAAATCTTTACTTGAAAAGATTATTTTCACAACACTGAAGAGCTCTTCACCAGAACCTCAAGTTCTTTTTTTACTGAATCTGATCAAATGTTTTCAATACAATATATCCTGCTTGAAAAGATTTATTAGACACTCCATCAGGTAACTGGAAACTTCAGTGCTACTGGTCAGCCAGATATTGACTGTATCATTGTCAAGAAATGACAACACTCTGCTGAGTCTTGCATGCAGTAATCTCCCCTCTGTCAATGCTATTAGTATAAAAACTTTGATGTGTTACAGCCACAGTCAGAGTGTCCCGTCAATCACGGCAATATGGGTGATATTGACCCTCGCAATATGGTAAGCACTGATTATTTTCAGATATAATAAATTATACATGTGTGTTTTAACAGCACTCGGTTCTTGGGTTAAAATAAAAAACTTTATTTATTAGCAAATCATGACATTATGTTTCATTTATGGGAATTTATAGAGAGATCATAAACAAACAATAAATTACAGTAGACGCCCTAACCGGCCATTACAGGACCGAACCCCCGGCCGGAAAGCGGTTTGGCCGGTTAATCCGACAAACATAACCTTAATTGGTATCTTGTGTACGTACCAACTACGTAATACTGTACCAGTAAAAAAAAAACAAATATGTATTTAATTCAAAAGGTTATTTTACTGAAAACCTAATTACTTTTAATATTTTAAAGTACAGTGGCATATAGAATACATAATAGCAATAGAGTAATACTGTAGGTCTATTACATTGTATAAGAAAAATATAAAAGTAAATCTTACATTTTGTTTCTGAAGTATGGTAATTTTAGACACACAAACAGAACATTACATTAAATATCCGGTTAATGCTAAAAGAAATCTGTTATTTTCTTTTGTGTTTTCTTCTCCATCGCCTTTATGAAGGCATAGTCTCTCCACTTTTTAATGAACATCACATCTTGTCGACAGGTCTTGCTGCTCAACATACATTGTGGCCAAATGAAGTGCTTTTTTCCTCTCTAAGTGACTGATTTTTTTCTGCTTGATCGTCGAGTTTGAGTCTTCTAGAATGTCTCGTTCACTTGCCTCCTGAACAACTTTTTCTACGATTTTATCGTCACTAAAAAAATCTTTTTCAGGGTCGTCGTCACCTGTCACCCATTCATTTACATTTTTCTCTTCAAGATGATAATCACTAGTACTCAATTTTCTTAAGTCGTTAAGTAGAGTTGTGTTGTTATCTTCTTCAATTATTAAAATGAGCTGTTCATTTTCATCTTCGGCTGGGTTAGCAACCATGTTTTCTATGTCTGGCCAGGCTTTTCGCCAAGATGTAATGAACGTTGTGCTAGGCATTTCTTCATACGACTTTGCGACTATATAGATAACATCCTTAATATTTAAGTGCTTAACAGCTGATATAAGTTCCATTCCTGAGTCCATCTTCCCCAAAATTTCTGAAAGCAGTTTGCGCTGATAATGTCTTTTTAAGCATTCTATGACTTCTTCGTCCATAGGTTGAATGAGACTTGTGACGTTCGCTGGAAGGAAAACCAATTTTATACCGAGCGCTTCTTCACATTCAAGATTAGGTGGGTGTGTGCCAGAATTGTCTAAGATTAGAATGGCCTTTTCAGAAATATTTCTTTACTTATGGAACAAACTCATTCACAAACCAGTCTTTAAAGATGTTGGCATCCATCGATTCTGCCATCTGGGCATGATAAAACACAAGAAATGATGAAACATTTACGTTTTTAAACGCTCGTGGTTTCTGGGATTTCCCAATGACCAAAAGTGGGAGCTTGTGTGATCCTGCAGCATTTGTGCATAAGGCGAGTGTAACCCGTTCTTTGTTAAGTTTAAATCCAGGAGCTGAACTTTCATTCCCAACAGGGAATGTTTTTTGTGGTAGACGTTTTAAGACCAGTCTCGTCAACGTTGTAAACCTATTGTGGTGAAAGATTTTCTTCACCAATATAGGAAAGATACCTAGTTTGATTACAAACTTGTTTGCTGCAACGATATCTTAGGACATTTTTTCCCCACAAATGTTTACAAAATTTACTCCATGTCACTTCTTCCATCTTCCTAATCATCCATCACTGGCTGAAAACTCTGCGTTATTTTGTTTTTCTAGTCTTACAAAAAACATTGCCTTTTCTTGTAAAAGTGGTTCATTTATTGGAGTTCCTCTTCGCCGCTCCTGCATAAACCAAAGCCATAACGCATTGTCAACCATCTCATTTGTTGGTTTTTTAATGTTTGTCGATTCTTCAACACATTTTCTGTTTCGACACTAGTGCAAAAATTCTGTAAAGATTTGCGATTACGTCGCCAATCATTGTCAGTACTTTTCCCGTCACGTGTCTTTTTCAATGATTCACCTTTGTCAATTGCTGGATCGCATCGAGCTTTTCTTTTACAGTTAAAACATTTTATGTTTTCTTTCACTCATTTTTTAAACTAAGTAAAAGTATATAATCATTCAAACTGTTAGTTCATTTAATAAAAACTACACACCTAAGAACACTACAATACAACACTAAACTGCACAACTTAAAACTGTCAACTAACTGTATGTATCACGTTCAGAACCACCTGCTCAACTGAACAGACATTGTCTAAAACGTCCCAAAATAGCTGTTCGAGTTGTGACCTGTCGATGACTCATCGTTTGCTTTGTGGCCGGTTAAAGCGGTGGCCGGTTGACCCAAGGCCGGTTAAGAGGGCGTCTCCTGTATATTAGAACTCTTTACAGCCTTCTCTTGAAATTGTTTCGGATTGGTTGAAGGTATGCCATGTTAAATCACAACTTATATTGTACTAAAACACCTCAGTAATAGAAATTTTAGGTCCGTGAAATGAGCAGTCAAACCTTGTATATTAAAGTTTTTATGAGAAAATCAGATTTGTTGATGAGTTTTCAGGAAATTTGCAAATGTACACTGCATGTAAAATTAGTATGCTTGAAAATATGAAATAGATATTTCTTCTATATAAAAAATATTGATGATAAATGCTTTTAACAATGAAACTAAACTTGTAATCATACTGAGTGTAAAGAAAGAAGGCTTATTAAAATTAGACTTTAAAGCTATATTCACAGCTAACCTGTATATCAAAGTTTGATGACGATAACAGTCAATAAATTGAGGTTCATTATTACGAATTTCAATATTTAGAACTTTTACTGTTCCCTGTCAAGTTTGATATTTTGAGAGTTGACTGTAGTTTTTTCTCCATATAGCCAAGGTTGGATAAGCATGTGAGTGTACTGAAGTCATTGGTTCAATACCGACTGTGACTTTTGATTGCATAGCTTTGAGTTTTTAACTAACTGCATGTACTGTTTGTGTAAAATGTAGGGTATGGAATAAAATCAACTTTATTGCAGTATACAACAGTTTACAAAATTATCACTATTGGTACTAGACACAAAGAGTATTAAGAACAACAATATTACATTATACATAATTCTCAATTAGGGTTTCTCTGGATTGAACTTATTATTGTATAATGTCCAGATGGGACCTGCCAATCAACAGCCTGCACCAGATCAGCCATTTCCACTGAATATCAACAGAGAAACATCTTCTATCCCAAAATCTGGAACTGAAGGAGAATTTTGGGTCTACCCCTCAGCACAGGTGAAGGAAAATGGAAATCAACGTATAATTTAAATATTATTTCTATTTTTCCATTCTGGTTTCATTAGATTTTAATTAATGTGATGTAATCAAACATATTCTGTAACACTAGTAATATTACTTCAAAATCCTAAATTTGTTTGTTGAAGAACAGTTACTTTATTCTTTTTGGCAATTTCTATCTTGTGAACTAGCATGCATGCACAAGGTTTGTCCCAGAAGGCTTATCCCAGGTTGGCTTATAATCTGTCCAGTTGAGCTAGTCTGGGAACAATACAAGAGATATTAGTGATATCTTGAAAGCGCAATGGATGTCAAGAAGCGGAGCATCTCAGTCCAGCTGTGTACAAGTGTGGACAGCACTCAATGGGGTGTATTACACCAGCAGTTTAAGGGATAATAGTCTGGTTCTGTTATATCGTCGCATTACATACACTTTTTTTCAAATACAAACTAAATGTACTTTTCTAAAATTATCATGCTAATAGTCATCATGTACTTAATATTTGTTTAGTAGGTTCAGATTATATATTTCAGTTAATATCTTCCTTATTTCAGGACAAGGAAACAAAATTTAAAATTTTTATTTAAATAAGACTGCTTAGTATTAGTGTGACAGATTATTTTAATAAGTATCAACATTTTAACTATATTCAAACACTATGTATACTTTTGAGAGCATTTCATACAAGTTGTATTTATATATTTAAAATTGTCTTTGTGTAACTACAGGAACATTTTGTACAAATTCTCTTCCTTTTTTCGAATGGGGGAAAGAGCCTGACTCAAATCTTCTAACTTTGTAATAGAATCCAACATACATGTTATTTCTTTATCATCCATTAATTTGTAACTGCTAATGTCTTCTATACATATTGAATAATTATGATCTATTTTATTCAGTTACTGCTTTAGCCTACTGTTATGTTATTTATACATGGAGTTATTAGTTTTGATTTGATATTTAATTAGTATTAGTTAAACATGTAGATATTTTATGTTGTGCATATTTCGCAGATGTTTTGGAATGCAATGCTGCGAAAAGGTTGGGTTTGGAAGAGGGATGATTTGAAGCCACAAGATATGGATGCCATAATCAAAATACATAATGCTAATAATGAAGCTGCTTGGAAAGAGGTGTGTATCCTTAGGTAAATTGATCATGTTAAGAATTTAAAACTTGATAAATACTGATTGATCATAAATTATTTTTTTTTTTAATTATCTAAATGTTTTAAAAAATTCATTGGGTATTGGTAATTAATTGAATTTTCTTATCTTTGAATTATATTTACAGTGTGTAATGAATTTGTTAGCAATTTTACAAGGAGTTAGATTAATTATAGAGTAGAATAGGTGTATTAGCTACATTTTTTTATTGTTTTGATTGTTTGAATTATTAAATGGAAAACTGTGGAGCTGCACTGCTTTTGGGGGCTTACTATCAGTTGGCCAACTGTCGTCTGAGGAGAGCCATTTAATTTTAATTCTATTAATGAATTTTTTAACATGGTTTGTAGCTAAAAATTTGTAATAATCGTAGCACTGCTCATGTCAGCCTTCAGATTTTAATTATTTGAATATTTATTCAGCAGTTTTTCTCATTAAATACATTCCTTATTCTTAATAATCTAATGTTTTATGGTGCAGTAAATTTGTGTAACACCAGACAGAGAACTCCTGAAATATTTTTATTTTTTACAGGCCAGGAAATGTAGTTATGCTTGTATTTTGTTTGTATACAATAACATGTGAGTTTGTAATGTTTTATGGTGCAGTAAATTTGTGTAACACCAGACAGAGAACTCCTGAAATATTATTATTTTTTACAGGCCAGGAAATGTAGTTATGCTTGTATTTTGTTTGTATACAATAACATGTGAGTTTGTAATGTTTTATGGTGCAGTAAATTTGTGTAACACCAGACAGAGAACTCCTGAAATATTATTATTTTTTACAGGCCAGGAAATGTAGTTATGCTTGTATTTTGTTTGTATACAATAACATATGAGTTTGTAATGTTTTATTTTTATTGGAATCAAGTCGATGATTCTTAACAATCAACAAAAAAGTAATCCAAGCTTATTCATTTAGTCTGCGTTTTGTTTAGAGTGGTTAATGTAAATTTATCGTATTACATGTTATACAGGGTGGAGCGCGGTAATTTGCTTTTTTGCACTGCAGGCTGTGGCGGCACTGTTGGTCGAAGAAAGGGGGAGAGTGGGCGTGGCTTATAGTGGCTGACGGGAGATTTGTATTCCTCCGCGTTCCAGTTGCCATCATGCAGTGGATACGAGAGGAGAGGTTGTTTTGTGTTGAAGCGTATTTTTCAAATGCCCACTCGATCATTGCAGTGCAGCGTGCTTTTCGTTTACGATTCGCTGTTCCCACACACGGACGTGTTCCTAGTCAGCAATCAATTGTAAATTGGGTAACTGCATTCAGAACAGCAGGGAATGTGTCATGTGTACGAAGGGGACCTCAGAGAAGGATTACAACATCGGAAAACATCGATAGAGTTAGAGCAGCAGTACTGCAATCTCCAAAATGCTCTGCTCCGAAGCAATCACTTGCTCTTGGTATTTCAAGACGTTCTCTCCGCCGGATTCTTCATGATGAACTGAGATTTCACCCGTATAAAATGTGCGTGGTCCATCAATTGTCAGCACGGGACTATTTGACACGGCGTACTTCTTATGAAGACATGCTTGCAACTATACCGCGTGACGCAATTTTGTGTTCTTTTCTGATGAGGCACATTTTTACCTCAGTGGGTGTGCCAACAAGCAAAACATGCGCTACTGGAGTGAAACAAACCCCAGAGAAGTCCACCAGAGACCTCTGCATTCGGACCGCATCACTGTGTGGTGCGCCATATCACGAGTAGGCATCGTTGGCCCTACTTTTTTCAAGATATCCGTCGTGCCATATCTGTGAACTCCGAACGGTACTTGACTATGATACAGGATTTTTTTCAGCCGGTTCTTGAGGCAATGCAATTAGAGGATACATGGTTCCAACATATGGTGCCACTGCACACACAGCGAGGGTTACCATGAATTGTTTGAGGCAAATGTTTCCTGGACGGCTTATCTCTTTGAGGGGTGATGTGAACTGGCCGGCACGCTCACCAGACTTAGCCCCATGCGATTTTTTCCTTTGGGGTTACCTGAAGTCGAAGGTGTATATCAACCGTCCCAACACCTTGGAAGACCTAAGGAACAATATTGAGGCTGAAATTGGCAGAATACCAGTTGACATGCTTGTTAGAGTTAATGAAAACTTCAGAAAACGTATGCAGCAGTGTGTGGATGCCGAAGGTAGAAATTTGCCAAATACATTATTTAAAACCATGTAATTTAAAAATTCCCTTACTGTTCAATATAATTAAAATAAAAAATAATTTTTTCTAAGGTTCATATTTTTTCATTTCATTTCCAAATCAGCAAATTACCGCGCTCCACCCTGTATGTGCATAAATCCTTTAATTACTATGTCTTCATTTTGATAAGTTATTTATTTTTCATACGAGTTGTTATTTTTCAGGTCCTGAAGTGGGAAGCACTTCATGCTTATGAATGCTGCAATCCTAAGCTGAAGAGTTTTGGTGGAAAAGCCACAGACTATTCTCCAAGAGCACGGATAAGACAGCTGATGGGGTGTGTTCCTATCATACAATCATTTCTTATTATTATATAGTTTTTGCATATTATTTTACTGACTCATAGCGGATGTATTGTACATATATGATTTAAGAAATTCTCTGGTATTGGAATTTTTTCTATAGATATTGTTGTACTCTACAAGGTTGCTCAGTGGAGAGTGGAGAAAGGCAGAATCTCTGGGTCCCAAACCAGAAGAGACCCACCAGACTTGGGAAAAGATATTTTCTTACCTTTCTTCAATCCTGTTTTATTCTACTCTCTAACAAATAAGGACACATAAACTTACAAATTATCATTGTGTTAATCTAAACTCGTGCAGTGATATCTTAGATCTTTAATGACAGAGCATATACTGTTGTAACATTTCATAACATGATCAAGGAGGAAATGGAAAGAGATTCAGTCAGTTAGTAAAACATAAAAGAATGAAATTGTAGCTATGAATTATTTATTAACTCTTCATGAATAAGTTGATTTACCTTGCTAAATTATCATCACATTAAATTTGTACTTAACACATTTTCTGCGGGAAATGAGATGACGTTTGGCTGCAAAATGTGAAAAAATATAAATTGTGTTACTCATCCAGAAATTATTTATGGATGTCCAAAATGTCAATTGAAGGTTTCCACAAACCATTTTGGATTTGAATTGATGAAATCATTTCCAGGGCTGGAAAAGAAGCTTGCCACCACTGGTGCCAGTCCACGTCAGTCCGTGCTTCACTGGTTTTTCAGCCTCCACCCTCACTAGCACCCGCAATTCAGTTTATGTTTATTATTTCAATACTTATTAAACAAAACAATTTATAAACTTCCTTCCCCTCTCTTATAACAACAATATCAATTCCCAGTCAATATTAAAAAATGTCATTATGAGAACTGTCTGAACTTTTTTTTCTGAGGGGAAGAGATTGTTGATTCTGCATGTAATCGTAAAAGGACTTTTGCGCCTCTCTTACTTATTTTTGTGCCCACAGAATCCGAGACTTTAGCAGAAGCCATTTAAATTTGAGGACTCCTGTTTTCAGATGTCCTTGGGGTTGAGAAGGGCCCTAGGAATTTTTTCTAACTTTTATATATGGCAGGAAAGTTTAGCCATATGTGTTCTATTGATTCTTCTGAGTCTGCATTCATCAGCCTGACTAAGACGCACATTCATAAGATGTTTTCTAAGGGGGCCATGGCCTGTCAACATCCCTAATATCAATCTGATATCCTCCTTACTTTGTTCTAGGAGAGGTGCTCACTCTTTAGCGTAAGGAGAGATAAACATTTTTGATTGTCTTAATCTTGAGGCCGTACTCCAGGTAAAGGATCTAACTAACCCTCTTTCCCCAATGTTTTACAAGAGCTTTGTTGTACTCCACTGCTTAGCTCAGGCCCTATCATTAGGAATTATGTACCTATTTTGGGTAGGTTATCTGCTTTTTCGTTTCCATGAGTACCCTCATGGCCCTGCACCTAACCGAGTGCAACTCTGTTCTTATTTGCCAGTTCCACTAAAACATTCTTGCATTCCCAAACTGCTTTCGAGTCAAACGAGCATGCGTCAAGTGCCTTTAATGCAGTCTAACTATCAGAGAGGATTAAGTATTTTGCTCCTTTTGGCCTCATTTGTATGAGTCTTCTAACGCTTGATTCTATTGCCATGACCTCCACTTGGAAGACCGTGGCATGTTTTCCCAGGGACGCAGACAGGTCAACTCCTGATCCGTGAATACAAAATATTGCCTTACAATTAGGGTGTGAACCATCTGTATAGAACTTCTGGACTCCTTTAGTAAGTTGGGCATCAATAGAGAATATGTGTGGTTTTTCAAAGGAGTATTTCTTAACCGTACTTTCTGATACGTAGGGTATCATTTCAGCCCCAGGATATTCCTGGGTTATTTTAATACTTGACTGTATTAGAGTGTTTTATCCTGATACCTCGCAGAACAGGTTGTACAAGCTGGAATTTACTTTTCCTGGTAAAGGTTATTACATTTATTTTCATATATAGACCTTCCCTATGACACCAATTGCTTATAAAATTTATGGCTTCTTGAGTGAGGCATTCCAGCATGCCTTTATTTGTCCCTTTGACCATATGCACCAGGTCATCAGTGTAACATTGTAGACTTATTCCTTTTTTTTCTGCTTTAGTTAGAAGGTTGTCAACCACCATCGCCCACAGGAGGGGTAGATCGTGTGACTTAGTCAGTGTGTTAAGTAGAATATCCAACCCTTCTTGGAAAAGGGCCGGAAGTACTCTATCAGCCCCAGGAGATTTAATTGGCTTAAAGGATCTCATTTCAAGTCAAGACATCACCTGAAAAGTGCGTCTCCAACAGTTTTCTTTTCCAGTCTATTTTCTTTTTCTAATTACTCTAGAGGGCTAGAGTGATCACTTTGGAGAGTTTTATGAAGTATGGCAGCCTCTGGTAGACTGTATTTGTTCGTGTAAAAATTTCTCTAGGTTCTTCTTTTATTTTTTCTAATTTCTTTCTTGTATTCATTTAGGGCATATTAGTATGCAATCCAGTCATCTGTCCTTTTTTTCACATTTTCGAAGTTTTCAGGCTTTTTTATAGTTGTTTTTAACCTCCTAGTCCACCAAGGTACATCTTTCTTTAGCTTGTTTTGTCTGGGGGGGAGGAAAGGGGGGGCAATTTTCTCATAGGCTTTGGTTTTACTGTTTTTTGGTGGTATTTGGAATTTTAAAGGGGCTGTAATTTACTTCAAGGCGATAAATGTTCAGGAAAGCTGCATGCCGTTAACACTCAAGAAAACATTGATTGGATGCATGCTATGATCTAAGAGGACAGACACTGAACTTATTTCATGATTGAAGCTTCCCTAGAGGTTAGGTCTGCAGATATTTTTAAAACGTGTTTTTAAAAGCGAGAAAAATTTGCGTAATGGGTACCTCATGATTTGACAGATAATAAAAAACTAAGCATGTGAGCTAGCAGACCCTCCTACAGCTTAATAATAGTGGTCATCAGATTATTTCCAAAATTGTCACTGGTGTTGAGATGCACATACCATTTCATTACGGTTCCCTTGAGGAGAGTCGTGTATGGGTGTTCAAAAATAAGTCATCCTCTACAATCGGCAAAGAAAGTAATGTACCTATGTTGTTTTCTTCAGGAGTATGGTACTGGAAAAGCCTATTAAGCTAGAGGGACAAAAGGCTATCACAGCAAGTTGGTTCACTGAACAGTACTTGTCAGAAGTTGTTCAGGATTTGAACATTAAGGGTTTAGTTTTGCACTATGGCAAAGTCTCTACTCACACTGCTGTAAAACGTTTGGAGTTTATAGCCGAAAATGCATCAAAACTATGGGGCACCTCACTTATTCACCAGATCACTATGTTCAACTTCTGGATATTCTTCAACATGAAGAAACATTTCTGTTGTTCTAGGTGCTTTCAACGAGTGGAAATCCAATTTCAAAAGTGCATTAACACTAGAGAGGATTACTTTGAATACCCCTAAGGCTTAGTAGGTCGTAATACAAAAACTTTTCATAAATTTCAAAACTTTCAGAATGACCCTTGTACTGGTAAGAATCAGTGTAAGAGATGGTAATGCGAGGAGCTATGGAAGGAATCATAACCTGATGACTTTTGCAGAACTAATCCTGAATACAACAGAACCCAACTTAGACCAGAAAATTTGAAACCAAAAATGATAACGCATAGAAAATTTGTAATATATTAATATATTATATTATATTAGACAATTAGCCAATTTCTTTATTAACATATTCTTTGAGAACAGTTACACGTCAAATGGTCAATAAATAAAATTATAATAAATTTCAGCAATTCACTGGAGCAAGTCCATAAACTCATCCTCTGAGTAGAACGGCCGTTCCAGAAGCCATGCTGTGAGTTGCCTCTTGAAGTTTTTTGGCTGTTCTCTCTTGAGGTGCTCTGGAAGGTTGTTGTAATAGAGGGCACCTTTGTAAGATGGTTTTTGCTCGAACAGGCTCAGGCGATGCTGTGGGATGGTGAAGTTTGCTGCGTGTCTGGTGTTGTGCTGATGTAGGTCTCGGTGTCTTGGCTGTGTTGTTGTAATTGTGTGAATGATGACTTCCCTTACATAAAGTGATACTATTGTGAGTATTTTTAGGTCCTTAAATGACTCCCTGCAGCTGTCCCTGTATTTTAAGTTGGCTAGGCATCTAATTGCTCTTTTTTGCTTTACAAGTAATTTATCTAAATTGCCCTTTGACGCCCCTCCCCATGTTGCAATACCATATCTGAGGTGCGATTCAAAAAGGGCATAGTAAGCAACTCTGGCCACGTCTGGACTGCATACTTGCTTAATTCTTTTTATGGTGTACAGGCTAGTGGATAATTTCTTGTTAAGCTGATCGACGTGGGGTTTCCAGGATAGTTTGGAGTCAATTATGATGCCTAGGTATTTTGTAGAGGTTTGTGTCTGTAGTCCGGGTAATGATACATTTGTGTTGTTGCGCTTAGTGGTGAATGTCATTTGTACGGTTTTGTTCTCATTTAGGACCAGATCATTGGAGGAGCAGTAGAGTTTTGTTCTGTGGAAGTGCATGCTGGTTGTTAGTTCTAGCCTTTCTGTTGTTCTGTCTGCGAGAGTGAGTACTGTGTCGTCAGCATACATTATATTGTGGCCTGCTTCACCTATCCATCCAGGCAGGTCATTAACAAAGAGGATGAATAGGACTGGCCCCAGTACTGACCCCTGCAGCACTCCTCTTCTTATACTGGTGGCTTTGGAAAGTGTCTTGTGTTTGGTGTTGTCCTTTGTGTAGGCTATTTCCACATGCTGTGTCCTATTGGAAAGGTAGCTCTTGAACCATTCCGCCGCCATTCCTCGTACACCCAGCCCTTGTAGTTTGGAGATAAGTTGTTCATGGTTCAGGCAGTCGAACGCCTTACTGAAGTCGAGGAAGAGGCTTGTGGCAGTGCATCCTTCTTCAAGTTGGTCTAAGATATATTCAGTAAGTTGGATTATGGCAGTGGTTGTCGATCTGCCTTTGCAGAAACCATGTTGCTGATTGTTGAGGAGGTTATGTTGTTGTAGATGGTGTATGAGTTGGGTGAGCGCTATTTTTTCTATTATTTTCGAGAATGTTGAAATTAAGGATATTGGCCTGTAACTGTTTCTTTCTGTGGTTGGTCCACTTTTATATTTCGGGTAGACTTTTGATATTTTTAATTTATCTGGAAAAATGCCTTGTGAGAGTGATTTATTTATCAGTTCTGTTAGGGGTGGTGATATTTCATTTTTACAATTTTTGATCATTTTAGCTGATATTTCGTCAATTCCGGATGAGGTTTTAGGCTTTAATGACTGGATGGTTGTTTGAACTTCATCCAGTGTAACCCGCCCAAATTGAAAAACATGATTTGTTGCTGGTAGGAAATCTGGTATGGTGTTAAAAAAATGGTTTGAAACTTCTGTTGGGTCGTCTATTATTTTATTGTCTATTTGGAGGTTGATGTGGTTTTCCTTGTTTGGTTTGGATTCTCTTTCTCGGTTTATTGTTTGCCACAGAGCTCAAGACTTGTTTTCTGCCCTGTTGATATAGGCAGTGGAGTGTTCTTTCCGGAGCTGCTTGAGATGTTGGTCATATTCCTTTTTACTTGCAGCTGTTTTAGCTTTGTCCTCAGGTTGCCCCGTTAGTTGTTCTTTTCCTAGGTTTTTGACATATACACTTCTCAGCCTAGTGGACTCTTGATCCCAGATCTGTGGCTTTCTCTGTTGTTTGGGTCTGGTTGTTTTCAGTGGACAGGTGAAGTTTAGAATTGACTGCAGTGTGGTGTTGAAGTTATTATAGGCTTCGTTTGTATCCTGAGCTGAGCTTACATTTTCCCAGTGTTGTTCCTGTAATTGTGTTCTGAAAAGGTCTATTGTTTGCTTGTTGATGGTTCGTTTGTTTTCTTTAATATTGCTATTGATATGTTTTTTTATAGATATTTTTGCTATTTGTGCAGTATGGTCTGATAGTCCTGATTGTGTTACTGAGGTTTCTGTATGTTGGGGTTCTATGTTAGAGCATATCCAGTCTATTGATGTTGCTGTGTTATTAGTGATGCGTGTGGGTGGTAGGTTAAGTCTTTTAATGTTAAATGGCATTAGTAGGTCTTCTATTTTTGACTTTTCGGTGTTGTCAGCAGCTAAGTTGTCCACGTTTATGTTACCCATTATGACTATTTGCCTGTCGGCAGCAAGTGCTCTCTCGAGTTGTTCCGAGATGATGGCTGTTGCTGTATCAAGGTTTGCACTCGGGGGTCTATAGACTCCTAGCACCAGTAGCAATTTCTTGTTGAATTTTAGCTCAAAGAGGGCGGTTTCGCAAGTCATTTCGGATTCTTCTCCGCTTGTGCATAATAGCGATACTTGTTATTCTGCGCATTTTCTTACATATCCCGCCACGCCCCCTTTGACATGATTTTTTCTGCAGAACCCTCCGACAAGTGTGTAGCCTTCTATACATGTGTTTTGTAGATTTTGTTTTGACAGGCCATGTTCCGTTATTATTACAAAGTCAGGAGTTTCTTCTTGTAAGTAGTGCGCCAGTCTATCTATCTTACCCGACAACCAATTGATGTTTTGGTGAAGGATCTTAAGGTGTGTTTGGTGGTTTTTGGGTCTTGATTGGAGTTGTAGTTTTTGTGGGGATGGTGTGTGTATTCGAGTGATTTCTTGTGTCTTTCTTTTGGTTGTGATCTTCGTTCTAAAAAAGGATGTGTGTGAAGTACTATCTGCGGCTCCTCTATATTGCTTTGGGTATTGGGCATTTCTGTATTTATGTAGAATTCTGACAGCTCATGTGGGCTGAGTAGATTTATTTGTTTTATCCATTGCCCCAGTTTGTCGTTGCTATTCAGTGTTATGTATAAAAATGAGTTTGTGTGTCTTGAGACAGCAACAATGCAGTGGTGCAGTGATTCATAAATGTCTTCCTGCCTGGCGGATGTTCGAACGACAGCTATGTTTTTGGCTTGTCTGCCTTGGAATTCATGAATCGTGGATGACTTAAATCCCAGCTTGTTTAATTCCCTTTTCTCTGACTGTTTAAATACTAGGTATTTATATTCCTTTTTTTCCGGGATGAGATTCAGCCCCTGCAGTCCGTTGTACTGCTGTATCTCAAGCTCTTTTTCTATTTTGTTTGTTGTTTTAATTCCTTGTTCGTAGTACTTTGATATTATGGCTGTAGTACTTTTTGTACATCTGTAGGTTGTGTTTAGTGTTTTCGTGGTCTTGGCTATCTCTGTTATGTCGTGGTATTTGACTTCTATGTTTTTTGTTAGATTTATATATGGTATTTGGTTGCAATCGCTAATAAGCATTACTTCATCAGCTCCTGATAGGACAGCTGCAAACAATATCTCTCCCGCGTGCAGCATTAGAGCTTCATGTATCTTCAGCAGCATGTAAAGTCTCTTGTAGGTGTTTCCTCGTTTTAGGTGTTGTGTTGAGTTTATTAGGAATGAGTGTACAGTTCGGAATGTGTCATTACACGCTGATTGGGCATAGTCTGGATGTTTGCTTTTAAAGCGCTGTCGGAAATCTATAGCTGAGTCTCTTGTGGGAAATAGAATGAGGTCTCCAATGTTGTAGTTGTTAAGTAAGAATGTTGTTTTTCCACATCCTGGTACGCCTTGTATTATGTTAAGGTTTTTACTGTATGTGTGTTGGATGTTGATGTGCTTTGTGCTGTTGTAAAGGCAAAGTTCGTTCAGGAGTAGAGTATCAGCTGAGACTAAGATGTTATGGTTTATTGCTGTGTTATTCATAACAGTCTTGTATTTTCCACTTTTGTCCATTTCAATTTGTACTAGGCGGGCTCCATCAAAACCAAAACGTTATGGTGTTGGGCTTATTGTTTCCTTTTGCGTGAGGAACTTCCCTGTTTTTAGGTTAATTATGGCATATTTGTTTTGTGTTTTATTGCTAAGCTCTTGTAATTTAAGATTGTCTTTTTGGATGTGACTTATGTTATATTCCCTGTATATATTGTTTAGCTGGTGTAGCAATATGCTTTCTTTGGATTTCCAGATTTCTCTTTGTTCCTGCATTGCTGCTTGAGCAAACATTATGTTTTATACATTATAATATATTATTATTGTATTAATAAGCTTTGCACACAATTTTGTAGGCTTTGCCATGTGTATGAGCACTTCTGATTTGGTTTCTTGTGAATTATAATTAAGTTTGCATTGTTGCCACGATCATGACAATATTTCAAAAAGTGTATCATTTTGGCCATTGGATTTAATCCGGTCTTAGTATTTTTTGTGCCATAGTTGATTTTGCCTTTTCCTTTATCAATGAAATATATATTTCCATACAGAGGTCTGAGAAGCCTACTTCTGTCAAAAGATAACTAAGATGGGTTTTATGACAGTCTTTAAATTTATAGTAAATGTTAGATAGTAATTATGTCTTTGATATTTCCGTTACAGTACTGATCAAGAACTGTATACTTAATATTTGCTAAGGCCCCTTGCACATTAGGCGATTCTGCCCCTATGGGGAAAAACTTTTTGGTTCTAAATTGTGGTCTGTTGATTTTCACACTGCACGGTTCCGCACGGAAGGGAAAATGACAATCTCGCAAGTAGAAAACAACACTTCAGTTCTGTTAAAGATGCAGTCTTGTTAATATGGATCGTGAGCAAGCATTGCATTATTGCTACTGTATCGTCAGCGGAGAAATAGGCGAAATCGACCCTGGGTTCATCCAATTAATCCGAGAGGAGAACCTACTACGTATTATTTGAAGGCCTGGGAAATGACGACTAATAGTTTTTTTTTAATACTTTTGTATGTCAGTTGTCTCTTTTGATGAATTACATTGGAAACTGAATAATCTTCATCAACAACAAAACACACAATTCAGAAATTGTATACAAGTTATGGAAATGTTTGCTATGACTTTGAGGTCATTCTTGTTATAATATGTCTATCATGATTCAACTAGTGATATCAAAATTTCAGCGTCAATTCCTTCCACAATTTTTAAATAAGCCACTGAAACACACAAACTAAGACACCACCAAAATGCAAACTAACATAAAAATGAATGCACACTACAAGGTACAGCACCTGGACGACTAAAATCATTTAGTGTGAAAGCATACATTTGCTCTAGTAGGCCAGTGAGCGGGGAGGATGACACAGCTACCATGTTGCTGCAGTGGAACTGGACAGCTGCAACAAGGTGTACAAATCGTGCCCGTGTTGTAACTGTACAATGTGAAAGGTCTCCTGCACTTCAACAGTTAACTAATAAAAATTGACCATACGGGCAGAATTGTGTAATGTGCAAGGGGTCTAAAATGTAGTTAAAGATATATTTTTACTAAAAATTTTAAATTTCTCATCTGGATATTTTCTTACTCTGTGCTCAACAGTGTTGCAAGAAAGGTTAAACTATCAGGCTTACTCTATTCTTTCAAGATTAAATGCAAACAAATTTAAACTAGTGATTACATTAATTTAATATATGGTTGTGCTGTCATATATTTACATAGAATAGTTTATTACATTTCACGGGCTCTTTCAATCTATACTATTATATAAAAATCTGTCTTGTTTTAAAGTTTTTTTCCGTAAACATTTACAATCTTTTGTTAGTTATTCTCTATTTGGGGGAGACAAATCAGAGATTATTAAAATCGGTACAACGTTTACTTAATATTGTGTTGTTTTTATGTTATTATTTGGCATTATATTGTTTTCATTTTGTATAAAAGTGTAGAATATTAGGGAATGTTTTTAAAATGCCAAAACAGTTCTTCCAACTTGCTTTCGTAAACACATATGTTAGCCCTCTACGTTTCTATGCTTTGTAAATAATTTAAAGAGTTTTGGACAATATTTGCTATCAACATAAACTAGATCTGGATGATATATTTTACTGTGGAATACTAGATGAATTATTTTTTTATTTAACAATATAAAACCTATACCACAAGAGCATGTCAAAAGTTTCAAATCTGGATTTTTATATGAAATTTAACATGTTTGTCTCTACTTCTAAGAAAAGTAGAATTAAATTTGTTTGTTTGGGAAAATATAAATAGCTTTAATTAGACACAATCCTGTTTACAAGGCATGCACTTTTGAAACAAGTTTTTGGAGTATATTTAACATAAAAAAATTGTGCAACAAATTATTTGTAGTAATTTTTCTTTGACAGTACATTTTGAAGTGAGACAGAAAAATAATTAGTGTAACTTAATACATTTGGAACAACTTAGTATTTTTTCAGATATCCAACAGAAATATGCTTTAAGGTAAATGTGGACTCTTTGTTTAAAGTTTTTTTTTACAATGAAAGATTTGTGAAGGTATCAATGTTTTTTTCCATCATTTAGTGATATAAAAATAATCAGTAAGATCTGCAGAAACGTAATGTTATGTATCACTGAATGATGGCAAAAGTCCAAAACATTTTAATGATTGATGTTGTGTTGTATTATATTATATTTCAAGGTAATAATTGTTTAACAATGTTTAGGCACTGTGTGAGCCGGTAAACATAGGAGATAGTAACTATATTTCAATATACTTGTTCATTGAAGTGCAATGTTCAGGTCCCCACTCTCTGGAGGTTTGTAACGCCTTCCAGGTGATATTTTCAAAAACTTTTTGTGTATCACATGTTTCTAGACCAAATATGTGCTCTCTTCATACTCTTCAGCTTCTAGTATTTAAACTTAATAAATTGTACTCAGTCAGTTTTAATTATATAAAATATCCAGTAGTTATAATTTTAATTTAAACTGATTTCCTTCATAATTACATTTGTTTGATGATTTTTGTTTTAGGTATGAGCTACCCTTTGACAGACACGATTGGATCATAGACAGGTGTGGTAAAGACGTGCGCTATGTTATTGATTATTACGATGGTGGAAATGTTACGTCTGACTACACGTTTGCCATCCTTGATGTTAGACCTGCGATGGACTCCTGGGAAAATGTCTGGGACAGGATGAAAGTCGCTTGGATGCGATGGAGATATGAATGGGAAGATCGAAAATCGTCAGTCATGGAAAATAAAAGTTAAAAACTCGTACATTAAAAATTGTAGTAATTTAATTACAATGTTCCTCGATGTTGTGTAAATGTAATGTAACTAAATAAATGTGTTACAAAGTATTACTTGTAATTTTGTCTGCCAACACTCAAGTATAAAGTTGCAAATTTAAATAATTGTTTTAATAAACTATAACTATGTGTTGTTTTCTGTTCTAAAGAATTTCGTTTTAATATTATTTATACTTTTTGTGTGTAAATTAATGGCTTACCATGGAATAAAACAGGGGTTTAAATCATGACCACTACCCTCAAACCAACAATCAATTTGTAAAAAATCTGGGTCCAGGATTGAATATAGAACTAGATCAAAAACATGCTAAGTTGCCAGTAATGCAAACAATTATACAGTTTAAAATTTAAAAGGTATATTAGTACATTTCTAAAAATTTTCAAGAAATGTAATTTAAAATAGTGTATGACAACAGTTTAACTCACATTATCCTAATAGTACTTAAATAGGACACCTCAGTATCATGTGTTAACTGGTTTTATTCATTTTAGTATAAAATTGAAGGATATGTGTGTTGTAATAGTGTTTGATAACATTTTAATTAAACACATAATGCTAAATATTATAAATAATATACCGATTGTAATAAATAATAATTCTGGGGTAACTAGTTTACCGGTGGAAGGAGTAGGGCCAGATGAATGATAAGGGCTGGACTGTACAAAAGAGGCTGCTGCTATCGGCGAGGCGTGCATCGCAGATGGCAGTGTCTGATAACGAAATTGAGAGGTGGGGTGAGGTAGACGTGCCGTACCTCCGTCTCAGTTAATCGGAAGTGATTGTAACGAGTAGTTAAAAAGTGGTTAGAATAAATCTTTTTGCTAATTGTCATCGAACGTGCGGGTAAGTGAACCTTTTAACTAGAGTCCAGTCAATATACATTCTTAGTTATTTTGGAATAATTTTAGGAAAGAAATATTGTAAAAATTAAATTTAATGGGAATTTAGGAACTTGTCCTTTTGATCTGTGCAATATAAAACTTGTTGGTGCAGTGAGCACATGTATATAAAATTTTATGTAAAAATACTACAAGAGTTTTGTGGTTGTTACAGATGCTTTCAGCAATTTTTTTGATTTATTAAATCTCTAACACTGAAGATTATTTTGATTTTAAATCTCTAACACTGAAGACTACTTTTAAAGTAAAGTAAAGAAAATTAGTAACAAATATAATTGAATTTTGAAGATAAATTAAAGTGAAGAATTGCCAGATCAGATTAGAGTGTGAATGTTTGAATTTTGAAAATTGAATAAAAGAAAAGCTGTAAGAACTTTGTACTTTTTGGAAGTGAAGAATATATTACAAGTTTGAATTTAAAAGTCATCAAGAAGTTTTTATTTTAATTTTAATTCCAGTAATTATTTTTAAGAAGAAGTTTTATTTTAGTTTGAACTTTATTTATTTCAGAAGATTTACTTTTATTTTTAAACCTTCACAAAAGTTTATTTTAAATTTCAAAGCTAACCCCTCATGTGCCAGTAAAACGGTACAATACAATTTTTAAAACTGAATTTTTGAGGAAGTCTTGAGGTTCTGTCAAACTTTTTATATCTGATGTCCAACATTTTTGATTAATCGGCGCCAGCGTTATTAACCCATAATACCTGATTAGGCCTTTCCTTATTTTGTAAAAATTTCCATCATCAAAATATTTTTTATATTGGTAACTGTCTTGTATGTTAATTAAAAATGTAGGACTAGGTTGGATTTAGAATCAATTAAAATGATGTTAAGATACTGACCACTTGTACCATTGTCATATCAAATCAAATTGTTTATTGTCACAACTATCAAGCACAGGAATCCGTAAAATTTTATATTAAAGATAGTTGCAGCGCTTTCAAAAACTATTCTCTATACGCTTACATTTGCGTTAATTTATAATCATGATTTTGTATGCCTACTGTATTCACTTATTGACTTTGATGCATGTTAGCACTAAACACACACTTACATGATATGCGAAGATATTAGTTTAAATGTCATTATTTTATGACATTAATAATAAATTATGATTATATTTCAAATTTTAAAATCTTAATATTTTGAGAATAAAAATTAAAGAATTGTTTGCAGCAACAGTTTAAACTGAAAGTAGTCTAAAATAATTTGTCACATCATATTTATATCTGAAAAAATCACTTTTATGTTCCGTTGAATGGATCCAAATTATAGCTGACACTATTACAAAATAAAGTATTTAATATCTAGTAAGTACTATGCAGTAAATAGGACTCTGTAGATTTTTCATCATATTCTTCAAGGAGGCAGCCTACTGCCAAGCATTGAAGTCCCAAGGTTCCTTTTGCACGCCCCAGGTACTGTAAAACCTACCAGTTTACAATTTCAGCAGTCCCACAAAAGAACAAAAATAATGTTCTGAGAAAATTCATCACCCGTATCCACAGTTCCAAAGATGTTGCAATATTCCTTTACTAATGCAAGATTGTCAAGAGGCAGGTGTTGAGCAGTTTCTTTCTGCTCATTATACTACTATCATTCCTAAGAATGTTGACTCTAAGGAGATGTTTCTACAGATGGCCATGTCCTGTTCAGTTTGTAGAACACACTAGAGTCCAATGCCTTCAAAGCTGCCTGGCTATCAGTGAGAATACTAATAGTGTTGCTCCTGCCATACCGAAAAACCTACCTAATTATATTCTGTTTGCTCAGTATTTTACTGTTTGAGGGTCAGTTTGTTCACATACGTGTTATTGAGATGATTGGACAACTGGCACAAGCTTCTCTAATTACAAGCCATAAGGCAGCACCCTCTTACTAGTTAGAGGTGTCAGCTCACAGATCACACGAAAGAAATATTTGATTCTTATTGGTGTGAAGAGGGCAGTAATAATGTGAAAAGGCAGTTTATGAGTTCTTGCAAATTATGTGCCTACTGCATACATGTAAAAAAAAAAATCATGACTGATAAAGGCAACCAAAATACCTTGTTTTATCAATCTTTGGTCAATGGAAAGAAGACTAGAGTATGTAAAAATTTTTTTGTACACCTTGAGTATTTCAAATTAGTTAATTAGAGTAATAATTTTCAAACTAGAGTAATTCAAGTAGTTGTAAATACAGTAAAAAATATTCAGCAAGGTTGTTTAGTAAAATCAGATGGAAACTCACACCTAGTAACAAAACTCCAGATGCTACAATTGAAAATGTAATGGCTCATATTAAATCTTTTCCTTCTTACAAGAGCCGTTACTTAAGTGAAAAAACTACAAACAAGTATTTGGAGTCAGAAGTCAATGTTCTCTTCTTATACATAGAATATTGTAAGGAAATTGACATTGAAAATCTTTTTGTTCCGGAAAAATGGTTGTTCTGTAATATCTTAATGCATGTTGTAACCTACCTTTTAAAACTCCAGATTTTGATACATGTGACACGTATCTAGCAACACTTAAAAATGAACATGAACAAACTGAAAAAATCATATAAACATTATGACATTCACTTGGAGGAATAAAAAAAGAGTGTGATTTAGAGGCTGTTGATTTTGTTAAGGAGAGATCAAATCTAAAAGTAATGAGGGGATTTACAAAAGTGCTTAACAACACCACTGATTTCAAATTGTTTGAGCTTCTATAAAAAAAATATGGATCCTAAAATTCACTCGTCGATTCATCTGTGTATTGCATGATGTGGATGAAACTAAAGGCGAGAGAGGGGGAAATGAAATAGCTTCTGCATTGCTGAAATGGGCTGAGACCAATATTTCTGCCTCAACTTGAGGAGGTTCCTTGTGAACTTGCTATGTGCGAAAAAAAAACAAGTCAATGAATATGTGTTTTTTCTGGATTTTTAAACTTTATCCTCAGATTAAAACAATAAACTAAAAGTTTTTGTTGAAAGGACATGCACAAATATAAGCAGACACAGTGCATGCTTTGATAGAAAGAAAGAAAAAAGTGCACCAAATAGTATGTCTACACTGAGTCCATGGGACTGTCAGCAATTAGAACGCCATACATCTAAGAATTGTGATGTTTACATAATGGAGCTTGAAGACTTCAAAATGTTTTAGACTGTTTACAGGGAAAGAAGTTCTTTTTGTTTCTAGGAAATAGGACAAACAAAAGCTCAGTTCTATTATCACATTGTGAACAATTACTAAATACTAAATAGGCCCAGCCATTTTTAAAGACATCATTTGTTGGAGAATTTGTCCAAGTTAACTTTGTAGTAATGTCTAGCAGAATCCAGGGTCTACACCTGTTCCATGTATTGCTTGTCAAAGAGTTCCTATCAACTTGAATAAGTAAGTACAGTGATTTGATATCTTTGTCACTATACTTACCTACAGTATGCCATAATTTATACAAAAGCTTAACTCCAACAATGTTTCTGAATACCTAAGAGTTGTTGATGATGATAAATCCATTTAATAAGAGTCTGTAATATAGTTTTTCAACGTATTTTTATGTTTCTTATTATAAACAATAATACATTATATCAATGAAAATAAACATGGTGTCTTTTTCTTGATGTTAAAGAACCATATCTATTTTTTATTTTATAACAATTACATAAAAATAACTAATTAAATTGGAACACAATTGCACCATCTTAGTAGAACTGCTTGGGCTTTTCTGATCGTGTAGTAATACTTTAAGTAAAGGTAATGCTAAACAACCACAACAAACAGGTTGAATAAACTTCAAAAAAGTGGTTTGTAATGGTGAATAAGATATTTATGTACATTACATATACAACTATACTATACAGAAGTTAAAAAACTATCTTTATAAAACTATTAATAAATATTTTCAAAAAGATCTCTGTCACTTGTTGAGCTGAAGAGTACTTGAGATAAGTGAAAAAGTTTTTAAGTAATAAAAGGACGGTTAAAAAGCCTGTTTTGTAACATTACTGTTGGAAATGGGAAAGTCATTTTTGAAGATAAACGTGTATTTATGTTACTACTTTGTTTTGTTTGGAAGGACTGAAATCTGTCAAAAACTGTTTCAGTTAACCCCAATGTTTTTGTGTCAATTTTCAAGCATTTGGAGAAAAGCTGTGCATTATTATTTAACAAATTTTCATAACAATTTTAGTTATTTTGGAAATAAAGAGAATAATATAGGTATATATATTTATAAGATTATCTCATATTGTAGTGATAAAAATTTGATAAACTACAAATTTGTGTAATAAACAATAATTATTTAAATTTTAGATTATTTAAGTTTCAATAAATTGTTAAATATTATGAGTTTTAATACTGTTATACTGTAGGTATTTTAGGTTTTAACATGTGAAATATTACCATAACAACTAACCAAATTTCATGAATTACATATTTTTGTATAGCTATAAAAAACACGGTAATTATTGTAATTGTACTTGCAGATCTCACTGAATCATATCAAATGAAATTACTAATCTCTGGTCTTACCAAGTGTGCGAAACATGTCACAGTTGAGAGTTATCAGTTGTTTGTTGCTCCTAGCTTGTGCGAGCGTATCTTTAAAGTGGGCGTGCTGTCTTATGCGTTGACAGATTTCATTGAAATAAGTACCATCGGAATTTAAAAATAGTTGATGTTTTGTAAAATATTTCTAACTTATATAAACATCTGATACGTATGAAAAGACAAAATGTTTGTTGCTCCCGGCTTGTACAAGTTTACTTTTAATGTTGAGTTCGCTTTTGTACTTATGAATCTTTGAAAATTCCATTTATTAATATTTTTCAAGATTGTTCATGTTAAATGCATTTATGTTTAGTCACTAACTTTACTCTACTACTTACAACCTATCTGAATACATAAATAAAACACTATTTTTGAATTTACTGTTTAATTTTATGGTCTTGTATCATAAAATTTGTCTAGGTACATTTGCAATTATAAACCTGAAATTATTTCTTCTATAATGAATTCAGCTATTAACTTTACATTTGAAACTTCTAAATGAAGTGCTGCATAACAAACAATTTTCAAACACTAACATTTAGGTAAGCTACACAATAAATAATGCAGTTAAAATAGTATTAAAATTGATCAATCTGATTCGTCATATTTTTGTTGTTTAATAAGATCAAGAGGTGGGTAAGCGATTTGACCTAGGAACTCTATTATTGTTCTTGTTGGTCTACCTGACATTCCTTTTCTCAAGTATAGAGTCTTCCCATCTTCATGCATAGTTCCCATTATATCGATATGAGCCCAATTTGGTTTGCAGATGAATTGATTCAGGAATTTGGAATTGGAACAAGGCTTCCCTCTTGAAAACTTTGTAAGATTTGAGAGGTCAGCACTGGTTAAATCCTTTATTTCTCTTTCAAATACTTCCCAAAGTGGTAATTTCCAGAGTCTATCCCCGGAGTGCACTGCTGCAGTTTTTAATAACTGCCATAACTTTTCGTTGCTTGTAAATATTCCAGAGGCAGCTAAATCAAATGATGTTTGGATCTCTTTGCTCATTGTGGTAAGGCTGACTATGTATTTTGGTCTAAACTGTTGTGCGTAGCAGAGAGTATCTGACAATAACAAATTACCATCAAAATCTTGCTTTGCAACCAAAACTGTTTTACCACTTGTAGATTTAATAATGTCTCGGGGTCTAGATGCTGTGCCTCCAGGCATATTTTCACCAAGGGGTATCAGACCACGAAGATTTATTGGCAAGCCTAGATTAGCAACTGCTTTAAAAGTGGCAACCACAACTGCAGCCCCCGCCATATCACCTCTCATATACTTCATTTCTTCACAAGTCTTGATGCAAAGTCCACCACTGTTAAATGTCATCCCTTTACCAACTAAAATTATTGGTGGAATAGCAGGGTCACATCCACTGTAGTCTATTTCTAAAAGAAATGGAGGCTGTGGTGAACCTTTAGTATTGCAGAGGAAAGCATTCATATTATGTTCCTTTAACCAGTTTTCTCCTCTTAAAGTAACATTCACACTTGTTTTGCACAGTGACTGAACCACAGAGTAGGCAAATTTTCTTGGAGTCATCAGATTCGATGGAGCTTCTGTTAATGCTCTTGCAAAGTTTTGTGCCTCAGCTTTTTCTAAACCAATACGCCACTTTTTCCAATCACAATCACCATACATCACAATATCTGGAACTTTTATTGGTCTTTTTGAAGAACCTCTCAATTGTTGATTAGCCCATAAAGCTAATGCTGCTGCTTCAGCTGCCGATTCAGGATCACCAAAACTGTCCACGTATATTCTGTCCATTTTATTTGCCTGCAATACTCTACAGGCCGCACCCACTGCTTTTCTTATGTTCTCTTTTCCTTCATCTCTTGCCTCTCTTTTACAATATCCTGCATTGTTGTCCCCAAGTCCCACTACTGTAACTAAACTGTATGCCGGATCCAATGCAGTGAAAGTTCTTGTTTCACCCAACTTTGGCATAGATCCGAATTTATTTAATTGTTCGACCAATTTTCCCTTTATGTTGTGGTTGAATAAAGCAGCAGCTTTGGTCAAACATATTGTTTGACTGAGGTAATCTTTTTCATCATAGTATGCACCCAAAATCAGTCCTGTCCCCTCTGCTATTTTACCATCACAAGATAGTCCCTCAGTACTCAGGTCCCATGAATGATATGGAGGCAAACCACATGGATCATCATAAGGAGAGTAAAATCTTTTAAAGTTTACACTAACTTTTTGAATAGCATTTGGAGTTGAACAAATTTTTAGATTGGTTACAAAAATGTTATACATGATTTTTAATACAAAAATTATGGAGACAAATTATTTTAGGTTTTCCAATTAAGTAATACAAATACTTTTTATTAAAGATAATTTAACTTACTTGGTAGCAAAAAATTTTAAAATCTGTAATTGATGAATTAACTTACACTAGTTTGAAAACAAATTTACTGCTGATTGAAAAAATAACCGAAACACATTGTTGATAAGAAACACATGTATATAATAAACTCCCTGCAATCTCTGAAGCTATAATAATATAACTCATTTCATTCTTAAGAATATTCAATGTTAGTAAATAATTAAACATTTTAATGCATTTGTATCTTAAATAAATATTACTTTGTAAGCAAACTAAACTCAATTTACAAATCATGGTAAAAAATTAAATTAAAAATGTTTCATTTTTATTAGGCAAATTTAGGACTACATGGTTTTTTCTTATACTTAATCTGCATTTGTTAAAAATAAATAAATAAAATAAACTATACATTACATGTGTTTTTTATTTCTACGATAAACTATATCCTGAATGGTCTATAGTAACAAATTCAGTAAAATGACTGTTTACTTTGGCTCTATGGCATAACAGAGTATCACAAACTGCCTAAGAAAAATATTATAATCTCTTGATAAAGGTATATCTTACTATCTTTTAGTATTGTATCAATTTGTACACTTCATACATTTTCTATTTTACTTTTATTCTTTCTCTAGAACAATAGCTTAAGCATTACTTTCCTTTGATCGAAAATTAAAACAAAATTTTAAATATAAATTAGTAAATGGTTGGCAAAACTTCAGGTTTATAGTAAGAATAGAGACACAAATAATAGGAACACATGCACAGTTAATTTGAAACATCTCTGTTCCATCTATATCAGTGTCTTTTTATGATGTTGTATTGTCGAGACAACTATTGTATCAGTGGGTATATGTAATGACCAGTCTTAACATAGAATTTCTATAGAGTGCTTTGGGTAATTCTTCAATGGAGTATATTTTCAGATTGTGATGTAGGGTTATTATTGTTCACATATGCTGGAACACAACTTAGAGCCTGCGTTGTTTAGGTTAAAAAGCTTGGCATTTATGAAGTTGTTCCTTTATGTTATGCAAAATAAGTTAAATTCCATGTGTCTAAATTTTTTTGAGCAGTTTTTTTTATAAATGGTAACTTTCTGTCTCAAAATTACTGAAGAGTTTGAAGATAAAACGTTATATGGTATTTTAAGGAAGTATAATGCATTATTTTATATGCTGAGCCTATGTGAGTGTACAGTCTATGATTACTTGTAGTTCTACGAATCAAGCTGTGCTGCTTTGGAGTTCAGAAGCATTCTTTTCCAATGAATTTTAATACTAGAACGCAATAACAGAACATCTGTCATTTATACTTGTAGAACTGATTTATTCAGTCAGAATCCTTGTCTTGTATTATAAACTTTGTATAACTCTATTTTACTTTCATTTAAGCGCTATCCCTTAACAGCTTAGTCAAGATAGTTTGCATAGGTTTTTATTTCTGTACATACCACTTCAGAACTATTTTAAGAGAGGGCTTCACACATTTAAGGGACTGAAGAAAGTAAATAAGCTAGTTAATTCATATCAGTAATAGGACAGAGGACAGGGACATGCCTATTATATGGTATGTAAACACATACTATGTAGGTGGCATGCACAAATAAGACAAAATAAGATGAATGTGTTCCCGATGATCATTCCGATCCAAAACCTGTAGGTCTATAACACAGCAGAAGAAGAAGTGAGGAAAATTATAGACAGAGTGAAACCTAAAATCTTAGCTGGTGAAGACTAGATCTCTTCTAAATTAAGTAAGTATTGCAAGAATGAACTAACTGCCCTTCTCACAAACATAATAAATAAATAAATCCCTTAATGAAGAAATATTTCCTATTACTTTAAACAGTTAAAGTCTACCTAAAATAATAAAGTGGCAAAATTACTGAAGCAGCCTGCTACCACCGTATTTCATTAATTTCGAACTTCTATAAAATACTTGAACAAGTAGTCTTGAACAGAATCATGGAACAACTCCATCAGTTGAATCTCCTCACTCCCAAACAATGTGGCTTCATCAAGAACAGGTCATCAACAGCCATTACGCAACTCATAGAAAGCCTCATAGAGAAATTAGAACAACACATTGCCTTAACAATTCTGCATGTCCTTAGCAAAGCATTTGATTGCCTGGACTACAATCTGATAATAAAGAAAGTACAGCCTTTAATATCATCAGAAAATAAGCTCAATGACTTAAAAGCTACATAAGTGATAAGAAGCAACTCTTGTTATTATTTGTGTAGTTAATGCTTTGTTATTTATGGATATCACTATTGTTACATTTGGTTTATTTTTGTTGTACCTATTGTTATTTTTCTTGATATTATTATTCTGTAACTCTTGTACATTTGTTCAACTCTGTGAAAAGTAGCTTTGCCATATGAAACAAATTAAATTAGATTGTACTTCGCAATCTGATAATAATTTGAATGTTTCATACTTCTACTATCATTGTCTACAAGGTATCAAAGCTACCTATAGCATTACAGTCAATAATATTATGAAGAAATGTCATGTTAAAACTCAGACAGTTTGAATGTTGGCGGTGATTTAGTTACCACCTGCGCCATGTTGTGAGTGATCGTAGGGGCAAGGGAGCCACTTGTTGTGCAGTGTTGGGACAACGTGATTTTAAGTGTTGTGTGATATTTTTAATAAGTAGTGTTTTTTAAAGCTTATTTTTGTAATTGTTTGTATCATGAACGATCAGCAGGTGAACGGGTAAGTAACCTTTGAAATATATAATGTCATGTAAATGTACGTTAGTGTTTATTGAGTTAAAATATAGAGTACGTCAATACGTCTGTTTCACGCCCCTTACTGTTGTCGTTATTGATATTTTAGGATGCAAATTTTATATGCAAAATGATTACTATGTAGCAAAATATGCTTAAGACTTCCACAGAAGCCAGTTATTTCTTAGGAATTACTTAGTTATAACTCGACATGCTCAATTATTAATGAAATGTGTTTGGAAAATCCTAACCTCACTTTCACTTGTCAAGTAGGCTAATAAAACTCTGTATATATATTTTTACATATTTGGGAAATGTAATATATGTTTAGTAAAGTTGCATTTGGAACTGAAAGACAAATCTGAAAAGTAGGTCCAATTCATCGTAAACTAAGGAAGAGCTTCATAATTCTGATAATTCAGCAATATGTTTGGTATAATAAAGTTATATGTAAGTTTGTTCTTATAAGTATGTAGCTCCTTCCTTCAATCACATATGCTCAAATAAAGATGTAGGTTTCAACACATTGTTTCACACGTAATTTGTAATTGGTATGTATGGAAATTGTTATAGTTTAGGACACGATGATCATTATTATGATACAATTGCCATACATGTTTACAACCAATCTTAATTTCCTACATACACTTAATCAAAATCGGTACAATAATAAAATGGCCCCAACAAATCTTTAAAAAAGATGTTTTTTTCAATGAGAATATCATTGATAACGCCAACTTGATATTTATACCGTTAACTAGTTAAGTTAACATTACCGATCAATTATAAAAAAATTGTATTCATATTCAAGATCATTAAATAGTTATTGTATCATTTTCAGTTTAATTAGGCTAATTCAAGTAGGCCTAATGATACAAAGCGTATATTTGTATCGATATAGTTGCAATATTTTTTAATTAGTCATCATGCTTTTATTTGATTTTATAGGTTGTTTGTTATTATCTGTTTGAGAAAACTTGTAAACCCATAAATAATTTGTTTCTTTCTCATCTGTAAAGGTTGCGGGGGCTATCTTTGCTTGACTTTGAACTGTGCTGTTAAACATCAAAATAGTATTGTACTGTTACTTTGTTTATTGTTTCATATACATAAATTGGGTTGGGTACGATAAGCTGACCCGGTTTTTTATATTGAAGAATGTAGTCTGACCTAATATTCGCATCTCAAATCCTAGGCTATCAATTGATATAAAAGTATCTATATTCCTCAATAACAATCATATGTTTTGAAGTAAAATATGAATTTAATATTTACAGTGATCAAACAAGTTATTATAACAAAAATTAGGAAAACTGAAGACTACCATATTTGCTCCTCTCACAGCTACAGTTGTTTCTTTCCCACAAATTTCACATAATGGGGTTTTCGGTACGAGTCCAACATGTTGAAGCCAAAAAAACAATATATTTTACTTATGTTTCATCATCTTTCAAAGCAATGTCGTGTAGTTTTCTAAAATTGACTTCCATTTTTAATAATTCAAATTACTTATGTAAAATTGAAATATTAACCTACACGTATTATTTTAGTGTTTACAGCTGTTGATATAGACTATTTAAGTTAATAATTCAAAATAATTAATCGGTATCGATTGATTATATCGATGGTTATGATTAAGTAATACCGTTTGCCAATTTTGATATAAAAAACCAAGTCCGCTTATCATACCCTACACCCCATAAATTTTTCATGCACGGTTGTATATTATGCAAAACCATAAACTGAAAATTGTTACCAAACTGTACATAGGGAAATCTGTATTTTATAACAATTTTACATTAAACATCATCATTTAAACAGGCAGGTCTAAATGTAGACTATTCTGCTTTATGAGTTTGATATAGAGTTTAAAAAAAATGATAAGTAGGTATATCTTCTTACTATAACCTTAAATTTCATTTGTGATAACAAAAATATGCTATGTGGTTTTTGGGTATTGATACACAGACTTAAGTCACACTTGCAGGTAATCAGTTTATGCCATCGAAGAGGGAGATTTTACTTTTAACTAAAATGTATTGATTGTAATGCCTCTACTCAGCACAGACCTGACAAGGATTGTGTAATGATTGTTGAAACCTAGTACAGGATGTATTGGGCTTAGAGCCTTAAGTGTTTATCAGTACTAATAAACAAGGCTACTAGGTCTAATTGGAAAAAAAACTAAATACTAAAAATGTTCTGCTATTACATATAGGCCTATGTTGTTTGGTATAAAAATATTCACTCAACTGTATCATTTTAATTGATTGGATCTGTGGAGAATTTAAATTAGTACATAAGAAGTAGCTTATCTAGACATTTAAATGTTCTTATTTTAGAATGGTTAACCCTAAGAGCCCCAACGTCTGATCAAACAGACATCATCAGTGTTTATGTTACAAAACTCCAGTATCCATTTGATGAATGTCTTCAAAAAGTAAACTGTTATTTAATAAGTAATAAAAATGTTGTCTGAAATTAGAATTTAAAAGGACTAAATAAATTAGATATAATATTTTTTACGTTTCTGATTATAAATTCCAGCTAAGGTATAGTAATCATTAGTGGGCGTTATGTGTAGCTTCAAATTCTTGTTACTACTTTTTCTTCACAATTACTTGTTTGCTGGAATAATTTAGATTTTTGAATTATGTGTTCAATTTACAAATATTATAAACGAAATACAAATGTTTATGATCATGAAAATATGCTTTTACAGTGTTAAATATTAAAGTAAAAAAGCAAACAGCATTCCAAAAATTATTTCATGTAATAAAAAAAAAGAAAATTATGCTTTTTCTTGTATATAAAAGAGTGTATCTCATATATAATAGAAAAATATTTTACTTATTTCATAAAAAGCTCTATGAAATATGATAAAATCAGTGACTGAAACAGAGATCTTTTAATTTCCGTAACTATTTTCCCAAGAATATGAAATTATTTATAAGAATGTTGCTGTTATTGTCAGAATCATTACAATTTTCACTTTGTAGACATTCGGGGATTCTGTCACCAAACATTTCCATTTGGTATCCACTTTAACCTCATTCAAAACAAAATCACTCATTAATAAAAAAAATTGTTACATGTGGCTGTATAAAACAATAACACAAACTAAAAACCTTCAGTCTATAACATCAGCTTAATTTTGAATAAATGGCTATCAAGGTCTACTATAGAAACATCGTGTTTTGTGATGTGGAGTGGGGGAGGAAAGTATTGGGGGAAGTGGTACTTAGGGCCAACAAGTACTTAGGGACCTGTGAGAATAAGGTTTTGGTTTGAGATATTGCCACCAGATCAAAATTTTCCTCCATAGAATTTAACTACATAACCTAATCAACTAATGGTCTACTCATGAATTCAGGAAAACTGAGTTAACTTTTGGTGATTTACTAAAACATTGTAGCTACATAGAAATAACACAAATATGTTTTTATTAATTTTGTTTTGAGTTATTTTTAGTTTCTCTTTAATTTTATGTTTTAGTAGCGTTATTTTTTATTTTGTTGCAGGGTGCTGACAAAAACATGAATCACTTCATCAGAAGATCTCCTTAACACATTAAATTAAAACCCTCCTCTCCTTAACAAATACTTCTTTCTTTATTTCTCTAGTTGTCATGCTTTTATTTAAATATAATTTTGTACACAGTGGTAAAGTTTTGGATTTACAACCACATATATAACATACAACAAATGCTTCTATAAATAAGAGTATTCTAAATGGGAATAATGTTAGAACATGATAGCCTTTCTCTATCAAAATTGATGCATCTACTTCTCCCCACTTTTTTCCACCAGCACTAGAAAATATTGGAATAAAATCAATGTTATACTGTAAATGATATTGGTTTGTTTATAATGATCAAAGCAACTTTGCTCACCAGGGCAAGTTTGGTATTTTATTAATATTGTTTGCAGTTGAGAAGTAGAAAGTAAATTTGTTACCCCTGTTTAGGAAAAATTAAGCAACATTTCTTCCCAGAACTTAAAGCAGGATTGTTAACCATAAAAATAATGTTATAAAGCCAAACTGTTTGAGAATTCTTATGCAAGACATGCATTCACATTACATCATAATTAAATTATACATCATAATACAAATTTATTAGTACTGATACTAATATCAGTATAATATAATGATAATATCAGTATAGTATAAATAATACTGATAATTCATATTTATTTGTAAATATATTTTTATTTGTTATATGTTTACAGTAATACTTACATATTAGTACAACTTCAATTTATCGTAAAGTTACCAGGAGATAATGTAACAGAATAAAGGGTTTTAATCATCTCAAAACAAACCATAGAAAATTCATACAGTTGAGCAATACTGAATAATAAAATAAGTTTTGACGAAACACATGTGATTTAAAAATATGATAGTTTGTTTTAGTTAATTATTCACCACAATTACCCCTACTTGATAGGGAATAGTCTTCTAGGTATTTTGGAAAATATCTATTTCTTGTTGTTCATCTTAAAGGCAGGTAGTCAAGAATTTTGAATTTGTTTAGTTGGTTAAGGGGAATCAATGTTTTGTGGCGGAACGTATGAATTTTGGTTTAGATGAATGAGTAAGTGCTGCAAGATGATTACGATCCAGTGGAGAGCCACTTGTCACATCCATCATAGTTATATCCTGTTTTGATATTTGTGATTCTTCAGAGATGTGCGGTTGGTTCACTACCAAAACAGATTGATCTGTGATATATTTCAAGAGTACAGCAGCATCGTCTTCTTTTGGAGCTAGCTGTTCCAGATAAACTGTCTTCTTATTTCTGTTATCGAGATGTATAGTTGCATAATCGGGATTTACATCTATTAGTTCGAATTGGTCTACGAGCAGATCGTACTTACTTGTCTTACATTTATTTTTAATAAAGCTTTTTCAGATTCAAGTAGCCAGGTTAGTAAAGGCTGGCCATTTGAAGATTTTCTGGAATGAATAAACATTTGTTCATGCGGTGTCAAATTTATAGTAGTACATAGTAAAGTCCTAATAGAATGTAAGAAATCATTTAAGACATACTCCTATTCATTTATTCTAAAACTAACAGTTACCTGTGACTTCGCGTGTAGTTTCGTAGGCTTGGCACGAGTATGAGCATTGCTGGTTCAAGTGAATTCTATTTCCATCATCAATGTCGAGTTTGCCTTGTTAACACAAGAAAATACATCAAAAAGTGTATATTTATAGCCATTGTATTTTACTTTGTTCTTAATAGTTTTTGTTCCATAGTTGATTTTGCGTTTTTTCTCGATCAAGAAAATATATATCACAGATCAGAGAGACCTACTTCTTGCTCTGAAAAAATTCTACAATGAGGGATAATTTTTTCACTACTAAATAATTGTATCTCACCACCATGTTTGAGGTGACAAAATGTGCGTACAACAGTTATCACTCTCCTTAAAATAATTTCAACTTGAGATCATTTTCTTGAGTAAACATCAACCAAACATATATCTAATTTGAAGAATATGTAATATGTCAGATGTTGCAGAATTTAATTTCATGCATTATGCATATAGGCTTTCAGACATGGTAGGATGTGGTACATACACACTAATAATGGAATAAAATTAAATCTATTTAAAATAACAAACCTTTAAGAAATACACCAATACATTGACTGAAGTCATAATAAATTCAACTCTACATGTGAAGTAGGCTACATTTTAGCAAATTCATCAAATTGAAATATTTTTAATTGTCCTGTCTTTATTTTTTATATTGGACTTGAAACCAAATCTCTCAAAGTTAATGAGTAATTAAATCAGTGGTTTAAGAGCTAAAATCACTGGAAAGCTTTGTAGGGTACAAAATCATATACATTGCTTTATATTTTCTATTAAAAATTAACTCATGTTTTATGTTAGCTCTTTTTATGTTCATAAAAATAAATGATATAAACAATGGATTTAGGAGTACGATTATAGACTTATTTTATTATATTCTATTTGTTATTTTTATTTAAAATTATGTAACATGGGTTGCTACCATTATTTCAAATGCACCATTCCCATTTTATAAAAAAACATTCTATTAATATCATACACAGTTATAAATATACATCTAAATATTTCAGAATTGCTGCTGTATGAAATTTCAACATTGTACAATTATGGCCAAACATCATCTCAGCATTGTTTAATTATATTTATTATTGATTTCTGTATTGATTCTGCATTTTTTTATTATGATCCCCAGAACCCTTTCACAGAGCAGTATTTGCACATAAAATGGCTGTTAGCTAATCTCAATCGATAAAAACTTGACCGCCAGTCAAAAACTATTTCCTATTATTGACCCAAAATGACACATTTTTTCCAATACTTAGCAATTTTTTAAAAAACCACTCTCAATTTTGCTTTATAGAGTAAAACAGAAAATTGTTTTAGAATACTTTAGGAAATGCAATTTCCATAGTTTGTAATAGATTCAGATTAGACTTAATACCCCAATTTTGTATTTAATAAATAGGGCTCTATAGGTCAATATATAAAAACGTTCAAGATCTAGACTGTTGGCATTTGTGCAACATTTGTAATTTAAAAATTGCATTACAGATTCATAATGACACATTCATTAGAAGTAGTAAGCTATTTTTACTCTGGCAAATTTTTATATGACTTAAGGGGAGCAGACCACTTAAAACTCAATTTTTTTTGTTTTTTCAGTTCTTAATAGCCTGGAAACAACTGAGGAGCAACGTTATGTACCGTTTTTTTCTCTATACAACGATATAATGTGTATATGTTTTCTTAGGGTAAGTTAGCTTAAAACAATATTTTCTGACGGCTTGCATGCATACTTCAGCCCTCACAACCAAGAACTGAGTGCGACGCACGGAACGTGTGTTTCTCTTACACCAATGTTAGTATTTTATTTTTACAGTACTACTTCATGGGTAATGCTACACGATCAACAATATTTTTGAGGCATTGAACACTATGGCTCCTGAGTGCTAAATTTTGACATATGTATTTTTTTTCGTTGTTTACAGTTTTATTTTCAGACACATTCATTTTTTTATTTACACAGCCTATAGCAATCATAATATTACACATTTAAAATTAAAATAACTTACATAATCAGACATTTCAATCCATATATATATATATATATATATATATATATATATATATATATATATAAAAGGTATATTGAAAAACATAAGCCTAGCATATTTATCTATGTATTTTACTTTCTTTCTTTTTTGGTATCTTGCAGAATACAAAGGATGGAAAAAGCCTTAGAGGAGCTTTTCAAGAGGTATGTCAGCAAAAAACTACAGAAAAACTTGAAGCAGTTACTTACTTGCTTATGACAACATTTTAAGTGTTAATTGTTCCACATTTTCTTTGTTTTCCGCAACTGTAATTTTTAGTATATATATATATATATATATATATATATTATATATATATATACAGGGTGTATATTATGTCTGGAAACACCCAAATATATCCTTTAATAATTTAAATATAAATTTGAAACCTCTTACAATCGTGATAGAGATTGGGCATCTACTTTTTGGAACAATGTTTTGTTATGTCACACCAACGGGGGACGTCCTGCCGAGGGTATCGTGAATATTCTTAATGGAAGCCTATACCTTGTGATACATAATTTTAAAGGTAATAGCTTACTGAATTGAATGCCACAGACCGCATCTCAAGGGAATTATTCTATCAGAAAATAGAGCATTTTTAGTATTGAAAATTTACTGATGTTCAACAATGTAATTTTAACATGGTTCTTGCCACAAAATGTGTTACACTAATTTTTTAGCATTTTTTTAAATGTTCAATTAAATAAAACAAAAATTTCATTTTAAGCTGGTTCTATTAGCACAAATTTGCCAGTTTTTGTTACAGTACAATTATGGAAACACTTATGTTATTGATTTCTTATTACAAATAAAAAATAATGTATGCTGTTAGAAAAGTCTTACAACAAACGTTTTACCTGCATTTGGTGTCAAAGCAATTGTTCGAACAGCAAGTGTTCCTTCTACGGTTTGACAATGAGCCAATCTTGTGTAAAATGATTCGACAGAGTTGCCTAACATTTCTTCAGTTATCAAAGCAATCTCCTCTATAATCCTGTTTCTTAGGTCTTCCAAATTATGAGGCTTTCTTCTATAAACATTGGATTTTAAATGACCCCATAGGAAATAATCGATTGGTGACAAATCCGGAGATCTTGGAGGCCATTCGATTTCTCCTCTTCGGCCAATCCATTTATGAGGAAACCTTAAATCCAAATACTCTCTTACCTGTCTCCCATAATGGAGTGGAGCACCATCCTGCTGAAACCATACATTATCAAAGTATTCTCCTGATGCAATTTGAATAGCTGGGATTATTTCATTTTGGAGCATATTGTAGTAAAGTTCGGCATTTAAATTTCCATTGATGAAAAAGGGTCCAACAATTTTGTTACCTAAAATTCCACACCATACGTTCAGTTTTTGTGGTTGCTGTGAATGGGACTCAGTAATCCAATGTGGGTTTTCACTAGCCCAGTAACGGCAATTGTGCCTGTTAACATTGCCATTTAGGAAAAAAGTTGCCTCATCAGAAAATAGTATGTTGGTCAGAAAATCTCTATTGTCATCACATTTGCGCATCACAAGTTCACAAAACTCAACTCTTCTGTCGTAATCATCCTCACTTAACTGTTGGACTAAATGAACTTTAAATGGTTTGTATTTATTAATTTTCAAAATCTTACTCACAGACATAGGGTGCATATCATGTTGCTGTGCAGCTTTTCTGAGCGATGTATGTGGGTCTTCAATAAATGTTTGCAAAACATCTAGTGCATGTTCTTCATCTGTTGCAGATTGTATCCTACCCGACTTTGGCCGATTACGTACACTCCCTGTCATTTCAAAACGCTCAATAGTTTTTGATATTGTTGAAACACTTATGGGATTCCTTTCTGGGAAAGTGTCATTAAACAAATTACAAACTTCCCGATAAGATCTTTGACGATCGCCATATCCTCGCATCATCAACAGAGTAATTCGTTCTCTTTCAGACAATTCCATTAAAATGCCAAATAAAAACTGAACTACTGTAATTAGATAACTTGTTGACAGCAATGCTTCAGAGACACTGATTAACTCGACAGGAATGATATGACCTTTGTCCATTTGTAATTCCCAAGCTTAGACCTGTCTAGTGAAAGCTCCATGCTCAACAAACTGAAACCTGTAGACCAGATGATTAATAACACAATAATGTTTCTCATAGGCTAGTGACCTTTGTCTCTTTAAACCTTCCTGCTGACTGGAAAACACCAAGTACAGATTCATAAGTAATCAGAGAAAGTGACTCATAAGTTTTATTCATTGTAATAAAAACTGGTAAATTTGTACTAATGAAACCAGCTTAAAAATAAATTGTTTATTTTATTTTAATTGAACATTTAAAAAATGCTAAAAAATTAGTGTAACACATTTTGTGGCAAGAACCATGTTAAAATTACATTGTTGAACATCAGTAAATTTTCAATACTAAAAATGCTCTATTTTCTGATAGAATAATTCCTTTGAGATGCGGTTTGTGGCATTCAATTCAGTAAGCTATTACCTTTAAAATTATGTATCACAAGGTATAGGCTTCCATTAAGAATATTCACGATACCCTCGGCAGGACGTCCCCCGTTGGTGTGACATAACAAAACATTGTTCCAAAAAGTAGATGCCCAATCTCTATCACGATTGTAAGAGGTTTCAAATTTATATTTAAATTATTAAAGGATATATTTGGGTGTTTCCAGACATAATATACACCCTGTATATATATACCTTTATCTCAGTAACCATTAGTAGTACAACACAACAATTTTTACACATCTTTAGGCTATCATAACACAATTTTATACCTGAGGGTTTGTAAAAATATCACTTACAAAAAAAAAACTAAGAATGTTTAATTGTACTTTTTAGGTTTTTTGTAACTTTCAAAATCATAATAACAATAATCATAAATAAAAAATAAAGTATATTTGACAAAATCCTCTGGTATAAAGAGCAATGTCAATACATGCAAAGTTTCAATCCTGTATCTTTTATAGTTTTTGAGTATTGGGTACATAATTTAACATGGCAGAGATAGGTATAATATAAGTGGCCTGATCCCCTTAAGGTATCAAGGTGACGTCATTCAGTTTCTACAGATATTAATACGAAATTGACTCAGTTATTAGGCCATAAAGTAAAATATTAAGTGCTTTAGTATTCTAAATTAATTTACAACAATGTTAGTACTTACATAATTTTGATATCTCATAGGAATCTAATAACTTCAAATCATTAAAAGTTAATATATTTGCAAGTAACTAATTATAACTACACCAAGTCCACATCTTTATAATATTATCAGTTTCTAGATTTTTGAAAGTAATATTAGTAAAAATTTTAAACATTATTGTGCTAACTATTAAATAGTTGCCAAACTATCAGTGTTGTATAAATTTGCCTCTATAAACTAGTAATACAAGTTTCGTTGTATAGTTTGAAATCACTACAGATCAAAATCTACCATTCTTCTGTTTGTGTGATAAAGAATGTTTCTTTTCTCTTCTATTTTATTTAGAAGCAGGGAAAATAGCTGTTAATTCTAGAAATCGATTAATATAGTCACTTGTCCATGATCTATGATCTACAAATGTGACATCCTTGACACCTTACTGCTGGAATTAAATTATAAGTAGTTTCAGTAAAATATTATTCCCTGTGGTCTCTTTACCATTTTACATTTAAATCCACAGTGCATATCTTTGGAACATTGATCACTCTACATTTAAAATGAAAACATTATTAGCTGAAACTCTATAATGAAAAAATATAATTACAATTACAAAAAGATATTAAGCATGACACCCTAGTATAAATATTATTATTATTTAATAATATTTTGTAGGTTGCCGTGTTAAATTAAACTTCATTCACGCGAGCCTCAGCCAACTTCCTTGGTAAATTAATATTTACGCTTTACACTGGTCTGACTAAACAAAAGACTCAGTTTCATTGTATTTTATGGAGGGGGAGTCATTTAAAAACATGCAATTTATTTCTCAACTGAAAAGAAAGTTAATTTAGTGTTTTGCATAAGTCGCAGGGGTTTAGGTTGGACTTATTACAAGTACTGTTTTACAACAGGTGTTTGTTCAGGGTGTTAGTTTTATTCAGGGGTTTCTTCAGTTTTTCCATGTTAAAATAATCATGTTAAATTATATGTTTTTATTAGTGCATTATTAATTACTTGTTGCTAGCTTTTAAAAACTTATACAGGGTGTCCAAAAAGTCCCGGGTCGGTTAAATATTTTTCAAAATATTTAAAATAGAGCTACAAAACCATACACAAAGCTACTGGACATAAAAATCTATTTTATCACATATTCAGTGATCCGCTACTTCCTCAGGGGGGCGGCCCGCTAGGAGTCAGAAGGAAATCTTAAATGTCTTGATCAAATTTTGATATGCATATCAAATAAAAGGTCTTTATTAGTAGAGTACAGAGCTGCAAACCAGACCTCAAACGGATAACCAAGTCAAAAATGACAGCCGTTCATTTGATATGCATATCAACTTATGCTTACATTTAAGATTTTCTTCTGACTCCTAGCGGGCCGCCCCCCTGAGGAAGTAGCAGATCACTGAATATGTGATAAAATAGATTTTTATGTCCAGTAGCTTTGTGTAAGGTTTTGTAGCTCTATTTTAAATATTTTGAAAAATATTTAACCGACCCGGGACTTTTTGGACACCCTGCATAATTGATTGTAATGTATCATGTAACACTTAAAAATATAATATCTTAACGCATTCAATTATTACTAGTGTGCTCTGTTTGAAAACTTTTGAATCACCTCCAACAATGTGAGTTATTGGCTTTCTATTTCCTTAATTTTGTACTAGTATTGAAATCAGTTTACTTTAATTTTAAAAACTGTATTATTTAGTGACTATTGTGTATTCTTACCTTTAAAGGAATACAGATGTTGATGCTCAGGGGCTATAACGCAACATTTGATGACTCCAGTAGGTAGATATGTAATTTTTTAGATGAATGTTCAAATTCCTAATGGGGCTTTAATTTAATCAAGGAAGGACTTACAGGTATTACACTGTTGTACTGAAGTATTTCTTGGCATTTATGAGAAGAATGTTAGTAATAGCTATATAAGTACATCTTGGCAATATATTCCATTTTGTTGTACTTTGTCATTTTTCAAAGGCCTTTTGGAGGAATCATGTTACAAATAGAAATATTGCCTAGGCGTCTATGAGGGTAAGTTATATGTATTTGAAAAGGGTTACTTTCTGAACTCTCATATCTTACTGTTCAAGCTAACCTACCAGGTTAGGTACCCAAGCATTTGTGAGCATATTGTCGTTGGAAGAAAACTACATCTCTGCAACATATTCTATCTCGTTGCTCCACGTCATGTTTTACAGGATTTGACTAATATGTGGAACATGGTTTTGAGATTATGATGCTTCTAACAACTCTTGGGTAATATGTGGTGATTTTAAAAATTACAATCTCCACACCCAGTATTGCATCATTGCTCAAATATAAATTCTCATTGCTTCCAACTGGGACTAGGAAATTTTCCTTAGCAATTCCATTGTAACTTAATAGTCATTTGGAAAATCCCAATCTCCACATTCAATCCTGTCCAGTTACTCCAGGATGGAGATTTTATATTACCTCCAGCAGTGACATCACTTGGGCCATTAACATGATCAATGAAATGTTCCTTAGCATCTGAGAGATAAGTTATGGTCATTCAAATAAAACTACATCTCTGCATCTTATTCCGTCTTGTTAATCCATATCATGGTTCATTTAAATATGTATGTATATATATTTAGTGTGAACCATTTTGAGTATTTTATTTTTATTAAAAAATGTGTTATTATGATTAAATTATAAATAAGTAAACATTGCTCCAAAATGTATAAATACATCATTTACGAAGTTTTAGATCTGTACATCTACTGGCTTTTTTTCTATAATTTTTGCCTAAAAATTACGTTTTTAACATGGGCAGTATAGGGATTACAAGGTCCCCTTTTAAACTGCCAAATCCCCCCCTCAGGCATAGGCTTGGTTGGAATGCTTCATTGAAAGAAAGTTTTATAACTTGATAAAATAAATATAAGTTTGAATCTTGTACAACTCAACAGTAGTTTCCAGTAATGGCAGAAAGAAAGAAATTGTTAATGTTGACGTCATGGATCACTTAAAGTAAGTGTGAGGGAAATGGTTATAAAGAATTTCTTATGAACATCTTTCGTATTATACTGTATTTCTAATAGAACATTTTTATTTATGCATTTGTAGTTTTAGTTTGTTTACACTGTGGGTAGCAGGAGTTGAGTATATGGTAATTACTACAACGATGGGTATAACAAAATATATAACAGTTTGTTGGGATTGTTAGATAAGTAAATAAAACATGTAAACTTAGGCAACTAATTTAACCTTGTACGAGGTGGCCTATGCCCAAACTACTTTGCTGTGCGTGTTAAATAAATAATGCTGCTTTTACAAGGGGGCGGGGAGTGCTCGGTAATAATTGAGAGGTATGCTCATTCTGCTGTTTTAGCCTGAGCAAACAGACTGAACAATCTCTACAATGTTATGCCAAGATCTCCTGTAGAAACACCTTCCAGTGGTCATTTCACACAATTGTTTGTAGGTCTGTTTTTATGTATCACGTAATTTTTGTTGTTTTTCCTGTTCTTTACAATAAGGATATTGCATGTATTGTTCGATTCGTGTAATATTAGTAATACGCTCATTCTTCCTGTATCAATACCTGTACATCTAAAATTTATCTCCGAATTTGTGCGCCCACAAGCACCTCTTGTAGAAATTAATTACATTTATGCTGCCTTGTTGCCCGATTAAAAAAATATATATACTTGAGAAACAAACTTAAGATAAAAGCGACTACTTCTGGCCCAAGTAATCTATTTCCTGTTGAGTAGTGTTTAATTTCTGACTCTGCATCACTATTTAATTTTGTTTATTTAATTTGCCCAAATTTGTTGCTAATGTGTGGGCAACCTTGGTGGATATGTCCAGTGGACATCTTGTCTGCTATAATGGTCGCACAGACATAAACTTTAAAAACCGATCTGCCTCGACAAAGTCAGATTTGTTCACTAATATTGATTTCATTATGCAAGTGAATATTTAGAATGAGGAGTAATACACAAGTTTTTTTAAATTTAAATTTACCCTACTTTCTAAATAACATGTCCTCTAATAGAAACCTTCCTCAAACTTTATATTTTAAGGAAAGCGAAAAGTCTAATTTATTTTACTTTTGATAATACAATTGTTCAATATATTGTTAAGATGGCTGAAAATATTTTACTCCAAATAGGTATATATTGAGTTAAACTGAAGCAAAATGTTTAGAACCTAGTATTTACGGAGTTAAAATATAACAATAGACATTTTGTGGAATTCTAGCAGCATGGGAGACTGTTATTGCCCTATATAAACACGTGAGACAGGTTAACTGTAATTCACGTAGTGGGAGCCCCGCCGCTCACCTACCAGCATGTCGTCGTTATCCCTCACTTCCTTCTACCACAAATTTAATTAATATTTCAATAAACCGTCTAGCCCCTTATCTGCTCTCAGCTATACAGGCGCTCCTCCATCACAATGGCGATGGCGCTTTACTGATAAAACAATTACAAAATATTTAATTAACTTTGCTCTCGCTTTGTTCACTCTTCCAATGTTATCAAAATGTGTCTGTTGACATCATTTTTAATTTTGCAGTAATTTTGTTGAGTGCACGTTTAAGCGTTCTAAACTTATTTTGAGCTAAACATTTGTATTATTAATTTATTCTTTAAATAGCAACGTAATTTATGGCCCCAACACCGCCCAGGATATCACTGGTTCAGATGTTTACTCAACTGTAAACTAATGAGTAATATATAGTTATAAAATTTATTATTATTTTAAGGCATTTAATCTGTAGAATGCAATTTTAAATGTTAATTTTCAATTTCAATGATTAATTGTTTTAAACGAGTGAAATAAGCCGCATTCATGATATATATATATATATATATATATATATATATATATATATATATATGTATAAAATATTTAATTGACTTTGCTCTCGCTTTGTTTACTCTTCCAATGTTATCCAAATGTGTAATTTTGCAGTTATTTTACCTAAAGTAAAGTTACCTAACAAAACGGGTCTATCTATTGTTTCATTCTTCTCAATCGTTAAATGAAGATGAATATAATTGGACCCTATTTTTATATTTGAAATTTTAGATGTGGCTCTTTACACTACTAATCGTCTCGTCGATTTTCTAAAAACATAACAAATGATAGTGTATATACTCTACAAAGCGTTTTGACATCGACCCATATTAAGGAAATGAGGACACAACTACAAAATGAGTTTTTGACGCAACGACCCCTTTTCCGTCTTTTTATTTTATTCATTCCATTGAGCCGTTTAAACTACGGATCTCAGCATCAACGGCCCAAATACATATTAAAAGTAGAAAAAGGTTTGTAGAATCAACGACCTGGTTTCAGAATAAGTTGCAATATACCTGTACTATACATCAAAAGGTCGTTGACGCAAATATCCTATAATGCACCGAACTTCAAATAAGAAATTATAGGCCCTTCACACAACTGATCGTTGTCTTAACGCCCTTCCGTCATAAATAAGCGCTTTAAAACGAAACTGCCTATTAGTCAACTCCACCTAGCCCTAAGGGCATGAAAGCGCTGCAGCTATAATATCCTACCGAATTTTTGTTCGTGACATCTCATACAAAATAAAGATTTTGTCTACATATTATGTGTAAATATTTTGTTTATGATACATGTATATTATTGAACTGGATATAAAGTCCAGTATTAATTGTATTCATACAGTATTAGATATTTTTTCAAGACATGGAATTCGTGTCATGATTCTCATCTCTTGTTTATGTAAGACCTATTGCATTTAAATATTATCTCACTTATATATTATTATTAGGTAATATTTATTAAATATTCCAAGTATATTTCACTCACTTACTTAACCATGAATCATTATCATTATTATTTTCTAATTATTATTAAATGGTTAGTCACACATTTTCCAACGTTTAAATTTAAAATAAAAATTTTAAATACTGCAATCAAATTGAAAATCAGTTGTAGATTTGACATGCCTCCAAACATACACTACGAGGGATTTTATTGGCAAGAGTGTTAATAAAGCTTATCGCTTGATATGGTAGAAAAATTTAATTTCTTTATGTCTGTCTGCACAATATCGCGAGAAAAAACTAATTTATATATGGTTACTGGCTATAGCTATAATGCTACATTGCTATAACGGGTAGCCGTGATAATAACGAAAAAATCGCAGTATAAATACATTTCTAAACTGAGTACAGTCATATGACGTTTTAACCTGTGGCATAATAACACATGAACCCATCTATCCACAAGGTATTTCGGAAATGGTTTCATTCTTAGCCATCAAATTTGATATGAAACTACATTTCTGCATAGACGGCAATAAATTCTGTCTACCCGTGCTTTTCGGCTGAGTAGAATTGAAACATCACTCGGTAGGCTGGCAAAATTTTTCTTCTGTATGCCAAGTGAATGTACAAAATTCTTTCTGTATGGTTGTCTGCCTGTCTGCGTGCAGGATATCTCATCAATGTATAGGCGTATCTAGGAAGACCAAAAGCGGGGTTACCACTAAACCCTTTCCGCACCTTCCGTACATACAGAGCACACCTCCGGAAAATGTTAAATGACAATAATACTAAAAACTATAAGTTTGACAGATGTCTGAGAGCATATTCTTCTTCTTCTTTTATACTATACAAAAATTACCAATAATTCAGGCGAAAATTTTACATTTTGGGTTAATAGCACACAGCATCTTAAACCCTCCTCTTTATTAATTTATCATTGCATTGATTTTCTTTTTAATAACAATAACTCCAGAATATAGCTCCAGCAATAGAAACTAAAATTAGTCAAAAATATAGACATTGAAGTTACACGTCTATAAGAATTCAATTCTTTACTTTTGTCCTTAATTATTTAATTCTTCAAAATTATGACGTTATCTGGTCGGAAAGGTATTTTACTGTTCACAAGAAGTTTTTGGAGTACATTTTAATACGTGCTTAAACATTTACTTCGTAATAATATTTTTTATTATTATTTATTTTGATTTTATTCGTGGAATGTAGGCTATATAAACAAAACATGTAGTTTGTAAATAAAACGCTTAGAAAATACGAACTTCAAGTCCCGATATTTTAAAATGATCACTATATTTTTTGCTTTGGTTGTGGACTTAACAGTTTTTTTGAACGTTTTATTAAAATATATTAAAAGATCAATTAAATAGGTTATTGTATTACTTCCGATGTACTGTATCAGATGTGTTGAAGGTCCATTCTTTTAATTTTATGTGTAGGTTAACTAAAAAACAAGCTTTGATAAGCGACTAATTTAGTATATCTTTTAAACAATTGTTGAAACAATACTGGAGATGTAGAACGGTAACATCGAACGAAATTAATTCAATTTTATGAAATAAAATAGTAAAATCAGCGAACTAAAGCTCTTGTACTTTTGTTTGTTACTGCTATCGCTACCATTATTCGTCATGATAGTGTCGAAGTCACTAAAACACGACTAGCACCAACAACGAAGCGATGAGAACTATGTTATAAATTTGTCAACCTCTACGGGTCGCAAACGGACTCGTCATTCCGAAAAATGACTAAGCACGAGTCTTGTGTTTTAGTACGAGTACCTAGCCTACGTCAGCTGTTATAAATTGAAATGTAAAAACAAAACTGGTCTTTGATACGAGTATACGATACTTTTAAGTTTAACGTAATTTAATATATACCTTAATTATTTTTAGGGGGGTTACAACCCCAAACCTCCCTACCTCGATACGTCTATGCATGAACGTAAGATCGAAATAAATAAATAAATATATGTATGTATATATATATATATATATGTATTGGTTAAATTAGTAATAACAATGCGTACATAGCATGTAGTCCTTTCAATTGAATTAATAATTATTTCATAACAATGGCCATACGTTTTATGCCGAATTAAGTTCAAATAAGTACGGAAGAGGTATAAAATTATCTTAGCATTAAGATCTATGCTTGTACTTAATCCATACTTTATTGACAGTCGCCAGCAACCCTATGCTTCCCACCTTGGAATTATTAGTAATATACCGGTTAAGCCGGTCTCTAATTCTGTATCTTGGCGGTCTCATGGTGGTATTCAGTACACACTAGCATCGTCTGCAATTATATCTTGCCAATCTCAGATTGACAATACACTTGTTCACCACCAATTCTAAATCGTAGGAACCACATTGAGTAATCGTAAATCGCCGTCTTGTATGTCATCCATGTCTAAAATTATATATTGCCTTCGCGTTGTTATATCCGAAAGTTGTAATATATTATATTCCCACCTGCACTTTACACGATACAATATTTATTCTTAAAGGACCCATAAAGTACAAATTGGAACAATGTTGACTTTATGTTTGGTTTTTAAACCTAGTCTCAAAGCAACTCATAATTTTAAATTTTGAGATATGCAGGAATCTGTCTAAATATTTGTGGATGTGCTGTAATGAGCGAGTGGTACAGAGCAGCTCTCTAACTAATATAAATATTTGTACGTAACAGATGGACCTGGGTATAAATAACATTTCCTCGATGGAATATGTTGTCTTAAGACATAATCTAATCTTATTTCAATGCAGTAAATTGCATTTTTTGCCAATAAGAACAGAGTAGATTTTGAAAATTACAACGATCATTTGTTAGTATTAATTTAATGTGTACGTCTTTTAAACAGATACGTGCTTTAATATTCAAAAGTTAAAATAAGTTTCTTTTCTCCTATAAATAAGTATCTGGTGTAATATAAGGTATATTGAATTGTAGACGCACTTGGCTTCTGTGTGTTATTTTCATTATATCTGATTGAGTTCGTTGAAAAGGCTAGGTGAGTTACCATTGTCAAAACAATAGAGATCCGAATGATATAGAACATTTCCTAACACTCAGTAGCTAAACCCATTTTATAACTGTAGAACATTTGGCGTGTCAACTGTACCATATATAATCGATTTGTTAATTCTTAGTAGTGAGCAGATATCCATATTGAATTATTATACAACTTTCGTTTTGTTAGCATTACATAAAGTCTTCACTATAACAATACAATTATCAGTGAGTCAGGCTCAGGTAGGGTATTCCTCCCTTGAAATGGTGTCCGTTAGCAGACAATAGGTTTATGGCAACCGGTCTCGTATTTGTATGTCCCCTCTAAATGGGTCGGATGAAATTACGAGGAAAAAGGTTATAAAACAATTCTCAGAAACTCTGTAAGGGGCACTGAGTAAAGATATAAACCTACACATTACACTTTCTTTCATACATCTGCTCCAAACTACCAGAAGTTAGTAATCGGATAAACTTCCCAAAACGTCAACTAGATCTGATACTGACAATGTTCAAAAATAGAGGAAACTCTAATGTCATTAATCACAGGATATTAAAAATACTATAGAAGCATGCGGTGGAATAACTATATCGAAGATTCTCATGCTCTGAATAAAGTCAGTGTAAGATTACAGAAAACGTCAACAATATTTTAACATTGTAGGCTCTAATACCGTAAAAATATTTCAGTAATATTGTAGCATCTCCTTTAGTTAAAAATATTGATATATTACGAGTACAAATAAAATGTTAATGCACTTTCAAAATTAATTGTCGCAAATAAAAACATCAATAAACATAATGTAAAAATTATGATTAAAGGTTAACACTGTGTATTGCTGTGATAACTACGTGTGAGGTTACATTAGAAATTAGTCATCTTTTATATTCATAACACATTACTAAGAAAACACTCTTTGGATACAGTATTGTATTAATAATAATATTAGTTCAAAATTGTATTAAATTGGTTTACTGGACTATGTCTCAAGGGTCTTAAATGTGAACATTTCTGGTATATAGTGAAGGTAAAGGTTAATTGCACTATATAAACTTTATTCTCGGAAAAATAATATCTAAAAAGAATCAATAATTGAAATAAGATCCTCTGTATCTTCTTATTATAAAAATTAATAGGAAAATATGTTGCTAAGCGCTAATCTCAATAGGATATCAATTTTGGTAATTCTTTTTGTTTAATATTCGCTGAGAAGCGAAATACTGTAAGAAAATTTACCTGTTACATTTTGGGATTCTAAAAAAATAATTTGTTTTATAATCCAAATGTAACTACTGATACTGAACAACCATTGACACCTTCAGATGATGATCGACTAATAAGCTGAAATAAACGTTTACATTTAAACTTTATAAAATATTAATTTACATCTCATTATCAGTAGTGTAATATAGATAGCAAATACAAAGTTAATCTTTAATGTAATATAAGTGTTATTTAAATACTGTTGTAAAACCAACTTTAATACGAAAATGTTACATTATATTACATTACCTAATAAATAACTTTAATTAATACATTGGTATTATATATTACGTGTCGATTATTCACTAGTTATTTGTTCGTTTCGACTTAGTGTATGGTTAGATCTCTAGCGATTTGAGAGTAATTAATAATTTCTATTTTTTTGACCTAATGGTTTCAATCATGTACCAAAGATAAACATTTAGATAAACATGTACCAAATAATAAACCCAAGGGATCACATTGGATTAGAAGGTTTAGAACTAAAGCGAATCACAAACGCAGAGGTATTTTAACAAATATAATTTCTCGTACCTATAACGGTAAAGGATTTTTATGATGTAATTGTTAACATATTTTTAACTTCCACTATTAATTTTTTATTTATAAATTTCATCACTTTATGTATAACGTTATAGGAATTATTGGCACGCCTCCTTTTCAAAAGGACAATTTTCGTCAAAATAAACCAAATGTAATTCTCCTAATATAACCATATTTCTATAATGAAGACTGTTTAAATTACTTTTCAAATAGCTACTTTTAACCTATGCTTACAGTTAAGATTCTCCTTTCACTACTATATAAGATTAGATCATAATATAGTAAATCCTGAAGTTGATCTCCTAACGAAACTTAAAACTCTCCATATCTTCAAATCCACCTTAAACATTATTAATTAGCATACATGTATATGCAAAATGTATGATATGCCAACATTTAGGGCAGTTATTAAGAGCGTTTATAAAATTTCAGGTATCAACTTTACTCAATCCACAGTGATAATTATTTATAAATTAAGATATATAGAGATAGTTAATAACATATTGAGATTACAAGATGAGTTAACAACAACAAAATTAAAAGTTTTGCAGTGAATAAGACTGAATTTGAATTGATTAATTAAAATATAACAAAAACGCATTTTTTCAATATAATACTTTTATTTGGCATGAATCCTAAAATTTATACAGAGAATAAAATTAATTTATATAAATGTTTTATGCTTCGGGAATTCCATAAAACAATGTTGTTTACGTTTTAATAATTCTTTTTATATACCGTATGTGTATTACGTTCAAAGTTATATGTTATTTTTAATTCCTATTATCATTTTGATCTGTATTCATAATATTTAGAATTACTATTTATCTTTTAGTCCATCACCATTTCAATTTTACGAAGTTATTTTTAATACGTATTCATTCTTATTCGGTAAACTTAACCAAAGCATAATCGCTTATAAAGTATATCAGTCTCCGGTATTAGGGGTTTGTAGTAATAGTTTTCAATGAATGCAAAATAAATAATTACTTTAGTAAATTTAACAGTAAACGCTACACCGATACGAGTGCAACATCAGTGCCGTACGACCACTGCGCGGCAACATCTCGCCACATTGACTGCACGTAGTTGACATAAAGAGCTTAGTGGACTAATAGAACCTCTGAACAGCTAAAAGTAGGTCGTTGTCTCAACAACCCCCTTAATATATTTTATCCATTGAGTTGAAAATGGGTTGTTGTCGCTATGACCCTTTTTTATATTGTCTATAGTACATTTTGGACCGTTGACGCAAAGAATGGTCGAGTAAAATACCCAGTTCTCTCAAAATAAATATTTAATGTAAGGGTCGCTGAAGCAACGACTCATCTTTTATAATATTGAACTAAATAGGGAAAAATATGGCGTTGTCACTTTAAATCCAATTGAGTAATCGACCTTTTAGTTGAATTTAATGTAGTTGTAACAACGAATTTTAGTATACAATCTTAAATATATAAATAGGATCGTTGTCTCGACGATCTGTAGAGTAAACGTCCCTGTCCTATTTGTTATTGTCCAAGAAAGGGTCGTTGAGTCAACGATTAGTAGGGTAAAAGACCTGTCACCTAAGAAACAACACAGAAATATAGCGTACTAGTTAAAAGCAAGTTTAAATTTGTTATTTCATATAAACTCCATCTACGTACGATTCCAAATACAACTAGGGATGTGAATTTCCGGAATGCAATTGTACATTTTAGGAAATATGTTTGCTATATAAACTGATATCTTTTATTATACTAGTAACACAACTAGTGTGCAACTAATAGTGTAATTAAGGCTATTAGCTTGCTTTCCGTTACGAATTCATAAATAGCAATCGGCGACCTCCACTGTAGGAGCATAGTTATGCATGATGCTGCGGCTGAGTTTTTTTAAATATTACAAACCGGAAGTGAGATTGTGATAGCGGTCTGACTTTTTGGAAATTTATATTTTCCGAAATAAGCCTTGCTCCACCAAATTTGCATAATTGTGCCTTTAGTATACAGTAAAATATCGTTCAAACACCCTCAACCGTCGGACGTAGCAATATAATTGGCGAATTTGTCTAACTAGAGAGCCAGGCGAGTTTTAACACTTGGCGAGCAGTGTTAGTGGACGGCAGACCACAAAGTCGGCCTCAGCCCATCACGTGTGAGACCCAGGATTATTCTCCAAGTAAACCTTGGCCGATAATCTGGCTTTGTTCCCGGCCGGCTCAACCTGTCTCGGATACTTACCGTATCTTTGATCCCCTGAATCGCGTAAGCTTTTGTCACTGTTGTATTGTATAACTCTAGTCTTGGGGTTGTTGGCGAATTATAACAGCATTATTATAAAGATGAATGTGTTTGAATGCTATTAAGTCTTGTGTGTTCAAAAATAATACAGTTATATTTTTAGCTGTCTTTTATACCGAGTGGTTAAAAAAAAAAATATAAAATAGTGTTCCTAGTTTTTTCTGTAAGCAAAGTAATGTACAATGGAATTTACGTATTAGATTTTAGGTTTAAAAAGCACCTATCTGTGGAACTCGTACAGCTAAGTTATTGGTTGAGCGTCACCACTGAGGGCTGGCAAAATTTCTTATCTGCCTGTCTGCCAGCACGAGATTGAACTGTCCTATAGACTTTAAATTTTGCATTAAGCTTTATTGGTATCTGCAACGCTGCATTAAGCTTATTGCATCATCGAGTTTTATGATGGTTCATTTCACTTCAAGTGGTTTAGAAAACAACTAACATTTTTATATGAGTGTTTTCGATAGCCATGGTTGCAACGAGAACATCGCAGAACAGATTTGTAAACTAACTGTGTAAAATCATGTGGAATTTTGAATTAGAGGATGTTGCATATCCATTCATGGGATTCGACTGAGTGTAATTCACGTCTGTCACTCAATAGGTGATAACGCTTTCTCTTTTGTGTGCCGGGGATTTAAACATTTCTTATTGTATGATTGTATATCTGTACCCAAAATATCGTGCATGAAATGAGCTATAGATGTGAAATCTTTAATGCAATTCACCGATGCCAGTTACGCCAGATATGGTCTGGAGGACTTCTACTTTGTAGATGTAAAGTATATGAATAGGGCTTGATAATAATTTGGTAGTTTGATTTAGCCTTTATAACGGTAAAAGTGCCCATCGAAAACGGAACAATTTTTTTTAATACTAGGTAAAGGTTAGAAACAATTTTGATTCTGAAACAAATGTTAATAGTTAGGAAACTTTTTAATGGTGAGGTCTTGTAAAATCTAAGACCTTTAAATACATAACATACATACATACTAACTATACACACACAAACGCGCGCGCCCGCAGCAAACATCGAGCGTCAATGTAAATTCAAAAATATTCAAATGCTTTGAACGGAGACTGATACTTTCTTACATCAAAAGGAATTTCGTATGGACGGAAACAAATAATCCGTTTAACATTGGGCAAACGTATATTGTGGTGCAGTCTAGGATTAGTTTTGTCATTGACAAGACTTTAGTTAAAGTCTATCTTTATATTGAATAGCTGAAATACAATCCATAATAAATCTGATAGCCATTGTGATCGTTATATCGGTGCCTAGACGCAGAAGGAAGCCAGTGGACTATAACAATCAGGGGTAACTAGTGTAATGGAGCACTGAGCTGCAGTTTTACTTCGATTACAGCACAAGTAGTGCACGCTCGACCTGTGTTTAACGACCCTTGTCGCAGATAGGCAATCTTCGTATACTTATAGCAGAAGTAATATTGCTATTATAGCGTTCAAGACACCCTTCTTGCGATGTTGGTTAGGTTAACATTGGAATAGAGTACAATTCACTTATCGCACAGCTTATTAGAAACTAGCAGCTACCCGCGTGCTTTCATAAAAATTAAATAAGTACGTCATAGTTATATCCTTTTCAAATGTTATATAATACATACTCATAAAAATAAGTGATGGTCACTCTTTAAGTCGGAGAGTGAAACAGTTTTCATGAGTACCACATTTTAACATTTTGTAATATTTTAATTGCTGTAACGATTTCGGTAGCAACCGAATTATTTTAAGTCTGTGATGGTATAGCACGATAGAGCCACATGCTCACTTTTAATCGGAAATCTTAGTCGAGTTTGACTTTTTATCAATATCGTGAAAGTATATAGGTAGGTGGTAGGTATAGGTAGGGAAAAGTCTACTTCGCTCAAAAACTACTGATTCCAGGTATTGTAATCAACTTGCGGTCTAACGTATTTTCAGTGCCGTAGTAGTGTTTGCATTATTGTTCCGATCAACAAAGTTGATCCGAAACGTCTTCTTCAGTAAAAAAACGACTACTTCTGGTTATTGTAATGTACTCCTGGACTAAGATAGTTTCAGTGCCTGTAGTCTGGTGAGAGCATAATATAAATATGTCAATTATTACCTTTATAGGACTTTATAGGAATTTTAAAAATAAAATATACTTCTTCTAGGTTGCAACCCCATTTCAGCCCTGTTTCAAACATCGATGGGCTTTGATGTCCATAAAAATGATTTTGTGTCTACTTGAGTAATGAGACAAATTTAATCTTTCTAGAGGATCGGAAGTTGGAAAAAATATACATCTTGTAGAGGTTGCAGTGTTGCTCATTTAAACCCCTATGTGTGGTTCATCTTCATGAAAATGCCTTGGTTTTTTATATTTAAGTGATGAGGCACGTTTGTGAAACTTCACTTTTGTTGGGCATTGGGAATTAAAAAAGTTGAAAAACAACTCTATTCAACCCCAATGAGTTATAGATCGTCATGTTTTCTTTGTCTATTGAGAGCACAAGGTTTCAGTTATTTTCGTTTCTTTCTCGTTTCAAATCTTCGTTGGACACCGAGAATTTAAAAAACGAAATCTAGTTTTTATAGGTGTTGCAACCACGTTTCAACCCCTCTGGATGTTGACCTTCATGAAAGTCCTTTAGTTTACCTGCGAGTGCCAAATTTCAACTTTCTAAGATATCGGAAAGTTGGAGTATTAGTGATGAGTGAGAGCTTTGTGTTTTATATAGATATACATTTATCTGCGCAGGTATATAAACACAATTGGTACAATAGAATACTTTTGATGGGTCTAATTATAAAAATACATCACTAGTATACCAATTGTGTATTAAAAAAAAAAAATATCAAAGACAGGCGTTTATCTCATGATGTTTGTTAGGCCGATTTCCAGATATCATCGATTATGCCGCTGGTTTACAAAGCAAACCTTGGATAAAATCGTGAATGCATGAAATGCATTCTTGTGGGTCGAGGAGAACTGTGAGCCAGCGCCGCGCCGGTTCGATCTCAAGTCAACTCTCTCATTAACGCGCTCCACCTTAGCTCCGATTCTTGCTGTATGAATTAAATACCCTTACATGTTTTAAACTTATCCATACAATTCTAACTATAGAGATTACAGGGATGAATTGTTTTCTTGAACTTTTAAAATTCTTTATGTACGAATTTTGATTTAGAATGTCAGTATTAATTATTTTCTAATAAATATTTTAGTAGAATGCTACAGTGACAAAGAGCCACTTAGATGGAAATTTGAATTCCTTCCTCTATTCACAATACTAAAATTTGAGGTTATAAGTTGCCGAGCTATAACAATGCTCCACCTTTACTGCTTAAAGATTAAGTGGAACGGCGGGCGTGAAGGGGCGCGGGTCATCCCATGTTTACTGAAGGTAACCACTCACGCGATAAATCGAATCTTGATATATAGATGGCTCGGGTACGCATTCCACGATGCGCCGCATCCTCTCTTTATAGGCTGGGGAATAGAAATATCTTTAAAATACAACAAGGGAAGCTAATTTCGTAGTATTAGAAAAGCGGTACATGCATTTGATTTTTTAACACAGAACTAACAATTTGTTGTTATTAACTCGTTTGCATTATAATTGCTAAGCGGCATATCTCATGGAAATAAAAAAAATTTCAGTCCGATATCTCAAAAGTACTTAACGAAGAAATTCTCTTTTAGCGGGACACCTGGTTTAGTATTTTGATCTGACTAAGTGGCAGTTTGCATATATTGCTGTAAAGTCCTGTACGAAAGATTGCATGCAAGATTATCAATTACTTAACTTAATTATAAAATTCGGCAAACCAGTAACATTTGACCCAAGGAAAGACTAATCACAGAGTCTCTGAAAAAGAATGTCGGGATTTTGAACAGTCGTTACATAAAAACTATTTAAGATAACTAAACGATGTAAACGTCAAATTTAATTTTAAATAACTAAGTTTTGTGTTCCAGGTAGCATTGAAGAAAACGTTGATATTTGCATGCGCAGAACATCATGCCAAGGTAAACGTTTCCTCCAATGCTACACGGAAAACATAACGGAGTTATTTAAACTTCAATTTGAAGTTTAAAACATTTTGTTATCTTAATAGTTTTTATTTTATATTCCGGTAAAAAACCTAGGATCTTTTCGGAGATGCTATAGCCTACCATGTGCACTCGCTGTATGTAGTGTATCTCTGTTTAATGAAAACTATGGAACTTATATAAATCTTACTCATATAATGAACTTATATAATGGAACTTATATAATGATCTACAGTGAAGAATTTAATATGTTTTAAGAAAAGCTATAAAAGCATAAATAATATGAAAAGAACATATATCGGTGTATGTGGTGTTAACTAAACGATAAATTTGACAGTTTCATTCATTAGTATATACAAGACCACATTTTCTTCTGTGTAGGAAAATAATAGTAACACTGAATGGAAGATAGAAAAATTAATTTTCACTGTAGTGATTTTTCAGTACTTACTATAAACTAGATATAGTATATATTGTAGAACGGAAACATAGTAGTTGTGAGTATTATATAACCAGGTCTGGACATCTTTATTAATGACCAAGATAAATTCTACTGTTCTATGTTTGCATCTAATTTCAACCGTTCAGTAGATCTATAAATATGAAAAAGAAAAACGATTAATGGACCAGATATTCGATACATAGCCAATTATATTTTAATGCCATTGTCGTGTATTTGTTAATTGTTATGTTTTACCTTTACGACAAAAATACTTTCACCTATTTATATTAGTCAATCTGACATAACCTTTTACATTTTATTCACTCTTGTGTCTATTTATTTCTTGATTTAAATATTTAACTATATACTATTGTATAAAAATGTAATTGTGTCTGCCTGTTATTCCACCACGTACAAAATCTGGGCTGGTTGTATTGAAATTTTACATGACGTTCTTAGGATAATTCTCCTGGTTAACATTATGTACTTATCCTATTTTGAAAATCCCTCCGGCCTTCACCCCTCTAGTCTTGGAAACTCCCTTGGGTTTGATCAGCAGACAATAAATGTGTTTTTAATCATCCGAACAATTCAAGAATAATAAGTGTAATAATTTATACACATCTAAAAAGGTACCGTAATAGTAAAGTTGTTACTCATCTGTCAAAGTCAGTCAGACTTTACAAATGTCATGGCACATACAGAAGCTTTTCTTTGTCTGGGTTTGTTTATATTGGGATTTTAATCAACTACACCAAATGCCAGGAATTATTACATCACACGTGTGTTAAATGAAAAGTTGGGGACTTGGACTTTAATCTCTCTAGACTTAGGATTTCTGTACACAATTGCTGGAGATTTTCAATATATCATGAAATACTAGAGAGAAATTCGAAACATTTCATACGAGGTAGGTACTCGTAGGTACTTATAAAAGCATTTTCATTCTCCGGCTTTAGGGCTCCATGTTTAAAATTAAACCTAAAATAGATCAAGAGATTGGAATCTATTGCAATGACTATCCATTATCTTAGAATTGTTTGTAATATTATTTAAAAGGAATATCCTCATGGTGTCATGAATATGCAATTCATTTTCAAAATGAAATTGCGTGCAATGCTGCTGGTAGCTGCTAGTATTCTTACCTTAATTTTGTTACTTATCGCTCTAAAAGAAACATATTCTACGTAGAATATTTTTGTTCTTGTCAAATTATAGTTTTATGTGTATAATAAACGGATATTCAAAATGTTATAATTATCACAGTTTGTTACTTGTCTAGTTTTATTGTATTATTTTAGCTGCCAATCTACTTTCTGTTTTGTAGTATAACTAATAATGGATACGGCGAATAACCAACTCTTTTGTATTAAATGGCTTGTGCCTGTCCTAAGTATAACCATCCCGTAAAATGCACGTAACGCTACAAAAAACAAACATTATCAGGAGTGAATTTTTTTGTGGTTATATTAACACATTTGTATAAGTTGTTATCCAAAAAATTTTCATGAAAATTGTTTGAAATATTCCGTCACAAACTTAACTAAACAATCACACGAGGACTGAAACTGTTTGAAAATAATTAATTTGATATTTTAGAAATGATTTTCATACTTTGGTTATCCTAACGCAATCTCGTCATATGCTCTTCATTAAAGTGATATTCGGAGCCTGCACGATTAATATCGATTTTTTACCTTTATTCACCTGTCACTGCATTGAAAGTAATCTTTTGAAATTTTGAAGAAACTCCCTGACATTTTAGACACTAATTTGGCTCGACCAAACCAAGGAGCTGTGGTAACCAGTATCTCTATAGGACTGATTACGCCATAGCACCGACTCTGAGCAAAGCGACACTGCAGAGCAAACATCCATCGCATTGCTTGATTACTCCAGTGAATAGAGGTAATTACGACTTTCCAGATAAGACAGCGTCGTGTTGCCGCGGTCATTTGGTGATTAAACCGTACCTTTCAGCATCAGACTCTACCACACGTCACGCAATCCGTCCTCTGATCCCCGACTGCTGATAGAAGAGTGAGCATGTCGAGTATCGAGACGATTCAATCCAATCTCTACTGTGGTCTAATGTGAGATTTGTGCATCCTTTTCAAATTCTGAATGTACTAGATTCACAAATACAGTAGTGTGGTTGACATAATTGTAGTACAGTTGTAGTTGACAGTACTTGAAGCGGGTTTCGGTGAAAAACCAGGTAAACATAGAAATAAGGCACGGTTAAAGTTATTTCCAAATAAGGAATTAAACATTTTTTGTAATATATTAATATTTTCGAAAGATTTCATAAATTTGGTGACGTGATCGTCAGGTTTTTCTCTAGAAATTCTTTACAGATGGTTCACTTTCCGGGGTTACCATGTACCATGAGATTTAATCCTTTTGTATTAAAATTTTCATTATACTTAAGTAATCTTCCATTGTGGAGACAAGGCTTTGACCGAGAGCTCATGAGTTCGTTTTCCGGAAAGTCCAATACAAATTTGCCAATGGACTTGAACGGTTTTATCTCAAACACCTTTTGTGGAGTACCTGATTGAAATGTCACTGCGGTAGAAAGAAACAAAAAACTGAAACGTTGTCTTTTTATGACGTACGGAAAATGGAAAGATTCTTGAAGATGTAATTAGGAAGCATATAGTCTAGCAGCATATAACATTTTCCAGCATTAAATCGTTTCAATAGTTTTATTAGTAAAAAAAACAATATGTAATACAAACCCACATTTTAAAATAAGAAAACAATGTTTTCCGTCAATTATACAATTTTAAAATCTGAAATTTGCTTGAAAGGGCAAGTAATGCACATTAATTTAATGCAGGACAAAATTAAAGCTAGTTCTTGATAAATCTCCTGGAATTGCTAGAATAAAATAGTTAGCAATTTCGAACTGATTTGTTACATCGTAAAATATAAAACTAATATACAGTACTACATATTTATGTCACTTACGTTCTTATGAATATTTTGCTTCTCTCTTGCCTCTCCACTCTCAAAATATACCAGTTGATGTGGTTGTATATTGTAACAAGTTTCATTGTTTTTAGGAGGGAAACTAATATAATATGATCTTTTAAAATTAGTTGTAGAAAGAAAATATAAAGTTGGAGTATTGTGAAAGAGCATTAATTGGGATATAATACTCCTTCGGGCGCAAACGGAAGAAAAGTAGATTATGCGTATGCCTGTTACATTGTGTTACTGAATGAAAAATGTATTATAAGTTACGATATATACATTTTAAAACATTCCGTTGTGACAACTTTTTAATTGTTGACATATTAATATCCATGTAAAAGTTTGTAAAAAAATATCCATCACCTGAAAAGCTTATAAGATAAAAATGTTACGAGTATAAGCACATTAATTTATTTCCACAAACTTCTTGATTTCGTTCAATTTGTTAGATATTTGTCTTGTGTTTGTATACATATTACCTTGTAATATATATTTATGTACGATATAATGAGATATATATGTATATACGATATCGATTTGTATTTATATTTCTGCTATGTTATATTTTACTTCTCAAAGTTTGTATGGCCTCTATCTTGTTAAAACCTTAGTGTTACGAGACATGAAGAAGATGTAAGAACAAGCAATGCCGTAAATTACCTTAGAATTAATTCTAAAAATTATTTTACGTTTTGCTACGCAATATAAAATAACTCAGCTGTAACCTCTCTCTAAGTCAGCTCTCTTCTAAACGCCTGTCATTATAATCGTACAAGATATAACAAATATATGCAAGAGTAAATTTGTTAATTGCTTGCATTTCTAAAGAACATATCATTTATGGTGTAAATAACATTTTGGTACAAATTCTAAAGACTGCATCCTGAACATTTTTATGGTTGAAACTGGGTCATCCAAGGCATTTATAATTAGAATCTCGACCAGTCTCTGCTATATATATATATATATATATATATATATATATATATATATATATATATATATATATATATAAAATGTATACAAACAAAGAATAAAATTAAACGTTTATTCTTTGTTTGTATACTAAGATTTATATCCTTTTTGAGAACAAAATTCTTCGAAATATTAAAGGATTGTACGAAGTCTTTTTCTTTTATTGTTAAAGGAAGCCTCTGCGCAATTATCTTTTGCATGACACACACACACCTACATATATATATATATATATATATATATATATATATATATATATATATATATATATATATATGAAACATCAGGATTTTTAATTCTGGTGATTTTGGGTTCTAAGTTTAATTGGGGAAATGCAAAACACTTCTGAAAATTCCCTCTTAAGATGTTTACAATAGCCTCATTTCTATTAAATAATCTTCCCAATATTTCATAATAAATTATTTTATGAAGCGTATAGCAGTATAAAGCTTGTAATTTAGGATGAAGGTGTACATGACATGAAAATTTTAACATTTTGTTATCTGAACATTAAATTGGAGCTGAAACTAAATTTTATTCTTGCTTTAATAAAGAAGGTGTATGCCTTAGTTGCATTATTTATATCATAAACCGTAATTGGTAGTTTATGACCGTATCGAGAAAAAATTGTGTATTCAAAAATAGTCCTTGGTCAAGCTTTGACAAAAATGACAAATGTTGTGTAGCAGTGTAATTCTGTTTGATTTGTTACTCAATAACAGTTAATTTTGTTTGATAAGTGTATTAAACGTAACTAATTATTCACATTTTAATTTTGACTGTCTAATGGCATATTCCAAATTTGGGAATTGCTTTTTGAACAATACGATGTGGAATAAATGTAAATGAATACATATACAATATTTGTATAGGCAGTACAGACTAATGTTCAGAGAGAATATTTTCAGGTATACCGCAAACAACCCAGTGGTGACAATGACAATGACAATGACAATGCTGTAGGCGAGGCGGTACACAGCAGTAGTTCGTATAGTCTCCTCTGTAGCCGGAGTGGCGCCGCCCGATCACTCAATTCACCTGACACAATTTCCTGTCTCGGTATATGAGCAAACAACCCAGTTGTGACAATGACAATGACAATGACAATGCTGTAGGCGAGGCGGTACACAGCAGTAGTTCGTATAGTCTCCTCTGTAGCCGGAGTGGCGCCGCCCGATCACTCAATTCACCTGACACAATTTCCTGTCTCGGTATATGAGCAAACAACCCAGTGGTGACAATGACAATGACAATGCTGTAGGCGAGGCGGTACACAGCAGTAGTTCGTATAGTCTCCTCTGTAGCCGGAGTGGCGCCGCCCGATCACTCAATTCACCTGACACAATTTCCTGTCTCGGTATATGAGCAAACAACCCAGTGGTGACAATGACAATGACAATGCTGTAGGCGAGGCGGTACACATCAGTAGTTCGTATAGTCTCCTCTGTAGCCGGAGTGGCGCCGCCCGATCACTCAATTCACCTGACACAATTTCCTGTCTCGGTATATGAGCAAACAACCCAGTGGTGACAATGACAATGACAATGACAATGCTGTAGGCGAGGCGGTACACAGCAGTAGTTCGTATAGTCTCCTCTGTAGCCGGAGTGGCGCCGCCCGATCACTCAATTCACCTGACACAATTTCCTGTCTCGGTATATGAGCAAACAACCCAGTGGTGACAATGACAATGACAATGAAAATGCTGTAGGCGAGGCAGTACACAGCAGTAGTTCGTATAGTCTCCTCTGTAGCCGGAGTGGCGCCGCCCGATCACTCAATTCACCTGACACAATTTCCTGTCTCGGTATATGAGCAAACAACCCAGTGGTGACAATGACAATGACAATGACAATGCTGTAGGCGAGGCGGTACACAGCAGTAGTTCGTATAGTCTCCTCTGTAGCCGGAGTGGCGCCGCCCGATCACTCAATTCACCTGACACAATTTCCTGTCTCGGTATATGAGCAAACAACCCAGTTGTGACAATGACAATGACAATGACAATGCTGTAGGCGAGGCGGTACACAGCAGTAGTTCGTATAGTCTCCTCTGTAGCCGGAGTGGCGCCGCCCGATCACTCAATTCACCTGACACAATTTCCTGTCTCGGTATATGAGCAAACAACCCAGTGGTGACAATGACAATGACAATGACAATGCTGTAGGCGAGGCGGTACACAGCAGTAGTTCGTATAGTCTCCTCTGTAGCCGGAGTGGCGCCGCCCGATCACTCAATTCACCTGACACAATTTCCTGTCTCGGTATATAAGCAAACAACCCAGTGGTGACAATGACAATGACAATGACAATGCTGTAGGCGAGGCGGTACACAGCAGTAGTTCGTATAGTCTCCTCTGTAGCCGGAGTGGCGCCGCCCGATCACTCAATTCACCTGACACAATTTCCTGTCTCGGTATATGAGCAAACAACCCAGTGGTGACAATGACAATGACAATGACAATGCTGTAGGCGAGGCGGTACACAGCAGTAGTTCGTATAGTCTCCTCTGTAGCCGGAGTGGCGCCGCCCGATCACTCAATTCACCTGACACAATTTCCTGTCTCGGTATATGAGCAAACAACCCAGTGGTGGACAATGACAATGACAATGCTGTAGGCGAGGCGGTACACAGCAGTAGTTCGTATAGTCTCCTCTGTAGCCGGAGTGGCGCCGCCCGATCACTCAATTCACCTGACACAATTTCCTGTCTCGGTATATGAGCAAACAACCCAGTTGTGACAATGACAATGACAATGACAATGCTGTAGGCGAGGCGGTACACAGCAGTAGTTCGTATAGTCTCCTCTGTAGCCGGAGTGGCGCCGCCCGATCCCTCAATTCACCTGACACAATTTCCTGTCTCGGTATATGAGCAAACAACCCAGTTGTGACAATGACAATGACAATGCTGTAGGCGAGGCGGTACACAGCAGTAGTTCGTATAGTCTCCTCTGTAGCCGGAGTGGCGCCGCCCGATCACTCAATTCACCTGACACAATTTCCTGTCTCGGTATATGAGCAAACAACCCAGTTGTGACAATGACAATGACAATGCCAATGCTGTAGGCGAGGCGGTACACAGCAGTAGTTCGTATAGTCTCCTCTGTAGCCGGAGTGGCGCCGCCCGATCACTCAATTCACCTGACACAATTTCCTGTCTCGGTATATGAGCAAACAACCCAGTGGTGACAATGACAATGCTGTAGGCGAGGCGGTACACAGCAGTTGTTCGTATAGTCTCCTCTGTAGCCGGAGTGGCGCCGCCCGATCACTCAATTCACCTGACACAATTTCCTGTCTCGGTATATGAGCAAACAACCCAGTGGTGACAATGACAATGACAATGCTGTAGGCGAGGCGGTACACATCAGTAGTTCGTATAGTCTCCTCTGTAGCCGGAGTGGCGCCGCCCGATCACTCAATTCACCTGACACAATTTCCTGTCTCGGTATATAAGCAAGCTCTCAGCTGATCATCCCTCCCTCGCTCCAGTTCCCCCTCTCACTCTTATTAAAGGACATTTTTACTGACAGGAAATTAACGCGATCATTGCTTCTTCTTGAAGTCATTAATATTGATAAGGACAGTACGAGTTCGCAGGACAGTATCTTGTTGAAATAAGTTGACAAAGAGAAAACTGGTGTTGCAATAATGATCTGTTTTAAAGTGATGAGGAAATCTTAATAGGTTTTGGGAACTGGTGATATTTTCTTGCATTATTTAATACTCTTACTGTTTACTATTAGGCTTAATTTATTACATCGTCAGTGTCATATCCATAAAAGTCCTCATAAATAAACCAGACATCTTATAATTGTACAAGTTATCTTTCCTGAAAAGTAAATAAATAACTTCTTGAATGAGTTCAGCAAAGTTTTTCTAAGTAAGGGCGCTTCGGTAACATACGGATTTGAATACTATCTTTAACTCAGACTCAAAGTTCGACTCCCTGGTCCATGCTGTAACGGGTTCTCCTAAGTGCTTAATACATTTAGAATGCCATAACCGTAATTTCATATCATTATGACTCCAGTTGGTGCTGTTTCAAAGCAACTGAGGGTCTGAACGAATTGTGAGTATGTGATTATAAAGAAACTTATAACTAAAGCACCTAACTCAATCCACTTGGATATTGTTATTTTGAAACGGCTTGATAGGCTTGCTGAATGGTTCTAACTGTTAATAATTAAAGTGGTAGACATTTCTCTAATTGGTTCATTGAAGTGAATCACCGACATATAAATTGTGAATCAGACCTACAACGGGTGCTCTTTATTTTTGTGTTTCTATAATGTATCTATGTGGGCGTTTTAACTTATGCATAATATTAATGGATAAAACAAATAGTATGAAAAACAAAATATTGCTTTTATTACGTTTAATAAGGCATAAATAAAACTTGTTTCTCTTTCATTATTAATTATTAAAATCATACGTCTGGTAATACTGTTGACAGAATGCTAATATATTTTCTTTGCTTCCAAATTAATGTTTCCACAGTAATTAACTGAAACCTCCATTCAAAAATGTTGTATTTGAATTTTAGGAAAGCTATATTACTAGTGATACGAATAATTAAGCAACGGTTAATTCTGTATCCGCTAGCTGTTCAACCCAGCGGTCCACGAATCTGTGGTAAGCGGTGGAGTTTGTCGAGCACGGATACATGTCAAGGAATTCTAGTTATTTTTAGCGATATAAAAAGGCTGCTATGTATAAAGAAGTCGGAATGGGATCACAACACGAGCTGTCAGGACCAGCTACCGGAAACATACAATGTGATGCACCAGTCAACAGTCACTGGTCTACACTGAGGTACATGTTTCAGTTTGACATTTATACAGAGAGAAACTTGTCAAAAATTTATATCGTCGTATGCCGACCATTCCGCTCTTGTACAGACAAAATATCGCTCTAACCCTCGCCCACTTCCAAAAGATGATTTATTTATTTCACAATTTATGTGCGTATAGTATCATTACAGTTCACAAATGTTGTGAGTCAATCAACAGAAGATTAATTAATATTGCGAGTAGCAACCGTGAACGCACAATGTTCGTATCGAAATGGAAATTCGCGCTTTTATTGCAATAAACTGAAACCGCGTATAAGCAATGAAAAGTTAACCGTAAATATGCTCAATAAAACAGCACTCTTCGTAACTGCGACGTTTATTACAAATTTATCAATATTACACTGTTTGTTTTAAACTGCAGTTAACTACATGCGATGATGAAAATGTGAAAATAATAACAAGCCATCAAAGGTTCAAATAATAAAACTATGTTGGTCACAGTATTTCGTTCTTTGAACTCGTTGACCATTTTATGGTACAACAGTGGTTGAGGATGTGGAAGTCGTTAAAGCTAAGGAGGAGGATAGCTATTTCTGGGACTGACTGAAATGTATAGTTGAGATTATATTCCTATTCCACTGAGCAATATTTCCAGCTATTATGTGGTCAAACGTTGATACTCTAAGGACGCTTAGATGTGAGTTCCTAGGATGAAGCTATTGTATGTTAGGACGACTCGTTTTTATTGATAATCCTAGATTGTTTGCTGATACATGTCAAAAATAGACACCGTCTGGTTGTTATAACCTAACATTTCCAACATAAGTACATTACATTCTGTCAAAACTTATAATAAAGTTTGCATTCCTTATAATACTATAGTCTGAACTATCAGAACTAATGACTTCTTTGATGTTAATTGAATTACACTAGGATTCGCTAAGGCCTGTGTATTAAAGTTTTGTGAAAATTTGTCTTTTAGTGGATCCAACACAAGACGGTTTCCGCTGTTATCTCAATGTCTCTTAATCTGTTCCTACATAAGATAATTCAAAAGTATGGTGAAGTTTTGCAAGGTGATATGAAAATGTCTTTATTTATCATGGAGAGTAGAATTTGTCTTTGTTTAAATCTTATACATAACAATGAATAGATAAATGTGTTACTAAGCGTTTTATGTTAAGAATGTTGAGAAAAGCGTTTATATGAAGAGAAAAAGCGGAAAGAAAATCGGAAAGTTTCCCGGAATGTTTTAGAATTCGGAACAATAATGACAATATTAATATTTTATAATTCAAGTTTAACTGACACTAATCAGTTGAACATAATTTAGCTTGACACTTTCATTGAAACTTTTATGACATTTAAATTGGAGAAAATATTAAGTTTACAGATAAGTAGTTTAAAGCAGATGGCAAAAAAGACAAAGTTGTTGTCAAATGTTCACTCCAAATTGCATCTGTGACGGATTCCAATGAAAACATCTAATTCATTGGAAATACTATTTCAACTCTGTTATAAAACCACCTTAATGAACTAGAGTCTGAAAAACAATATGACTTATATAACGAAAAATAAATTATAAAACGATTATTTGGAAATGTGGCATGCAGTTAGCAAGGATTTCCCCATGTAACGGAAGTAAATGGTGTTTCACTTTAGTAGGCTCCTCTGTCCTACGTGTATAGTATATTATCCGACAAACTCAACTATGCCCCTGGAAATATATCATAGGCATTTTTTGACCAAAGAAGGTTTCCGAGACCTGCATTTGTATATTTTTTCTCAATCGGGTCAATAAGGTAAGCTCAAATGTGACACGGTATATACAATAGATCGAAAGTGACTTTAAAAGTACGTTAGTATGTGCTTTTTAACCGAACTAGGCTTATACGATCTACGTGTTTATATATATATATAAAATATTCCGGCAAACTAAACTCCGGTAGTGGAAATAGCTCAGACCAAAAGTAGATTACAAGGGATGGAAGTAAACTCTCTTTGACCAAACGAAGATAGGTTTCCGAGATGTATGTATATTTTTTTAATCGTGACAATAAGGCAAACTCAGTTGTGGCGTTGGAATTACTGCATGGAACCAGAAATGCTCTTACACTCGCAAAACCTGATACAACTCAGTCGCAATTTCCCTTACCCTGTAATCCCCCAACCATGAACTCTGAAATAATATGCACCTCATTTATGTCTACTAAAGTTTGAAAATATAGGGCTCCATCATATTACATCATAAGTGTTTTTAATAATTAGGCTATGAAGTTAAATTTTTGAAAATTGTGCGAAGCCACGGGTAACAGCTAGTTTGCTATATAAATAATATTATTAGTAGAATTTTTAGCTGATAACGGCAATTTAATTTATTAATGTTTTGACTTTACACATGAAAGAGTGATTCCTGCTAATTAATTAATACGAGACATGGAAATGTGAAAGGTGGAGTAAAGTTCGACCCATTATTTTATTATTGAGATCGAGACTCAAAGGTAATCCATTAAGGCTGATGGTTATCTCTGTGTACAACAATGGAACACTCTTTCAAACAGAATTGTTTATCACGCTAGCATTTGCTTCCGCCCTTTATCCACATTTGTATGTCGGCATTTTAAAATACTAAAGTGAGAATAGTTACTTTTTTGTGTATGGATTATTTACTTGTTTAATAATTCTCTTACGAGTTGCGTCATTTTCCATTTAGAATTTATTTTGTTCCAAATAGAAGTAGTGTGTATATATTTATTGAACCGCTTTTACTGAAGAACAAAGGCGTTTGTTCTTCAAACAATAACCTCATGTACACTATCGAAAGATACATATTTATGTGCAGAAATATTCTATTTGTGTAACGAATTAGTCGATACTCAAAAATAATAGCTGTAGTTTCTACATCGAAATTGTGTACATTACGGGTCTTTAACAAGACATCTATTAAATAAAGTTAAATACCATTACGCTCCAAAAAACATCTACAGGGAATTAATAAAGATAAGTGTGAAATAATATTATTGCGTCATTCTGCTGGAAGTTTGATTAAAATATTACATAGCAAAAGTATGACAGTTTTATAAATTACCATTATTATGTTGTATAAATGCAAAAAATAAGTGAGTTAAAATGGATAATCTATTATAATTAATTACATATTTAAGATGTATAGTGTTAGCTATTTTGTTACCTCTTTGGATCCGAAATTATGCTTGTACATTTTTCATTTTCTTCGTGTGTTTTGTAAACAGTGGGTTATGTAAAAAAGATTTAAAAAATCAATGTTATTTTTGAAACTATTAACTTTTATATAACTTTATATCATACTAGACAAAAAAAGAAGTTGGAAAAATGTGGAATATGGAAAACAAGGTTTGGTATACATATGTAAAATGTTGCTATAGATTTAAATACCAGGAACACTCGCCGAAAATTCCAGGAACACTTGCTTTGCCAAAAATTAAAATTAATGGACTCCGAGTGATTTTATATTTTGATATTATTAGTGAAATAACCGGTCTGTAATCTCAACGTTGATGAATTACTATCGTGCTTCTGTGAAAAATGTCAGTGATCGCAAAAAAACTGTTGTGCTAGAGAAGGCGTATTGAATTTAGAATTTGTGTTTACAATACATTATTAGTAAAGAACAAATTTCATACTACGCTATTTAGACTATCAAAAGGATGTAAAGCAGAGGTTGTATTAGAGACGGACGCCCCTCCATTGTCGTGTAAGCTGGATTCACTACAAACAACATGGATTATTGCGCTTATAGAGATTGCCTGCTCTGTTTGAGTGCACAACACTGTTTGCATTAAAATAAATAAATACTGGACTCATCCTCGAAATCCATACATTTATGTTTTTGACAAGCGCATAACAATACCTATATAATACATAACATATCCGTGTGTCATCTAGTAATCTCTCAATGAAGATATCTGCTCGCTGTTTTGTAATAATAAATCAAAGAAAATAATTGCTATGACATCTCTGTAACGATGAAAACCTACAGAGTTACGGTGGTTATAATCAGTTCAGACTCACAGTGATTGTCATGAAACGATAGGAGGATGTTGAATACGTTCACCGTTATATGTTACTTAAGTCTATACATATAAAACAAACTACATATAAATATATCTTGATAACTTTATATTGGTCAATATTTGAACATTTTTATAATTGAACCTTAATATTCTCCGAAATATTAAGGTTCATTATTTTTATTCTCCGAAATAAAAATAGAAGAAACATATGTAAAAAACTCACATATTAGTTTTAAGGGAAATTAATTTAAAATGTGCATATCAGTATAATAAATTAACTAATTAATTAAATCACAAACTCGCCACATATGTAACATACATTGATAGCACAGACTCACAATTAGCTAGCTGTACTAGAGCAACATGGGCAAAAAATTCAAAATGAGGGTATATTATCTGAAAGAACGCGATGAAGAAGAAAGAGGGAAGGAAGACCAAGAGTTGTATTGGAAATGACATTTATCACCACTGGCAATCTAATTTAATTTATTTATAAAATATGATATACTGTACATGTTTATATCTTGTAATATGAACATGTACAAATACTAGATACAATTTTTTTTAATTTAATTTATTCTAATAAGGCAAAATGATAGAGCATACGATTTCACTATTATTTTCGGACTCAGCTCGCAAAAAACTTAATAACCAGGGTAAACCATTAAAACAGTGTTTTAAAATAAATAATTGTATTTTTTTTATGCTTAGTTTCAATCTTTAACTTTTGAAATATTAGCAATTCATCAAGAGACACTTACGTGAAATTGGTTCCAAGAGCTCTCTCATGTATGTTTTGTTAGAGCCAAAATCAAAAGTTTTTTGTACAAAAATGATAATGTTTAGGTCTGATCAGACTATATCGATTTCATTTACGCCCAAGTATGGAGGCGAGAATGTAAACTGATTTTCTTGGGCTATAGCTGAACCGATTTCTTGATTTTAATATTCAAACAATGTTTTTAAAAAAGAAGGTTGTTTCTGTAGTTGGAGTGTAAACTATGTGTGCATGTGTGTATAAAGTATATTTGAGTTATACTCGTATCATTTAGCTTTGTGATTTAGAACACAACCAAGGCGAATAATTTCAACATTTACCCCTATTAGTACGTAAAGTACTATAATATATAGTGTTCATTATAATAACAAATATAAATAAGAAATATAGGAGTTGTTCATCGGAATTATAGTATTCACAACGTTAAACGTCACAGAACACACTCGTGTGTAGCTAGAGACTGTTTCTGTGCGGGACAGATTTTTTTGCCTTTTACGTATGACGGGAACAAATTGACAAAGATTCATGTCATCGATGCTGACGTCACAAAGCCTCCCCCTCCCCCGCACTATATTGCAGTGTACCGCTCTGCCCCTATCCACGGTGTATACATATTTTATATAGTTGAATGTGCATTAAACGTTATTGCATCCTCAAATACGACATTGATTGTATCCGTACAGTAATATAAATTATTAAATCTGCAAACTCACGCAGGATTTATATGATGCAGATATGTAGTATTCCACACATACGTCCTTATGGATACGTAAAAATGAGAGATTACTTTAACTTTCAGGTAGAGTAATCGAGTTTGGGCTAGAAAAATAGTTATGTTAAAATGTAAAGCCCGTTAAGTTAACCGGCCTGAATATAGAAAAAATAGACACATTTTACATCACTCTTCTAAAATTACAGGCATGGAGATAACAGTCTGATAAGTTTACAGTATGAACATGAGATAATAGCTTCCGGTAGTTGCATGTTGTTATCTATAACAAATTTCATTTTGCCAAACAAGTATTTAATAATCAATATTTTTTCAAAATGATATTTAATTAAAAAATATAATCTCCTTAAGTCATAAAGGAATAAAAAAGTCACTCCTTGAAGCTATATATAATTCATGTGCACACAGTAAAAATGTCACATTGTTGCTTGAATTTCCTACTTTTAATGTCTGTAATTTCACGTTGAATTATGGAAAAGGTTGTTCTGCTTTTTCTGTAATTAGTGAAGTTGTCTTAAAGGACCTTGAACTTATCGTAAAAATATTTTCCAAATCGAAAATCGATTACGTCACCTTAATGTGTGACCGAACGTTACTAGGCAAGCCACTGGAGCTGACAGTTTATACAGCCATAAAGCTACTAGTAGTAATACAAGATAAAATCTCTCAATGTTCACCATACACTGTGCCGCAGCCGATTGTCTGCGGCACAACAAAGTATCCCGTTGGGCTATTTTGTTAGACACTCTCCAGCAATATGCTTTGGTGCTAAGTAATCAACGACAGATATTTTAATGACCACATTACAAATCAAGAAGACGATTATCAAATATTGAGTCGTTTCGTAGCCTGTAGTTTTGTTAAATCTGTCCAAAAACGTAAGTGAGCCAGTTATTGCTCCCTGCACGAAAACTAAAAAGTGTTACTAATTATATATCGACGGAAAATTACATTATGTTTCATAAATACACTAACAAAGTAAATCATGCATTATAAAATACATTAGGTAAACAATTCAAATAAATACTCCATGTGATGTCAACGATTAAAAATGAAAAAAACACGCCACAAACGTCTGTGCGCCGTAGGCCTAATCTCCGTCCGTATGTCGTGTGTTCTTTGTTTATACATTGTGTTATTTTAAATTTTGTAAATAACCATTAAACAATTAACTACTCGATGATGAAACGATTATATCGAAACATGTAAGGAATATCTGCAATATGTTGGAACTGTTCGGCAATGTATAGTAACACATATTTTGTTATCTACACAGTTTTGGGGCTAAAGATCAAGAATATTATTTTTATTTCCAGTCGCGCTCCCTCTCTGTACTTCCCTTCCCCCTTACTACCATGTGAGCGAAGTGTTGTGTCAGGGTTGGCGCTCAGTACGATGTTTAATACTTGAGTATTATTTGTCGTAGTAAAATAAAATTGGTATCAAAATGTTTATTTTCACTATTACTGTACATTTTTCATACAATCTCTATTTTCGAGTTGTTAAAGTGTGACAGTTTTGTACAGCTACCATTTTGAAGCCTGATATTATATTTATCTATTTTGTACAGCCGCATTTGAGTCAATAGTATGGGGCTACTTCGAAAAAATAGAGACAGGGTAAAGTTAACAATCCCAGCTCCCTGGAACCATTCAATAAACTACCTAGAACAGGACCTACATTGTAAATGTTTCAAACGTTAAACAAGCGTAATTATTTAAAGTGTGAATCTTTTCAGGTCGGATTTTGTAACCTTGTAAAATTTTGTTCCATTTATGTATTGAAAGTAACTTACTTTGGTCTAATATATCTTCATTTGTCTTAATAATCGTAAATGTTTCAAACTTTAAACCTGCACAGTTTTTTTACAGTGTGAACCCTTTGAGGTTGGAATTACTACATATTCTTTTATTTAAGATTTCCTTCTGACTCCTTACGGGCGACCCCATTGAAATGACAAAATATTATAGTTACTTCAAAAAGTAGATTTATAGGTACATTAATGATTTACCAAATTTGATTGCTTTATCTGTAATCGTTCGGGAATCATCAAGCCCGCGCGAGACTTTTTTACACTCTGTATATATATATATATATATATATATATATATATATATATATATATATATATATTAGTTCTGTAATTAAATTATATAATTGACATGTTTAATAATATAAAAACGCTTTATACATGCTTCATTCAACGATTCATCTTCCTGAGATGCAAGAATCCTGCAAAGATATTCTTACATAAATACTCAATTTGAATTCTATATCCTAAATTTAAACTAAGCCTGCTTCAAATTACAGTAATAAAAAAATATTTATAATTTAATCATTGGATTGTGCCGACGTGTTTTGTGAACTTAGCAAGACTGAACAGTTTGAAATGTTGTACTATATAAAATAAATAAATAAAAATAAACGGTTCTCAATGTATCTTGATAATCCAACATACATATATTGATTTTTTTCAACCGCCTTATTAATGCATTCTGTAACACTCAGTCAATTATTTGTTAATACTTTAAATATTAACAGAATATATTTTTAATTGCATTTATAACAGTGTTTCCAATAGAACATGTATTATAGTAAACGCTGTTAATTTTAGAAAAGTGAACATGTACACTTAAAATAATGATTGCTAAAGATTATCTGCATATGCCAATGAAGTAAGATCAGAAATTAAATTTAATTGTTTGCAGTCAAAACGTAAGTTTCACTGATCTGTGAAATGTATCACAGGAATTTCTCTTTCCTCAAAAATGACGCAATGGCTCTATCGTACAGTCTTACAAACCGATTTTATTAAGAGGCAAACAATACAGGTCTCAGAAATAAGCATCAGGGTTTGGACGTAAACAAGAACGGACGTAGAATATTGCCAGTAGACCTACAGTAATCTCCGACTCATGACAAACTGCATGGTTTACTGCGCTGATAAGGGTAGATGCATCCTTGAGCTTTATCCTGTATATTAAAACACATAAACATAGCATAAAGGCTCTGAAGTGTTAGTTCATAACTGCAGCCAAGTTAATAAGGTACGATATATTTCTCAATACAATAAATATACGAGTAGAGGCACTGTACAGTTACTACATTATTTAAAATATTACATGATATTTCAATAAAACAATGCACTTTACGTGAGCCAAGAGAAACACATATACACATATTTACTAATTTCATTTATATGCACAGCATATTGAAACAGACATATGTCACTTTCAATCTGAAGTCCGTGACGCGCTTTTTGTGAATTGTGTTCTTGATATTGCGGAACGTGAGGTAACATTTTCAGATGGTGCCAGATGTAAATGATGAAATAAAATAAATGATCGTATTGAGTTTGTGACACGGTTGGTTTGTTACGTAAAATTAATCTCTACTCTTAAAGAACAAATACATTAATAATAACATAATTATTCTAAAGTACACAACAAAGAAGGAAAATATACATATTTATAAATCAAGCAATTGAAAATTTTTTTTTAAAGGTGGGGAGGTAGTTTTTAATTTCAATCTTCATTTTCTTATCCTTTGGGTGTTGTTTAAATGCTGAATTGCTTAACCTTTAGGCTTAGGCATTTTGTGGTGAAAAGCTTATTCGCAATGGAGTATTTCCTGATTTAGGGAAATAATCTAATGAATATAAATTCAAATTTAGATATGTTGAATAAAATTAATCTCTAACTCTTAATAACAAATGAAATAATTTTAAAATACTTAACGTTAAAGTACAAAACAAAGCAGAAGTAAATAATAAAAATGTATAAAGTCAAATAAACTAAAATGTTTCTCAAAGGTCGGACAGTAACTTTTAGTTTAAATTTTTTTATTTTCTCATCGTTAGGCATACTTTGAATGTTTAGTTCCTTAAGCTTTAGGCTTAAGTATTTTATGCTTAGACGATTATTCGCAGTTAAATGATCCGGATTAGGAAAGTATGGAAATTTACATGGATTTCAGATCTGTGTTTGTTTATTGTACCTTTATTAAATGTTGGTGAGTTATATTTGATTTGAACTGTTAAAGCCCCCGTTTTCTGATGTCACATATCACAATTAAAGTCTTAAAAATTGGGTCTTAGACGAAATATTTGATTTACGTCGAATACTTGTATTCAACTCAACCCAGTGCCAATAATAGTGTTTATTGATGTAATGGGATATCTAGAAAATACGAGAAGATTTCCTTACCACTTTTAAACTCTGAATGCGTTTAGATGGAAAGGGAAGAAGTATACGTAAATGGATTAGACAATTGCTATAAGACACGTCGTGGGATGAATACATAACAACTATTGGTTGTTATAAGTGTAACTGTTGGGTATGTGTGTGTCTCATGTGATGTGAGGTAAATTACTTTCTTACTTAGCAAATAAAACTCAGAACGGAATGTTGTGGCTACAATAATGCTGACAATATTGAGATGAATTGTAACTAACTCTTAGGAACGATAAGCTGTATTAAATATCATTTATTACGTTTAACATTAGATATAAGCTCTCATAATCGTTCTCTACGTTTTTTCTTCAACTAATTGGTGGATCTTTGCAGAAGAATTAAATTTTTTCATCGAGCGATCGTTGGAAGACAAAAGTTTAATGATTCTAAAATTCATTATTAAAATGACATATTTGTTTGGTTGTACCATAACTTTTATTAATTGCCAGAATATTAAAAAAAAACAATGCATAAAAAATTAAAACTGAGTAGGAATGGATTTCTTTACTATTTTTAAACTATGCATGATTATTGCTATTATCCAGCCGTGACCCTCAAAGCTTGGAGCAAAACATTTTACACTGCCAGCAATACAAACGGAACTGAAGGTGAAGAAGGATGTGAAAGGGAACGTAAGGTTAGGTAGGATGAGGTCTGGTACCATAACACTGACTAGGTTAATTTCCTCAGGTGGGCGAGGGACGGCAAATCCTGAACCCACACATACTCTGCAGTTCTCAACTTTCTTATGCACTTGGTCCTACTATTCCATCCACCAAGTTCCCATGGAGTCAGAAATCTTAGAATCTTAGTCTATTAACCAGCCAAAATAAAGGACTCAAGCTCATAAAGAACTCCATGTCTTCAGGACCACATTCTACGCTAAGTCTAATTATCGCCTATGATCAACGTAATATAATGTTTTCACGTAATACAATACTAACGATTGCAGCATAGCTTCGTTTGAACAACGTGAAAAATAAGTGGGTGCGTACGTCTTTTTTTTATCACAGTTTGGTGTTTTAATTACAACCTCTTTTCAAGTAGTAAAATATAGGGTAGAGTATGAAAATATCTCACTGGAAATTCGTTGTAATGCATTGTATTCAAGTAATACAAGCGGCAGAGTAGTCTGATCGATCAATCTCAATGTACTGCCACACAATAGGTGCGTACAGTCTGTCACAACGCAAACTACAACAGACGCCAATCTCAATACTTGCCACAATAAGTTTATAAAAAACATAATATATATACACACACACGCTTAAAAATTAGTGATTTTACCTATGTAATATTTTTACCCATTACATAAATCAATTCCTACTATACACAGGGTGCACCAGACCACCTGGGACACTGATTGTAGCTGTATAACAAATAAAGACTTACCAAAAAATCAGTAAGTTTTGGTGGCTGAGGGTTTGTTTTCTCAAAATTTTTAAATGTAAAGTTGAGGCGTTTCATTTAAAGGTCTCTTGATACAGGTAATTTAAAAACAAAAATTCTAATTTGTCTTCCTGTAAAGGTACAGGATGTTCAAAAATATAAAACAAAACACCTTTAATAGGTTGAATTTGGGAACCCTCTCCACCATTAAAAATATAAATTTAGGCACTATGACGTATTTTTTGTTTCCATTTCTAAATAATAATCACCTTAACATTAATAATTATTATCACTACACTATTCTTATGTGATGACTACAAATCTCCATATAAAGTCAATGATTGTATAGTAAACATTATCCAGTAGAAACCGGTGCTTGTGTTCTTACACATCTGTTTCCGCGTCCCTCTCGGGCTTACCTCATGATAAGGCTCTGTCTCTAAAAAGATAACAGTAAGTGCGGAACGCTGACGCTAATACGCAAATATTCGCTGCAGAAATTTATAGTTACTACTATTTTCTCATCACAGTAGACCTTAGTGGTGCCATTTTAAAGCTTAAGAGTCAAATGATTTTCATTAACTTACAGTTTTCATCATTAAAATATACAATTTGTATCCAATTTATACATTTATATTATATAATATCGTCAACCGAATTTACAAACACTGTGTTATGGCATTTTAGAATTTGACTCATTATATTATCAATATTCCTCTATTGGGTTTGTAAGACCTTTACAGACCCAAATTTCAGGATAAAAGTAAAAAAAAATTGTTTACTGTGTTATGATAAAAAGAAAATTTTGGAATTAATTATGATGCTTACTTTTATAAAATCTTCTTTTGGCCCCAATGTGCTGTGGGCTTTCCTTTCGAAACCACTTGATCTCAACCACTACTATGTAATTATTGGATATGCAGACTATCATACATGTTTTAACATGAACACATCCTTGTAACCACTGATCAGCTGAGAACAGCATCGCCACGCTGCCTGGGTATGAATAAACCGTTCACTAGAACTAGGGGATAAAATACTGCATTCGCCCACTAGCAACTATAAACGATTACTCTGCCATTTGTAACATTGCAGATATAAATCGATATAAATTTTATACCCCTGTATATTTAGACCTACACTTTGTTTACCAGCATTTTTCATTGTGGTGATGGTTTAATTATTTCGTATATATTTTCATCGTTTAGCAATAATTTCCTGTTATAATTGAAGTAAATTAAAGTTGAACTTGAAATAAGGTAAAGTAAGATATTTAAGATAATGTGAGGGTAGATATTTCTAACAATCATACTTGGAGGAATAACCAAACAGAGTTTTCTTCCAAAATAAAGTTGCGGTATTAGTTTTAGACTTAGAACGAATTTTCTGATAATTATGATACCCGAGCGATCTGAAACTTAGCCAATGTCACCTCACCCCCTTCAGTATTGGTTAATTGAGAGTAATAACATTGACAAAATGTTTCATTGACACCATGACAACATAGTCAAAAGTAGAGAACAAACTCCGTGTGGGACATAGAGAGGCTGGTCTGATGCAACGATGCATATATGTATTGTTTGGATAGTATTTATCACAACTAATATATATATTCATGAACAAGAATTATTAGTGTAGTATTGCCTACATCTTATTGTACTGTATAATGTTAAAGAACTGGCAGTAGCTGCCGAGATTCGATCCAAACTACAAATTGAGTTAATTATGGATACAGTTACACCAGGTCACGTCATATCGCAATCTAGAAGAAATCTTGCTACAATATAACAGCACTATTACAGTGCTGTAGAGTTAGGTAATATTTTCAACAACAAAGTTTTATATATTTTTGATGTGCTATCCGCAAAAATCTTTAAACATGTCTCATGGGCATCATTACATTTTAGCAACGCCCAAAATGATAAAAGACGAATATTGAAATATTTTTTTCTAGTTTCACACTTTTTTTATTTGCAGATGATTTTTTTTACATCCAGAGTGTATCCAGGAATTAGTTTGAATTAGTTAATCTTCGATAAGCTCAAAGTTTGTTACACCTGTTTGCTGAGCTCTGCTTCTAATTATGTACAGTTTTATTGATTTAATTTTCTTCTTGTAAACTTAATTCTAAAATGTTTTAATTAAGCTATATAATGTACTTCAGTATTCGAAAAATCTGATAATATAATGAAATATTAAATTATTAAATATAAATCAGAGAGTATATGCAAGTAAACCTCTTTCATGACTTATTCAAGACGATACGAACTGCATTTCGACGTTGCGTACTTGTCGAAGAATTACTTCCAAGATGTAGTTTAATTTTGACACATATAAACTATACTCTCGTACCTATCGAACGTTCAAATCGAGGCCTTCAGTAATTGAAGTGCTGTGATGTAGCATGGAGGTCGACCGGTGGGTTGTGCGTTTTGCGACTCGGTTTTCAGGTTGAAAGGACCTATCCTACTGAATGGTGGAGCACTTTGCAGATTACCACTTAGATGTTTACCGCTCGTCTAATTTACGATTAGCTGTTGTAACATATTTTCGCTGTTTAGGGCTTATTGTGTGCGTTTATCGCCCTCTGCACTCGTACGACTTTCGATATACATGTTTAAACACAATTATGAAATCGACTTTCAACATTAACAATACAATGAGCACATATCTATTTTTAGAACAAATATAGCGATAATATTGTATGTTAATTATAAACACCTTAAAATTTTAAAATAGCAGTTACTATAATCAACAGTTATTTTGAGTTAATAGTTATATAGCGGGTACCAAACACAGTAACGTTGAAGTCCAGATGATGGATTTTAAATCCGAACCAGACTTTATAATCTGTATTTAACTGCACCCGCTAATCTGAAAAGTTTCTTTCTTGTTTAGGCTGAAAAACACCACGTCATGTCAGTCCGAAGTTCGCAGTGTGGAAGAGGAGAGGAGTTATTTATAAAAGTTATACTTAGCGTCGTTGAAATGTTCAAAGTCAACAGCAATGAAGGCTAATTTGATTAAAGCATGTTTACCAAACTCATTTTGATCCGTGTTCACAGTTTTCTTTTGATGAATTAATTTTCTTTTAAATGAGTTATTATTCTGTAAACATCGGAGTTGCTTGATTAATGACACCTCTATGCAGTTGTACTATGATCTGTTGCTGTGTTGGGTCAGAGGGAGCTGCCGGCGTAAACCTCCTGTGTGGTTATCAAACAGTGATCACTTATACAAAATACAATTAGCTCAATATAACTCTTGACATATATCGTGTGGTTTGTATACAAGAAGCATTTACTAAGACTCCACAGAATGTAACTTTAAATGGGATTGAAAGGGTATGTCTTGGGAATTGAGGAACTCTGAAGTTTTAGAGACGTATATATCGATTCCTTCCAAGACCGAGGCAACGAAAAGACCAAAGAAGTTAGATATTGGTGTGGGAACTATTACGAGGGTGGTTCGAAAGTCATGCAGCACAAGAGGTCTGGAAGATCCAGATACTGGGCGCATTTAGGATAGTGAGAAGAGAGATGAACTGTGCTTTCTGGCTTAGAAGCATTCTATACACTAAGGACACTGGGACGTATTGTGTTGAGGAACATTAAAGGAGACCTACAATTCTTGGGTATGTACGAGTAGTTACCGGATCAGAAATTCTCTAAAGATGTGACATTAAGAGGTCTATGTGATCTCGAATCTGAATGAGTAAACTCCGCATTCTGAGAATTGTCAAATGACATGAAGTACAGTTTGAATGGAGAACATGTGAAGACTCCAAAACAGCTTAAGACCAGGAGGTCATTCAGTCAATGAACATCCAGTGAGTGACCTTAGAAACACAATAATCTAAGTTTAGAATACTGCAATTATTCATTCATATAATTTTTGTATCCTTGATAAGCAATAATTAAATTCTTATAGTTAATAAAATAAAAATGTATTATTTAATTCTTATATTTAATAAAATAAAATAAATTATTATTTATTCTATTTCCTGAAGTAATCTGCTTGGAAAAATGTTCCTTCTTTATTTAACTCATAATAATTCCACAACATTTTCTTTTGTCATCAAGGGTACTAATGAAATGGCTTGGATGACTTAGAAACTGTTTTGCTTTAGTTTAATCTGACCTGCATATACAACTGTTTAGATTTATCCTACATTTTCAATACAGTTTTTATTTAATAACCTTTAAAACGATAAAATATGTATCCAGTAAACAATTAATTATTTTTGTGAAATATCCGGCCAGGATATTCAACAGTTAGTAGTTACTTTCCTGTTTTATTCATGCTACTCTTCCTTCTAACGCCTGTTAACGCCCTTTATACTGCGGATACCTACAGTCATTCCTTCACTTTTAGTTATTAGTTGTTGTAGTGTCACTTTTATCTCTCCTCTTGACTGCTTATCTTCATTTTTATGTTTCTAATTTCTTTCTTCTTCTTCTCTAGGGATTGTCTTTTATCCGGACATAAGGTAGGATCTATCTATTTCTATCGCTATGCTTTTCTCTCACTTCTTTACTCTGCATGCTCTTTACTTACTTCTTGTCATGCTTTTTTGTGAATTTAGTGATAAGTTTATATATAAAAATACATTTTGATTAGTGTAAATCTAAGTAATTAAATTGGAATTAATTATTAGATAATCAATTTGATATTATATGTCTTGAGTTCTTTCCGTATACAGGCTGTATATCATGCCGTTTGTTTAAAATTAAAGAATGGAACCCTGACATTAAACTTTAAATGTTAAAATGCTATGTTTTTAAGGTCTTGGCCTTAAAAAGGTTTTTGTAAACTGAAATAATTTAACATTTAAAAATAACAATATTAATTTTCTTTTATTGCATTACAAGTGTTGTAACTGAAATCACATTAATAATAACTTCCAGTTTTTTTTATTATAAGTACTTGTAATTGATTAATTTATGTCAAGATTAACTATAGAATTTTCTACTGAGGCTTGTTTTAAAACATAAATACGTATGAATGTGCCATATAAATCATTTACATGCATATTTAATAATTTTAAACAAAGAGGGCGAATGCATTGTAAATATAACTGTTGTCATTATTCTGTGGCAAATATTACTGTGCAATCCTGATAAAAGTTACACTAAATTAAAATATTACGTTACAATTATCAATTAGTTTTTAAAGTAAACTTCGACAGCTAAGTACCTACTACGTTAAGATAAATTTCAAAATAATGATTTTGATTAATTACATTATATTCGTAAATTTTAATCGGTTTATTCGTCATTATCTCTACTAGGTAATACCGTTCCTGTAGCAATAGCCATAGTTTCCCGGCTAACCAAGAGACCGGGGTTTCAAAGATACTCCTGTCTAGTCAGGGTCATTAAGCGGAAATACCCCAATGTGATGGAAGACTCGATTTGTTTATTTTATTGGGATTGAGGGTTCGTTGGCATCGCCGGTAAATCTATCACATCAGCCTCAAAATGATGAATACATATATATATATATATATATATATATATATATATATATATATATATATATATAATTTACAATTTATACGAATAACACAATATTTTCGGAATAACTTTTCCGACGTCAGATTGCTTTGGACGATCTGGCATACCGATTTGGCCATCAGGGGCTTGGGTGGCCCCGCACTTCTTTAGGCGAAAAAAAAAGAAAAACATTCCTCGAGATTGTACCCAAATTTAAGCTCAGATCACTAGAGTGCTCGTCAAGGTTAACTCTGGTACTAATAGTAATATATTTAAGATATCCTGAAATAAACCTACTTATATCGCGTAATAACAAGTAGTAGGTAGGATAGTAGAGTGGCCTCCGGATAATATCACTGCACCAGAGCGTTAATGGTTTTTTATGTTCACAAAAAAATATGAAATAAATATCCAGTATTATTTTATTGAAAAATGCATATCCTCATTTTATACAGTTTTCAGATTTAATATGACATCCACTTCGTTGAACGAGAAACATCCTTGCTATAGAACGTATTTTTGGCGATTAATTTACCAGTAGGCTAAATTCCCTCTCTCTTAATACGAATAGGATATTTTTAGCTATCAAACTTTTATTACAATCCACTAATTTTCCATCGAACTGTTGTGCTATCAGTTGGGGTGGCCCAATCTGTTCTTGGCTATCAGTTCTGATTGGGAGCGTCCGGGTTGTAATCTCTCGTCCATTTACAGATGTCGACTGCTGCATTGAACGTTAATGACAACAAATGTAAAGTATTGAACAGTGTACATTGATTAGCGCAGTTCAATCACATGCCAAATGACGTCATATTTATCTCTGCCAGGTAGATTGGACTGACAAACTATCCATAATAATCCTCTTAGGCCCCAATATCCGCTCAGCAGACGGCCCGTTTATATTTAGGCCGGATTCCATTTAGTCCGTATAATCACTGCTTGCAATATTTATGGACTATTTGCGACTCTGCGTGTTTGTGTAGGAACCAATATAAAACATTTGTGCGAGAAACATTCTTGGATCGGTGTAGTATTATTGGAGTGCTCGAAATATCCATCAGGAGTATCGAGTAACAACACTAGAACATACAGTAATTACTAACTACTAACTTTAAAAATTTCTACCGTTCTCAATTTGTCACAATTATCAATAATTTTTTTCCCATACGTACAATTATACATATATGAGCCTTTTTATTACGTTTGAAGACGTTTTATTCCAGATCCAGTATGGGTAACCTGTTGTATAGATCCTTTCAGGTAACTCCACACATAAATTTTCAAAATTATAAATTAAAAAACCGCGGAGTGTGAATTTCTAGAAATAACACGCTTGCCGAAAATTGTGTAAAGCGCATTGCTTCCACAAGACGTCTAATATGTGGAACTGTTATGTTATAAGTGTACCTCTTCTTTAAAATTCTAATAAACAGTGTAATTTTATATGCTGTCACACAGCACTGTTGATTGATTTTTAAAGAAAATGGGGTCGACTACAAAATGGCTATAACGTGTATTCAATGAGTACTCCATACTCCAATTGTCTGACAATGCAGGAATATTTTGAGACAGGTATGAAAATGTTTTATTAACTAAGTTATAGTATTTTAGCATGCTATTAATATACGTAATGAAATAAAAACAAGTTTCAGCGAAGCATACACAGCCATACACAGCAATTACATAATTGTCAACAAATTACCAAAATATTATTCTAGGCACTTTTCTTTCTAGCCGTTTTAACTCTCCAACATTGTGAAAATTGCACTCACTAAATTGTAGATTGTCGTTATAGTTGAAGTTTTTAGGCATTGCAGATTTATATTTTAAGCGAAAATCGTCTCAACAGGAGTAGCCAGGAGCTCGTGAGCCAATTGGTTTTTTATTCAAATACATAGAGGAGTCGATTGTCAGGTGAGCTATGTTTGGTGGAGGCCGAAACGGGGGGTATAAAAATGGTTAAAAATACAAAACATTAATTTTTCTCAGATCATAATTTGTTAGTTTGTTACATTGGAAAACAGCCTCCAGACACATAAATAAATGTTAAATCCACGTCAACTAACCACAAATTTTTATCTAGTCGTTTAACTATTATCTGTGTGTCTGACGGTCAGTTTGTGTGTCAATATGAAAAATTAAGATCTGAAACAAAATTGTGTACTCTTTTGCTACTGCAGTAGAGTCTCGATAGTTCGAGCCTCAGTAGTCCGAAATTCCGTGTAATCCGAGGCACCTTAGAGTTAAAAAATTGTAGACTGTTTATTTACATCAGTAAATTAGTCCGTGTCAATCCTGAAGTGGAGCGCTTGAAATTTATTTAAACCACGCTGTATACAAGTCAGCTGTGTGTCGTTTAGTGCGTCATTGCTATATTTTTTGAGAAGTGAAGGTTAGTGGAAAACGGCGCCTTTCTTGCTCGAATGATTCTCACGTTATGAAAAATAGATCAGTGTCGGTCATTCTCCAACTGAAACCGGTCCGGGTTTGTTCACTATTGTTTTATGATTATCAGGCGTTCAATTCAGTTGAGTAGTGTGCGTAGTCGCTAAGTGTGCAGATGTTTGGATTACTTTTTGTGTCATTTTTGCGAATTTTTAGCTAATTTAATGCATAGAGTGGAAAAGTGAAGAGAAAGTTTGTTTCTATCACAAAAAACTCACAGCGTTGAAGAGGATTGATCAAGGAGAATCGCTGAAGAAAATAGCAGCTGGTTATGGTGTAGGCGAGACAACAGTAGGCGATTGGCGCAAAAACCAAAGCAAAATTGAACAGTTTTCTTCTGTTAAAACTGCTGACATAACTACACCCAACAGAAAATCGAAGAAAAATCCGATTATGAAAAAAACGGGTGAAGGCATTTTTCTCTGGTTCAGTCAACGTGAAAAAGGAAACCCTATTTCGGGCCCGGTCCTTCAGGAAAAAGGTTTCTTCCGAATTAAAAGAAGGTGAACCGGATTTTACAGCAAGTGCAGGATGGTTGGACCGTTGTAAAAACGATACGGTATCAGGCAACTTGAAATATGTGGCGAAAAAGTTCCTGCAGATGCTGAAGTCGTTGAAGAGTCTTGTGCGAAAAGTCGTGAAAAGTTTCAGTAGATAATCGTAGACGAGAATCTTACAGTAAACCAGATTTACAATTGTGTCGAAACTTGACAGAATTGTATGATGTTACCCTCCAAGACCCTTGCCTCTAAAGAAGAAAAGGCAGCCCCAGAAATTTTAGAAAATTACAGTGTTAACTGCTGCAAATGCTACTAATGACCACAAATTAAAGCAGATTGTCATAGGTAAATCTGCAAAACCTCTGGCCTTAAAAATATCTCAAATTCTCCTTTGCTTTGACTTATACTTATACTTATATTAACTTATACAAATAAAACATCTGCATGGATGGACAAAGCAATTTTTAGACTAGCGTCATTCAGCCCATAGATTAAGGTGTATTGGAAGCTATAAAAAGAGAAAGTATCGACATCGTTTGTTGCAGCGTATGCTGCAAGCAACAGAAGGTTAAGAGACGATAAGTAATTTTCTTAAAATAACTTTTACAATGAAAGGTGTGGTCTTTTGAATAGCCGAGTCTTGGGATGAAGTTAAAGCAGACACAATCAACAAATCTTGGAACAAAATCTTGAAAAAAAGACCCAAACACAAGTAAAGGGAACTATCCAGATGACGATGTCCGTAGAAGGACTTATAAAAAAGCTCCGAGTATGTGAACAAACGGACGTAAGTGAAGTGGCCGAGTGGTTAAAAAATGATGAGAAACATGACGATGTTGACCAAGCTATCTTAGAAATTGTATCTGAACCAGGTGACCCAGCAGATGGAAGTGATGACGAGGATGTGTGTGAAGAGAGTATGGCAGTGATGACTCACACGGTGGCACAGGAGGCAGCGCTTACCACCTATGCACAACAACTGGAACCGATCCTAGTCGTTACAATGATCCTGACGATGGCGGGACATCACGGCAAAAAAACAATAGTGAATTTGAAAGGAAATTACGTTGGACTCCATATTTAAGTAAACCATATATGCATACCAGGTAACTGAAACATGAATTATGTGTTTTACTAAATAGATTACTGTATAAATTAAATATGATACAAAAATACACTGAAAACACTTTTCTCCCGTTTATTCCGTGTTATCAGAGTTTCTCGAAATTCGAGGTACAACCAGCCCTAATTATCTCGGATTATCGAGTCTCTACTGTATTCCATTTTGACCATCACTGACAAGATCGAAATGATGACCGATTTATTTCTTAATAGAAATTCCTTTGTCGATAAAAAACCAGGTTGTGTGCTTGTCCAAATTTGCTTTTGGCTCCTAGGCTATTATAGAGTAGGCTATGTTATGGAGACTGTGAGGTATTGATCAACAACGAAAATCCATTGCTCTTGGGCATAGGCGCATCTATGATAGCATAATAGGGGTTACAGCTTCCGGTAACTGGGAAGTGTTTATATCTCCCAGCCAAGCTGCGGCTCGAGGGCACTCTTCCGAAATATATTTCAAAGCTATAATATTAAAAGTTTCTCAGCTATATGAGAGTATAGATTATAAAGTGGGCTTCCTGAATATGTGTCTTTAACTTGGGAATGGGAATGCAATTTACAATTTAGCTAATAAATGTAAATGGTTTGTTTTATATTTCAACCGTCCATGATAAATGATGTATTTTTTATTAATCATGACACATTAATAAAAAATGTGCGCAGCGATATACGAACCTCTAGTAAAATAGTTACAACGCACAATATTTTATTACTTTGGTAATCTAATTTTGGGTTTTCATACCAAAAGTACGGCACGAACGCATGTAGGTGATCGGTTAATAACTTTTGTAGAAATCAACGAACACAGGTTACGCGAAGATAAATCAACGAAAAATCAATCTATTTTGTTTGAAAATTTTAATGTTATGTTACTCCTCATAATAAAAACTCTACTACCGTATTAAATATTGTTTTTGGCACAGTTCATGACATAGCTATCACATATTTTGACTTTCTTGACTAACTCTTCTATAACTTAGAGTGTCTTCACGACAGATTTGAAGATTATTAAAGCTCTCCCTATTGTAAACACTTAAAACCTTTAATCTTGATAGCTTGAGACTAATATCCATTACTAAAATTTCCCAAAATTTGTCCAAGTGAGAGTTGTATTATTTATAATTATTATTTATCGCCATCCTCTTATATAGACTCTTACATCTCATATATTGTTATGAATCAGATCTGGTACAACAATAAGGAGAAATAGGAGCAAATATCCTGTATAACGTACAATCTAATGTGAATTATTGTAATACATTACACTAATTTAGTTCATTGCCGTACTGTAATTCTCTCTTTAAACCAATAACATTATGTGTTAATCTCAATCTGAACTTCACAATAGAGCTATGAATTCCATTAAATCAAAATGAACACGATTTGACTCTCTTTTTTATGTAAATAAAGCTTTTGACGTTCTTGACCACGGACTGCAATGGTTTCTCAAGATTGCTCTAACTACTCACACTGTCAGCACTTTTCATTAACAAAACTCACTAATACAAAACTACCGTCCACTACAATAGAAATAAGGATGATGTTAAGACTATTACAAATTAGCCGCTCTGAGTGATGGATCGGCAAGAGTTCATTGACATTTCTCGCCGTCTCGCTCGAAGCGCGGGAAGTGTGCAAAAGGGGCTGGTTGTTAATGTACTTCTCAATCTTTACTGGTTGTGCATGCACTCTTCAATCCGAAAAAAAGTTGATGGGTGCCTGTTTTTTGTTGTACTGTCTGTCAGCCGTTACAGATAAAATATTAAAACAAATGAAAACGAAACTGAACTATGAGCATGGTTCGACTACGAATTTAATTTTAGTTTAATACAAATTAAAAGTTATCTACAACATTTTTAGCAATGGGAGGGCGAGGATTGCAACCCCAAACTCCCCCTGGATACGCCTAGGATTGGATTTTTTTTTCATACACGTATCGCCTATGTACATTCTATGGTAGTGACAGTCAACAGGATTCAACAAAGTTACGCTAGGTTCTGTTAGTGGTACCACCAGGACTGTCCGTTTGATCGTATTGTGGACAGTTGTTCAGATAAGACTACTGTATTTTCTATTTTTAGCTCAACATATTTGTTTGACAATCAGTGAACTTTGCTATAATGCAGAATTCTTGTGACTCGTATTCATTACAAAAGCATCCAGATTTCTAGGCGCTAGTGGATGTGGTCTTATATTTCCTAGCAGATAGAGCCAACATAACGTAACTTATTCTTTATACATACAGTACCTTGTTATAAATGTAGGCAACTTTTAGATCTCGGAATCTATGTTTTACAATTTAGTGGTAAATGTTATCTAAACAGTTCTAATAAACAGAAAAATGTACGTATGGAAAAAAATGTGGTTTGGTTTATCTAGGAAATAACAAGTGTAATTTACAAGTTTTGGTTTAGATTTGACAAAATCAGTTTGATACACAAGGCCAATATTTTGTAAATGACATGCACAGATGACATAGCATCTGCATATGACATAGCAGAGCAAACACTTGAGAGTAGGAAAATAGTGATATTATTTCAAATTGTATTTTGTAGGTCAATAAGTTTATACTAATGCCTTTCAGATTTTTTAAATTAAAATTCCTGGGTTTCTTCTAAATTAAAATTATTTATACTTCCCCTCAGATTAACAAACAGCTTAAAATGTTATTCATTAAGATGCACAAGGGAAATTGTGAGTTTATTATTTAAGGCCTGAACGCTTAATATCGAACATCTTGAATAAGGCTAAACATAGTAACACTGTCAAGTTTACACATAAAAACAACCATGATTCTTTCATTACTTTTATTGGAACAATAACAGAGTTTGATCTTAGCGTACTGAAAAAACTTGAATTATATGCCAGCTGATTTTCAGATCTCTGTTATAAGGTCAGGAAAACATCACTTTACGGACCAACCTTAGTGTCCTAAACACTTATTTGTACAGTATGATAGATATCCTGATAATATTATAAATGCGAAAGTACCTTTGTTTTGCTTTCACGCATAAACTACTCAATACTCAACCGAGTACTAAAATAGTACTAAAATTTTACATGGACATTCTTACGGATCCTGGGATGAATACAACCCTATTCTTATTTTGTAATTCCTCCGCACTGCGTCGCACTGGTATATAATGTAGCAACAAATTCCATCTTGGTCTCTAAAGTTGTGAAATATTAATTGAAAATATGATACCTCTCAATTGTGGCATGTTATACCCTCCCGGTTTGTGCAAGCGCATCTTTAAAGTGGCCATCCTCGCTTATGCGTTGACGGATTTGGTTGAAACAAGTACCGTTGGAATTTTTATGAAATTTTAAATTAGTTTATACTTAGTAATTGTTTTATATCTATTCTGGTGTTTTTTGTTATTTAACTTTACAACTGCAACATACGCCATTTTTAAAAATTTTAAAGTAAGTAAAACAATATTATTTTCTTTATTTTTATTTATATATTTAAACATATGCGCGAAATTCAGCCTCTTAAGTTAACTAGTTTTAAAAATAATAGTGTTTAATTAAAAAATACAAAATAGCGTCTAGCGACCAAAAGACACATTTATCGATGTTTATATAACATTTTTTGTATCAAATGATGAGTACTATTAGCTACGGATGTTTGTGACATTCTGTATATATCTATTTTCTTGATCGGTAAAAAGGGAAAACCCAACATTGGCGTCGGAAGTATAATTCAATTGAACCAAAAGTGTGTATGAACAAAATCTACGAAATCGCGTGTTAAGTCGCGGGTTGTTGCCAAGTTGTAGCTTGACTAATGTATGGTGCTTAAACTTGAAAAATGAATTAGAAACCCACCAATTTAAAGTTTATAATGTAACTAAATAGGTGTGTAAGGCGAATGAAATAAAAAAAAGTAAATGAATTATAATATTTCAAAAATTAAAATGACAAACACATTCTATGTTTCTGAAAATAAATTGAATAAACGATTAATGATAATTATGTTTGGTTTTACAAAAAGTGATAGTTTTTAAATTGAGTATGAACTGGAATTTGTACCCAAAAGTAATTGTGGCTTTAAGTTACTCTGGTGCCTAAAGTGTGCATTTAGAGTTATAATCATATCTTTCGATGCATTGTGAAAGAGTTTTGTTTATGAAACCGCCTTTAAAGAGGTTTAAATGGCGTTTCCTGTAATCATAAAAAATATTGTTCTCCACTTTGCACAGGAAATCTGCATAATAGTTTTTTGTTGTTATTTTTAACTACTCAAACGTCTTAAGCTATCTCAAACAATTATCTTTGGGTTTGAATAAAATTGGCGGTAGTTCCAAAACATATTTGTATTAATTTGTATTACGGGTGTCATTGATTTCAGTTTCGTTTCACTCATCTTAAAAAACCAAATGATCATAAATCCTTAGAAATGTGTGTTGTAGTAACTACACTTAAACTGTAGACATACCTTATGTAGAGGTATACAGGGTGTCCAAAAAGTCCCGGGTCGGTTGAATATTTTTCAAAATATTTAAAATAGAGCTATAAAAACTTACACAAAGTTACTGGACATAAAAATCTATTTTATCACATATTCAGTCATCCGCTACTTCCTCAGGGGGGCGGCCCGCTAGGAGTCAGAAGAAAATCTTAAATGTAAGCATAGGTTGATATGCATATCAAATTAAAGGTCTATATTAGTAGAGTACAGAGCCGCAAACCTGACCTCAAACGGACAACCGAGTCAAAAATGATAGCTGTTCAAAGATGGCTAAGAGTTTGCAACTTAGGTTAATGTAACAAAATACACTGATGAGCTTTTTGATTTTAACTTTACTAACCCAAAACTTTTTACAATTTAATGAGTTATTCAAATGACCCTCAAACACCTCAAGAAACACCTCATGTCCATTTTTTAATGTTAGGAAAGTTAAAGTAAAAAACTCACATCAGTGTATTTTGTTACATTAACCTAAGTTGCAAACTCTAGCCATCTTTGAACGGCTGTCATTTTTGACTCGGTCATCCGTTTGAGGTCGGGTTTGCAGCTTTGTACTCTACTAATAAAAGACCTTTAATTTGATATGCATATCAACCTATGCTTACATTTAAGGTTTTCTTCTGACTCCTAGCGGGCCGCCCCCCTGAGGAAGTAGCGGATGACTGAATATGTGATAAAATAGAACTTTGCTAACATTAAAAAATGGACATGAGGTGTTTCTTGAGGTGTTTGAGGGTCATTTGAATAACTCATTAAATTGTAAACAGTTTTGGGTTAGTAAAGTTAAAATAAAAAAGCTCATCAGTGTATTTTGTTACATTAACCTAAGTTGCAAACTCTTAGCCATCTTTGAACAGCTGTCATTTTTGACTCGGTCATCCGTTTGAGGTCGGGTTTGCGGCTTTGTACTCTACTAATAAAGACCTTTAATTCGATATGCATATCAACCTATGCTTACATTTAAGATTTTCTTCTGACTCCTAGCGGGCCGCCCCCCTGAGGAAGTAGCGGATGACTGAATATGGGATAAAATAGATTTTTATGTCCAGTAACTTTGTGTAAGGTTTTGTAGCTCTATTTTAAATATTTTGAAAAATATTCAATTGACCCGAGACTTTTTGGACACCCTGTATAATAAGTAATTATTACTTTTACTTGTACTTTTATGCATCACTTCCAGTTCGTAACATTTTCTTTTGACGTGACAACGTCTTAAATTAGGTTGCGGCTCGGAGTCACTCATGAAAAAGTGTAACGCCCGGTAACGTTACGATGCCCGTCCAGTGGGTCCGCCGCACGGGATCCGCACGGGATAAAGCAGATAACTGTGGGTCCGCCGCACGGGATAAAGCAGATAACTATGTTTATTCGTGAAAATGTGGAGTGCTTAGATTCGTCATTTACAACAACTACAACAATAAAGGTAAATAATTGTACACTGATATTTCATTATCGTAAACTGTGATTGATTGATTAATTGTTAGATTGACACAAAAGTTGAGAAACTGAGTTTATAGGTTATGTCATATTATTGACAAATGTACAACAATAAAGGTAAATAATTGTACACTGATATTTCATTATCGTAAACTATGATTGATTGATTAATTGTTAGATTGACACAAAAGTTGAGAAACTGAGTTTATAGGTTATGTCATACTATTGACAAATGTTGATAGTGTTAAGTAAATTATTAGTTTAAATCACTCTGCAATCAATCGTAATTCAGTCGATTGAGAAGAAACAGCGCGTATTGCTAGTCAAACATTTAAAATAACAAATTATAACCTCTAACCTGTCATAACAGTGCGACCAAACAAACGAACTAAACCGACCAATCACCACGCGCGGAGTTAGAATTTAACTGTGTTTAGCAAGAATTTCAAATTCCAATTTTAGTAAATGTTTTATTCAACTTTACCATTTACAATAACAAATTTTAATTAATTTCAAATTATGTACAATGTTTTAGTAAACAAAATATATTTCTATAGTTAAAATTTGTGCAATTCTTATTTTCATTCAATTCCTTGTTCCTATTGTGCAATTTAATAATATTCATATCAATAAATATTCTACCGAGAAAAAGACGTCGTCACGTAAAATCTTCGCCCGTAAAACCGACTTTACAGGCAACCATAATTTTTTTTTCCTGTATGACGGTTGATTACAACATGTAAAAGAGATTAAATAAACTTTAAATTCTCTTTAGGTATTTAAAAGACAAACGAAAAAGTAAAAACAATTTTAGGTATCCATGTGCTAATATCTAAATATAAACATTAAAAATTATGCAGGATTGTTTTGAATATTAATGTACAAATGTTTTCCATAAGTATTAATAACTAAAAATAAAAATGTTTTATTTTATCAAACACATCAAATCTCAGTGTGCTGTGCATTCTGCACCTTGATGTTTTCAACAGGTAATATCACGTCCATGGCAGCAGATCATCCAACAGATCAAACACTGCCGCTTAGAGTTTCGAGAGAAGATAGATTCTTACTCAGCTGCTCTTGGCATTAGCTTTGTTCCATATAACTGTTATGTTTGTGGAGTGTAAATTCCAGGATGAAAAGTCATAATGGTTATAAAATAATAATGTAAAGTTTATAGAGCCTTTGAGAGAGATAATATTTTAATAATAGTAAACTATAAACGTTCTTAGCACACTTTGTAGATTCTCATTTATGCTGTTTTCAATACATGCAAATTGGAGTCTTTTTGCCAAGTTAAGGGTTCCACCATCTCGAGAAAAATTGAGCGTTACTTCTAATAAAAATTGAACTGACCGAACATAAAAACCTAAACCGAATTACACTTTCTTTATCATAGTTATCTTTTACATATTTCTGAAACTATTCATATCTATTTTCACATACATTTTGTACTGATAAAGTAACTTTACTTAAATTAAGCTCTTCAGTGAGCAATTTAAATTTACATGTTACTATATTTATATAGATTTTAATGACAGCTTTAGCCCATAAGTCAATATTGTTTCTTTTGATTACATTTCTACGGTTATTGCTGCTGTGTAATATTTTGGTTGTCACCATTTGTGTCTTATTACTGTACTACTCGATCTATCAATTTCATAGAATGGACTCCCATCCACAAGCATACTTACGTTCGTACTTAGGCGGGATCTCACATGCCAAAGTATGATAGAATGTCTGAATTTTAAACATACCAGATAATGAATGAAATAGATTACACTGGGGGGGATTGATCTTATCCTATTCTAGTAGTTTCTAAAGGTAACAGTATATTTGGCTGATACTTGCCATCGATAAGTGAAATAAAAAAACAGTAGCACTATGTTTCGAGATCTGTAATCTATCTTTTCTCGGAATTCTTTGGACGAATAATTCCAGAAAGCTCTTTAACGGGGTTTGCGTCTAAATCCCTATCTGTGTTGAAAAGGGCAAAGGCTACTAACTTGAAATTCCTTCCCTTATCTCTCTATTGTATTTCTTTTTATTTATTGTAACACTCGTAATACTGTCGCGAAGTATTAAGTTTTAATATTAAAACATATTTTAACCTCTACGTAGCATTATAAAACATTATCAGAGTTAATTATACAATTCATGGATCTCATTGAGATTAAAAACATTTTATTTGAATTTCTTAAGGAAGGCAGATTCTATTAATTCAAAACTATTGGAAAGCCAAGCGTACGCTTCATGCATAGATATCTGGGCGAAACAAAAATGCATTGGGGTTTTTGGCCTTTCATAACACTTGAGTATGATTAAAAGTGTACAAACTATTGACAAAAGTAGGATTATTACAGGATAAAAGTCAGCATAGGAAAAAGCAAAAGAAAGTAGAGTGGAAGGAGGCTATTAAGGAGGAAAGAAATAATAACATGTTGATAACTACTTACCAGCATAGTTTTACTTCAGAGTAAGTAGTATAATCACTTAAAACTTGAATTCTGTAACCTTGTTTTTCTAACTTAGGTACAGTTTTCATCCAAAATGTCGGATGTTCTATACTTATCAAAGATGATCTAAAAATCCAATAAAAATTTAATTTTTAAATAAAGAATCATATTTCGATGTACTATTTTTAACTCTGAGTCATATGATGTAAGAAATGTGTTGTAAATTACATGACAACCGATTAAGTAAGAAACATATTTTAAAACTATTGATTCATAAATTGTAAATTTCTCATTTAAATTACTTTGATTTGAAAAAGTAAATCTCTCACCTTTAGTCTCGCCTGCAGATCCGGCAGATTCTCCTCTTCATAGGCAGAACAGTTTTAAAGGCTATTGATCTGAAGGATTGTGCCAGATAATCTTCCAGTGGAAGTATTACAGACCTGTCTACGTCTACTGTGAAATACGTACAACCACGTTGGTATGTCCAAACACTCAGCAAGGACAGGTGAGATCCAGAAACACCGCGTTTAGATACCTCTCTGCGTGATATACAACCACGTTGGTATGTCCAAAGACAAAGGTGAGATCCAGAAACACCGCGTTTAGATACCTCTCTGCGTGATATACAACCACGACGGTAGGTCCAAAGACTCAGCAAGGACAGGTGAGATCTAGAAACACCGCGTTTAGATACCTCTCTGCGTGATATACAACCACGACGGTAGGTCCAAAGACTTAGCAAGGACAGGTGAGATCTAGAAACACCGCGTTTAGATACCTCTCTGCGTGATATACAACCACGTTGGTATGTCCAAAGACAAAGGTGAGATCCAGAAAAACCGCGTTTAGATACCTCTCTGCGTGATATACAACCACGTTGGTATATCCAAAGACAAAGGTGAGATCCAGAAACACCGCGTTTAGATACCTCTCTGCGTGATATACAACCACGACGGTAGGTCCAAAGACTCAGCAAGGACAGGTGAGATCCAGAAACACCGCGTTTAGATACCTCTCTGCGTGATATACAACCACGTTGGTATGTCCAAAGACAAAGGTGAGATCCAGAAACACCGCGTTTAGATACCCCTCTGCGTGATATACAACCACGACGGTAGGTCCAAAGACTCAGCAAGGACAGGTGAGATCTAGAAACACCGCGTTTAGATACCTCTCTGCGTGATATACAACCACGACGGTAGGTCCAAAGACTTAGCAAGGACAGGTGAGATCTAGAAACACCGCGTTTAGATACCTCTCTGCGTGATATACAACCACGTTGGTATGTCCAAAGACAAAGGTGAGATCCAGAAAAACCGCGTTTAGATACCTCTCTGCGTGATATACAACCACGTTGGTATGTCCAAAGACAAAGGTGAGATCCAGAAACACCGCGTTTAGATACCTCTCTGCGTGATATACAACCACGACGGTAGGTCCAAAGACAAAGGTGAGATCCAGAAACACCGCGTTTAGATAACTGTCTGCGTGATGGATACGGCAGGCCTGTATTGGCAGAGAGAAACAGTAGAGACTGGTGATGAACGTTTCGATTGTATCCAAGTTAGGCGTTCGAAGAGTGGAGCTTTAGAGCACGAAGTGGTGTGTGCCCTCAGGGCAACGGGGGCATTTGGGAGATAATGAACCAATCATTTGGTATTCATATATTGTGTTCATGTCAGATAGTACAGTTTATGAAACAACGTGAAAATGAAGAACATTGTATAATGATTGGACATGATAATATACTCTCTTCCACAAAAATATTTCTTCTTCTAACTGTCCAAATCTATAAGGATGTTATGTTACAATGTAAATATTTACTTGCACTACATATTTGGTACAAACAATTGAAATAATTACACGAAGTTTACATTTGTTATTTATGTCCCACACTAATAAACTCTATTCAAGTAGTGTTTTTAATTTGGGTTAATAGTTGTTTGCACAGCTCTTAATCTAAAATAATTGCATACATGTACTGTAATTTTATTAATCGATTTTATGCCAGTATATAAAGAAAATAATTGTGTTATGAATCAGAGTATTACCAATTTTATTGTGTAATTAATTAAACATTCAATCTTCTTTTTATTTAAGTTTTAGAGAAATAAACCATCACAAATAAATTAATCGTTAGCCGTGTTTGGGTTCGAAATGAGAGTGTAAAGTGGGTTGAATTTTCATGATTTTTAGTTGACCAGTCTTTTTTCTGTCAAGACACATAAATAATAGCTATATCACCTTTTTCAAAGAGAAAAAGTCCATATTACCAGCCAATTCGGCCAGTTCCAGAAATTCGGCTTCTTGCCCAATTACTCACCTAAAATTACATCACGAACATTAAATTTTTGTTTCCAGCTCTGTAGTCTTGTTCAGTTTTTCGGGCAGGATAACATCGGTTTGGATTATATTTTTTTGGCTATTTAGTACACACAATAATAGCTGTGGGTAAAAATACTGCCGATGCCGTAGTTAATCAGCTTATGCAGAATTACAAATAAAGTTAATACTTTTGTCAAACACAATAAACCAAATAAGCACTGTGAACTCTGCCGCAAGATTAACTTGTTTGTGACATCATTAGTACAGTGAATTCAATTAATGTGCTTCCGGCAAAAAAGCCTATATGGGATTACAGAGTCAGACTTCTGCTACATTTTATAACTGGCGGGAGTAATTAGTTTAAGCGGGGAGCTGTGTTTATGAGATTAAAAGCTAATGCGTTTGACTTTACATCACTACTTTCTAATTATCGGCGTCTATTGCAATCTATTTGCAACGTAAATAGTAAAGGTTGAATCGGAATTAGTCTTAACGTTTGGTGTTGTGACTTAGCTCATCTTCGTTTTGTCAAACCCTGATTCTATGGATGAGTCCCTGAGATCCCCGATTAAGCTTACATATGCCATTATGAAAGAAAGGTTCTGTCACTTTTGTATGTTTTTTAATTATGTAAATGTAATTTACTAAAAAGATTGTACTGTAGTTTTTTTTAAACTTTAACTCGTTAAAAAGGGAGTCACTGGTTCTAAACGTTTAACCTCTGTTAGCAGACAACCTCCCTCGTACAGCCCCAAAATTTTATTTACTATCTGCAAAAGTTTAGTAATTAACATATTGGAGATTGTATTGTAACCCTCGCAGCCAATTATGTTTTGTCACGATGAAATAAATATTGATTCAATCGTGGAATACAAATTTGATAAGTTTATAGCACCTTTGGAATATAAGCTAATTAATTTGGACTCGAAGTCCAAAGGTGCTATAAACTTGATATAAATTCTTCTATCTAATCCCAAGTATTTCAATTTAAAGAAAATCAATTTTTTTTATTTTTAATTCAACGCAGCTAGTATTTGATTTTGTTAAATAATAAACTTTAAATATTGTTAACTTAAAATGTTAATAAAATTTTAATTTTAACTTTAAATAAAAATAAATAAACTTGGCGTAAGGTAGGAGTAATCAGAAGGTATACTAACGTAATACTAGAACAAATTATAAATGAGCGCTACAACCCAATGAACTTCCCATGAATGCTTCGTTGGAAACGTATAATAATATAATGCAGAGAAGCGTTGTATTATGCAGAGAATTATGGTATTAATAACAAATCAATATTAGTACAGTGTTTCTCAAGTACTCCTGACATCCAAATAGGGCGAAGTAAAGATTTCCGATGAAACCCTTGTTAGTACCCACCGGTGTCATCCCTGTTGGAGGTTATGAGTAGGTCTGATGTCATCTCTAATGCAGCTCATGAGTTTTCGTTGACATCTCTGATGGAGCTCATGAATAATTCTGATATTATATCTCTAATGTAGCCCATGAGTTTTCGATGAAATCACTGTTAGATTTCACGAGTTTCGTCTAAAGTCTTTGATAAAGCCTCGAGTTTCTGTTCTATAGATTAGGGATATCATGCTAGGAAAAACGTGCTATTTCAGTGTGTAGCATTGAGAAGAAATAAAAAATTGTAACTGGTACTTTAATAATTCTAAATTAGAGTTTACATCATTATGATTCTAAAACATAAAAACCAGCCTAATCAAAAGCACAGTCTATGATTTTAAACCTTACAGATTCGACATGTTCTATATGCCTTTGAATTCATGCGGAAAGGAACTATCAGTGAAAACAAACAATACCATAACCCTTCATACACAGTAACTTTACTTTAGTAATGCGTTTTCAAACAGAGAACCGGAATAAATATTAATTAAATTTGATGATAGTTTTGTGATTTTAATGAGAAAATAACGTGTTCAATATCATTATCACTGAGTATGAAATTAAAGTGCATCCAGCATGCGACAGGATTATGACATTTACAATGCCAGAATGAACTAAACACATAAGCTAATTAGTTTAAGCAAAGCCCTTTGCTTATTGATTTAAAACTAATTGGTATTAAAATAATAACAACGAGATAATTCTAGTTGATCGGTCTATAACATTGTTATAATAGTAATTACATGTATGTGACTAAGTTAGTTTTAAAAACTGTACTAACTCAAATGTATAAAGGATTCTATAGGTACTATTGACAGTTGTCGTATGCGATAGTGGGAGCCGGTTATACTGGCGGCCATCTTGATTTTAACGCCATAAGAAAAATGTTCAACTCTGAACCCATTTACGCTCTTATTTTTAATCGTACGAATATGGAAGATTTCTGATCTTCAACGTTATCTAATACCTTTAAACGAGCAATTCTTATATATAATCTGAATCTCGGAAACAGCTCCAACAATTTTCATGAAATTTAGTATGCAGGGGGTTTCGGTAGCGATAAGTCGATCTAGCTAGGTTTAATTTGTGGAAAACGTTGTTTTATGCGTGTTTTCAAGCAATGCAAAACTTCAACAAAGTCAATATTTATTATTTATTTACTTACATTCTATAGTAAATGGCAACTGGTAAATGACATGTGACGCATCATAACTAGAGTAGTAAGCCAATCCTCAGAGCTAATGTTTCATCAGAAATGCCAAAAAGTTAAAATAAAAATGTTTGTATAAATTAACGAAGGTTCAAACCGAAAGGAAATTTTGATTATAATTGATAATTGTTCGATAAATTAAATCTATTTATCTAATTCATATACTTCGTCCCACACGTAGCTACTGGAAATGACGAGAACGACAATACCGATTACAAGAAAGACGTCGAGACGGAAAAGATGCATAGGGCTTTAGAACTTAATAATTATTTACCGACATATAAATGTGCCGTTACTGCAGCTGTGCAAATATCACGCCTTAGGACCATTCGAAATGTTGTGTATCCATTGCGGTGCATTGCATTTCCCTGAGGGTTTCTAATAGCATAAATAAAAATTCTTTTGTTGACTGTTGTTTGCATGGATGAATTTGAATGGAACTACCAAAATTTTCAAATGAATTTGTACGTAATTTTAAACCGTCACCCATATTCGAAAGAGTTTCATAAAAAAAGTAAGAAACATAAATGGATCTTTTGCTCTAGCATCATTTAATGCAGAAAATGACAGAACAATAAATAGCCATGGTATTTATATTTTTATTGTTTGCGGATTAGGATATCATCAAATGAATCCTAAAACAAGTACCGATCAAAGCTAGCTTTCCTGATATTTGTTCATAAACATCCAAACGAATTATTTTCGTCATGCAGAGAATATATACATTATTATTGTTACCTCATCTCTTTCTCATCCAAATATTCACAAAGTAGGCTATACATTTTCTATTTTAAAAAAACTAAAAAAACTTGTAGATGCATACTAATCATAACTTTTAGAGACATCTCCTTTAGTTCAACAAAAATAAATAAAAAATATGAATTAATGATTTCAGATGTGTGTGTGTGTATATATATATATATATATATATATATATATATATATATATATATATAAAGGTCAACTCACTACAATCAACTGCGAGTACTACCCGAATTTATAAGTAAGAACTAGATTATTTATAGTTAGGACTTATTACCTATAATTAGGTCATCGCCTATTAATAGTACCAGCTTTATTTTAAATGCATTTTAATTCAATCCAAATAATTTGAAATTACGTGTTATAATTTGTTTTATTTTTACTGATTCCTAAATTTAAATGCAAGGCAGTGTTAAAGTTTTATATATATATATATATATATATATATATATATATATATATATAAATCAGATTTGTTTGACAATTCATTGTACTGTAACTGAAACATAACTCTAATTATTCTTGTTTTAGTTTTAAAAATTGTGTGTTAAGTCTAGAGTTACACCAATACATCACACTGTATCTCAGATGGCAGTACACGTATTCAAAACAAGCAGAGTCTAGTTTGCCTGTCAAAAAAGTACCATGAGTAGAAGTAACATAATATATGCCAAAACCCACTATTGCGGTTTTTAAGCTACCAGCAACAAATGAAAAAAATACAAAATTGTTTTTTAATAAAGAGATTAATTTAGATCCCACTTACTCCTTATTTAAGTGTTTATATATTTTACTGCAAATAACTTTCCAGTAATTAGTGTTCGAACTATAAAATGCACTATTACATCCAAACACAACTAGGCTACAACTTAAAATCAGTGCTAATGGCATACCAATGCCTGTTTGATAACCAGTGGTAAAAGGTTATCACCTGGTTCTGACACGCTTTTGTTCCATTCACCTTCTCTCCACTCTGAGGAACAGTGATGTACAAACGAAGCAGATCATTTTCAGAAATTGCATGAAATATATTCTGCTTTGTGTTAATAACAGAACTTCGACTGACCGCATTACCTTTGTTAAGGCTAAAGACTGAGAACGATATACGAGTACCTCAACTCAACGGGCAAATGTAAGTTGTAAAGTGATTTGGCAAGTTAATCTCACTTTGGATGGGCACAAAAATAGTTATGAAGAAATGTTTGTTACTGATTTGATATTATGCTATGTTTATTTTGTAAAATATTTCACTTCAAAAATTGCGTCTCTTTGTCAAAAAAGAGTTTCCATACAAAAGGATTTCATGATTGACAAGTAGATATTAGCTTCTGCGCAGGTTTCTTTGCGAGCTGTTGATCCCAAGTGTTCCCCTATAAGCGCAGCGTTTAGAAGTCGGTATATGTTTGGAAAAGATTATAAATTTTGATATTGGAATGGGCAAAAGAAGTTATTTGAAAACTAGGTAGGCCTACGCAAAAATTGTTTGTAATAGTTTCAAACTTTGCGCACAATTCTCTGCATTGCATCTAACATTCCAAGTACTCGTATTTGACTGAATAGTTCCAACTATTTCAGTAACGCTGGAACTATTTTAGAACAGTGTGAAGAAACCCAAGTCGGAAGTTTTTAGCTTTCTTAGTGAAAGTATGTATGATATAATACGATGGAGTGAAAATGGACGCACCTTTTTATGTCATTCAAAAATTGACTTAGAGTTTGGTGTATTGTGCGCTGTGATTTCCCTTGCAGTTGCCCGAGGCTTTGCATGGGTATTTGCTCTTTTGGTTCGAGTGAAATATATTTCCGATGTCATTGTTGAATTTGTCTTGTTGCAATAATTAGGAAAATCTGTCCAAAGTGTATATTTATGGCTATTGTAATTTACTCCGTTCTTATTAATTTGTTTTTGTTGTTTATAGGTTGTTTTTTTTCCGATCAAGTCATTATATATACATTCACAGGTCTGAAAGGCCTACTTCTGTCCAAAGACAACTGAGATGGGTTTCACAACGGGTCTTTAAATTTATAGTTAGATAGTAACTATATATTTTCTATCTGCATTACAGTACTGAACAAGCACTGCATACTTAATTTTGATCAAATGTACGGTTAAAAATATATTTGTATTAAATCTTTTAATTTTCTTATCTGAGATTGTCATTCTGTAATGAACAACATTGCAGAAAAGGTAGCAATAAGAAGAGTTGTCATTATCAAGGTAACTCTATGCTTTCAAGATTATAAATGTGTAACGAATTGAAAATAGTGGTTCATTTAATCAAACATATTATTATTCTGTCATAAAATAATGTTTACACAAAATAGTTGATTACATTTAACTGGCTTTTTCAATTAAACATACGGGCATTGATAACCTCCGTGTTTTATGCCCTTAAAAAAAAAAAAAAAATCAATTAATCATATTTGTTTCTCTAATGCAATAATGCAACTTTAGTGATCAAGAAAGTATTTTCGTAACTTTTGAAAATAGCGTAGTTCAGAGGGAATTTTGAAATAAGAATAATCCTATATTCATACCGGGGACCCTAAGAATGTCCATATT